>NC_080855.1:17162851-17465881 GCF_030435755.1 Ochotona princeps | reverse complement strand
CCCTGAACCCTTGTCACCAGTGTGAGAAACCTAGAAGAACCTCCTGGCCTTTGATTTATGTCTGGCCCAGCCCCGGGCCACTGCAGTCATTTGGAGAGTGAACCAGCCATTGGAAGATATATTTTTCTCTCCTTCACTGTAACTTTTTCAATCAAATTAATTAAATCTTAATAAATAAATAAAAGAAAGAAAAAGAAAGCACTATGGACAAGTAACTTTGCCTCCAACTATCCCGAATCCCAAGGTGACGTGTTGGGGTAGCTCATCTTTCACACAAAACGCACAGGGGATGTGGGCAATGGGGAAGCCGTACATGGGGCTGGGGACGGGAGAACTCTTCCTGCCTCTCAACTTTTTTGTGAATCTCAAAGTGTCTTTAAAGTGCGCTTGTTTTATGGGCTTGGCACGGTGGCCTAACGGCTGAAGTCCTTGCTTTGAACTTGCTGGGATCCCATATGGGCGCCGGTTCTAATCCTGGCTCTCTACCACTCTGCTTTAGAAACAAGTAGGTAAATGCATTTTTAAAAATACCTAAATATCCCACACACTGTCTTGCCCTGGGTGAGAGTGAGATCGAGGCAGCAGATACTGAAACACACACCGGAGTTGAAGGCCAAGCCATCCCAGCTCCTCATCAACCCAGCTCCTCACCATCCGCTCCCCTTCCTGTTACTGTCCTTCCTTACCTTCCTCCTTGCATCCTCTGTGCCTGGGTCCCAGTCCCCACTCACTCAGTGACTATTTTCTGCCAGAGGTTTCACCTGACCAATGCTGGGCAGTACCATGGTGTCCAGGGGCTACGAGCACAGCCCTGCAGCCGGACAGCCTGGACTCTGGTGCCAGCTCTGTGGCCTCGGCAGGTTACTTAGCCTCAGTTCCCTCCTATACACAAGGGGACAAAGTGTTTGTACTCAGTACAAAAAAGCCCCAGGCTGAATGTGGCCCATAACAAGTGCTGTGTAAGAGGCACCCAGCACTGCCTTCACACCCCGGCCCTGCCAGTTCCCTGGCAGTGAGCTTTACTCCTGGTGGACAGGTGGGGATTTGGCTCCGGTTCACATAGCTGCTAAATGGTCAGGTTCAGCCTCACTTAAACTAACACTAACGCTCTATACACAAGGGTGTTTATTCAATTAAAAAAATCTACTGAGTTGCTCCTAAGTGCTACCAACAGCAGGACCAAACAAGAACAGAGGCTGATCGGCCCAGGGTGATGGCCCAGTGGCTAACTCCTCGCCTCGCATGCACTGGGATCCCGCGCCTCCACTTCGTATCACAGGTGCTCCACTTCCCATCCAGCTCCCTGCTTCTGGCCTGGGAAACCAGTAGAGGACGGCCCAAAGTGCTGGCACCCTGCACCTGTGTGGGAGACCCAGAAGAAGCTCCTGGCTTTAGATCAGCTTAGCATTGGCTGTTGTGGCCACTTGGGGAGTGAACCAATAGGTGGAAGATTTTTCTCTCTAGCTTTCCTTCTCTCTGTAAATCTGCCTTTCCAATAAAAATAAATAGATACATCTTTTAAAAAAAAACCACAAAAACAAAAACACAGGCTGATTCCATAGCCACTCTTCCCCAGGGTCTGACGGAACCAGTCTGAGGGTGCTGTGCACCCCAGTCCTTGCTGCCAGGCCCAAGGCTAAGGAGCATGAAGACACGGGGGCCCTAGGACAGGCTCTGTGGTACTTACCTGCTCCAGCCTCCTCGCCCCTGTAAGGGAGAGGTGAGGACCACCTGCCTGTGGGCCTCACCCAGGCTGGTCCTGCCAAGGCAACCAGAGGCAGAACTTGAAACTCAGGAAATCTATAGCAGGCTCAACTTTAAGTAGACCATTTTGTAGGGTCCTGCAAGGATGTTATAAATGTGCAAATTGCCCTTGGCAGAAGCAAAGCTTCCCTCCACCTGCTAGAAGAAGTAGAGGGATGGGGGAGGGGGAGGCAATGACTGAGTAGGAGACCCAGGGATCTCCCTGCCACCCCGCAACTCGCCCCCCCGTCACCAGCACCCCTCCAACACCCCAACCACCACTTGCATTCCTCACAGCGCACAGGCTGAGAGCTGGCTAACAGGGCCACTCGCTGACACTGGGCGCCCGTACAGGAAGTGAAGCCTGGCATGGTCCTAAAGAGAGGAAAGGAGAAAGGAAGGGAGGGGCAGAGACAAGGGGAAAGTGTGGAACTGCCTGTGTCCCCAGGCAGGAATAGCAGGTTCAACCTCAGTGGAGGCACCTGCCCCAGGCCATGGCCCTGACCTTGTCAATCTGCTGACCTTCCTGTGGGTGGCCCTGCTTCTCTCTCTGCCTGGGACTCTCCAGGGTCCCTGAGGTCCCAAAGGCAAGCTGGAAGGTCCAATGAAGTAGGACCCCAGGTAGGGCCCCAGAACATACTGCCAATGATGGAAGCTTCCAGATCCCCCACCCCTGGGTAGGATACAGTGAGTTCCTCAGCATTAAACTCCAGCTGCCCACAGTGGGAACTTGCTTGATAACACACCCTTTGCTGGTCTCCTCTCATCCCCACTCTTTTCTTGGCACCAGCCCCAAACAAAATACCTTAACTCAAGCCTTTGCCTTTAGAGCCACTTCTCTCTTTTTTTATTTACTTAATTTTTTAAAGCTGTATTTATTTTTTATTGGGGAGTCAGATAAACAGAGAGGAGCAGAGACAGAGGAAGGTCTTCCATCCAGTGATTCACTTCCCAAGTGACTGCAACAGCCAGACCCGAGCCGAGCTGAAGCCAGGAGCTTCTTCCGGGTCTCTCATGCAGGTGCAGGGACCCAAGGCTGTGGGCCATTCTCAACTGCTTTCCCAGGCCCCAAACAGGAGGCCAAAGACTTTAGCCTGTACAAGACAAGGACTTAGCCACTAGGCTACTGCACTGAACCCTTGAGAACTACTTCCAAGGATGACATCCCTGTGGGTCGACAGGCATCAGAAAAACCAGCAATGTGCACAGCTACCACCTTCCAAGCCACAGGGCCCAGAATTTCAAGGCAGCAAAGGTCTGGTGGGTACTCACTCAGTCATGGCCAAGCTCCGTTCACAGAAATTTTCAGAAACATTCAAATCCAGCCTTATGGTTTGCAAATATCACTTCTGACAAAACATATTTTCCTCTTGTGGACTGAAAGCAAACAAACCTCTGCAGGGAGCGACCTGGCTTTGTAACATGTGATCCTCCACCCTGACGTGACCCAGCACTATCTCTATGGCCTCCTAAGAGCACTCCTATGGCCCAACATGATGGCTCAATGGCTAAATCCTCACCTTGCAAACACAGGGATCCCATATGGGCACCAGTTCTAATCCTAGCAGTCCTACTTCCCATCCAACTCCCTGCTTGTGGCCTGGGAAAGCAGTCAAGGATGGCCCAAACCCTTGGGACCCTGCACCTGCCTGGAAGATCCGAAAGAAGCTCCTGGCTTCTGGTTTCGGATTGGCCCAGCTCTGGCCATTGCAGCCATCTGGGGAGTGAATCAGCAAATGGAAGATCTTTCTCTGTCTCTCCTTCTCTTTGTAAATCTGATCTGCCTTTCCAATAAAAGTTAATAATAATAATAAACAACACTCCAATGTGAGTGATTTCCTTCCAGAAGAGTTCCAGAAGACACACTCCCAGTGGGACCTGTGCATGGGGCATAACTTGCATTAACTTGTCACCCAGCCAGCTAGTGCACCACAGAGCTCATTTCAGACCCAAGTCTGCCCAGCTCTAAGCATCAAGCCTCCCCACTCCTGCCTGTCACCCAAAATTTCTCAGAATGAGGCTCAGCACTCGCCTGTCTTAGAATTTCAGCACCCAGGGTCAAGTGCAAGTTCTGGCACCTCCGCCCAAGAATTAGTAAGGATGGGGCCTGAGGTCTCCCCCTGGGGGCTCCGGGGTGACTGAGATGCTTGCTAATTAGAATGACCAGGATTGCGGAAGTCCCTTGGATTTCAATGGTCCTCAGCCCCAAAGACTGTGTCTTCAAACTGGGCCCCAGAGCTAGCCGCTCGGCATCTCCACAGCCTAACTCATCACCGCCTCTTTTGTCCCTAAGACCACAGCAATGGTACCAATGCTTCCTTCTGCCCTTTGCTTCCCCAGAGTTCTCTTCTGACCATTTCCAACTACAGAAAAGCTGGCCAGTGAACACCTTCAGTTACGTCTCCCAACTTCTGCAATGTAGGGTTATCAATAATCCCAGAACCCTTCCTACCGCTGTCTTACCCCATCCAGCCCTCACTCTAGCTGCACTGAAAGCATTTCAAAGTGAAGCTGCAGACGGTGGCACTATTCCACTTATGCCCATGCAGACTGCCCTAACTATGTGGCTTATAAACACCAAACATGTATGTCTCACCGCTCTGAACTTTGAGAAGTTCAAAATCAAGGCATCTGCAGATTCAGTGTCTGCTGGAATACTCGTAGGAGACACCTATTCACTTTGCTTCCATCTGGTGGAACATTCGAGGCAGCTCTCAGGGTTTCTAGAACAAGGTTACTAATTTCCACATGTGGCGAGGAGAATCTGCCCTCTAGACTTAATTCTAAAAGGCCTCATTCCTTAGCAGCACCCCTTGGGGGTTAGGACTTCGACCCACTGGTTTGGAGGGGCAACATCGTTCAGACCACCACTCAGCTGAATCCTTCAACAGGCGCATCATCACACACCTGCACGCATCCTTCCCAAGTTCTGTGAGTCTCCGGCAGTACAGGGGGCTTCGGATCTGGCCACCACCTCGACCTTCCTTTCCAAAGTCATGTGATCTCCAGAGAAAACAAACTGCCTCCATCCCTGATATTTTTATAACTCAGAAAATTTTGATTCAAGAGACACCTACCTATACCTCCCTGTTCATAATACATGGTTCACAATTGCAAATAGATGGAACCATTTCAAGGGTCTGTTGATGGAGACACGCAAAACTACATCATACACTCAGTCAGATAGGATTCAGCCTTAAAAAGGAAAGAGATTCTGACATACCCTACAGCAGGAATGAACTCTAAGGACAGGATGCTAAATGAAAGAAGCCAGTCAAACAAGCTCTGTAGGATTCCACCTCCAAGCATAGAGACAGTGAGCAGAGTGGGGATTGTAAGGGGATAGAAGGTGGAATGACAAATTAACTGTTTAATGGACACACAGTTTAAGTGGATGGTGGCGATGAACACATCAAACAATATAAATGAACTAACTGAACCTCATGCTTAAAAATGATCAAGGCAGGGGACAACACGATCGTTCAATGGCTAATCCTCTGCCTACCAGTGCTGACATCCCAGATGGCTGCCACTTCATGATCTGGCTGTTCCACTTCCCATCCAGCTCCCTGCTTTTGGTCTTGGAAAGCAACAGACGCTGACTCAAAGTGTTGGGACCCCACACCCACGTGGGAGACCCAGAAGATGCTCCTGACTTCAGATCAGCTCAGCCTTGACCATTGAGGCCACTTGGGGTGCAGACAGATCTTTCTCTCTGTCTCTGTGTCTATCTGTAAATCTGCCTTTCCAATAAAAATAAATAAATATATTTTTAAAAGACAAGATGGTAAATTTCATATGTGTTTTTACAGTTAAGACCAAACTTTACAAAGCGAATATGGTCCACACACAGAGCCCTCTAAATGACCCTCCGTCCATTTGCATGGGCAGAACATCTCACAGCAAGCAGTATCATTTCCTGCCCATGTCAATCACTTCTCCCATTTTGTATTTCTATGCCATTATTTTTGTTATCTTCCAGCCAAATCTTTTCAAAAAGACAAAAAAATGTCATCATAGCTCCATTAGCTGCCAATTTCCTGAATGCCAAGATCAAAGATGCAGTGTTCAAAGGCGCAGGACAGATGGGACATGCTGCCGGAGAATGCTCATACGCTGGCCCTGCAAAGCCACCTGCTCATCTTCCACATGGGTCCTCCAAGACACAGAAGGCAGAAACAGACCTCAGGAGCAACTCTGTCCCTGTCCACTTGGAGGGCAGGCCAAAGCCCAGATGCTGGAGAGTTCTGTCTTCACACTTCCACACAACTGTAGCTCCCCTTTGGTCTCAACTGGCAAACCCAATTGGTGAAAGCAAGACACTAGCTTCTACCAAAACTGCCGATGACCCATATGTGAATGGCCGCACCTGACACTGTCTCCCACCCAGGCCTGTCTTTCCTGGTGGGAGTCTTTCTGCAGGATCAGCCTCTCCTTGTCCGCACAGAGAATGGAAAACAAGGCAGCTACTTGGACATCTGGCCCCAGACTTTCCACTCCTTGGCTCTTCCCTCATCCCAACGATTGTCTTCTCTGAAAACCTCCCCTCACCCACGGGAACCAGCCCAACCCTCATCCTGCCTTGTTCTTCATTTTCCCTTTTGCCATGATAAGGTTTCTTAAGTTTTGCCCTGGTGTGTGTGTGTGTGTGTGTGTGTGTGTGTGGTGTGTGTGTGTCCCCTAAGCTCTGTGTAGCATCACAGCTCTCTATTTACTCAGTGCCCTAAGCACCCTCCCTCCCCCTCAAACCCCAAAACATCTCTGTGAGAAGTGATTCGAACATCCCATTTTGCACCAGGCGCCACTTCCTACTTCCACTTGCCAGGGCTTACAAAATTTGGGCCGTTCTGGCTATCCTCCAATGAGATGTAACCTCATGGCGTCTTACCTGAGAATCTCACCCACCAATCTCTTGTGGCCTCTCCCCTAATCTCCATCCACTTATCCATCACCTGTAAAAATCTCAGTCACCAATCCCTTGTGGCCCGCCCACAGCCCCTCCCAACCAATTCCCCACCCCCCCACCCCCACCAGACTCACTTGGGTTATATAAAATGAGCCTCCACGTGTGTCCCCTTCCCTTTTTACCTGGCTCTCCCCTGTCCTCCTTCATCTTGCCTCTTTCCCCTGCCCTGGCAGCCCCCCATCCTGCCACCATGGCACGAGACATTTCCCTTTTCGTTCTCCCCGCCTCCACCCCTGCTCCTGTTCCCACCCTGTTGGAATAAAGGACCTCCTAAGCACCTCACTGCGTCTGGCATTTTGGCTTGCGGTAAACGTATCATGAAAAGAGGACTTGGCTGCGGGAATTAGCTGCACGTAAGAACTTAATTGTGAATAAAAACTAACAATCTCCAAGCTCACAAATACATCACTGTAGAGTTATGGGAGCTATTGGGAGGGAGCCAGGACCAGCCAGCTGAAAATAAGGTTCCCTAGTTTGGTTCTGAGACAATGACGGGCTGACACGGGATTGCAAAGGGCCATCTTCCTTGCCTTGAGGAGGAACAACTCCCAGCTCATGTCTGTGAACACTTGGCGCTCCCCAACACGGACCAGGCTGAGCCTGGGCCTGACTGGTAAACACAACCTCACCAGACTTCCCCTTTACCTGCCTGGTCTCATTTTTTGCCCTTCTACTGTAGGTTTTTTCATCCCCTTTGAAGGGTTGAATTGTGTCCCCCTCAAAACACGTAATCAAATCCTAACCACCAAGGTCTTCCAAATGCGACCTTTCTTAGGACTAAGGTACCTGCACAAGCAATGGTTTAAGTATCATGAGGTCACACTGGGGATTCCAAGTGCAACACGGCTGGTGTCCACCTAAGAGATGACACTAACACACAGGGAGGAGAAGACTGGATGGCAAGAGAGGCAGAGACCGGGCAAGAGCAGCTGCAAGCCAAGCACAGACAAGGATTTCCAGACAAGCAACAGAGCACCATTGGGAAGCAGTCATCCTGGGAGCACGTGCCCAAGGTGAGCACCTTGACCCTGGCCTTCTGGCTTCCAGCACTGGAGACAGTAGCATTCTGCTGCTTGTAGCGTTTTAGAAGGCAGCTCTGGGATGGTCATCCACCCTGCTTCCAGGAAACCTAATAAAGATCACAAGTTCCAGAACAGGCACAGGGCAGGCACAAGGTGTCCACTCCCACCATGGGTCTCTGCAGGAGGATTTTGTCCTCCTGCGTATAGGAGTCTGGCATTCAAAGAAAGCTACCGCTCAGACTTGGAAAGGGTCAGCGTGCTCCCAAAAGGGGTTTACATGCTGGGAGTTTGTGGGGCCTTTAAGTGGTGGGGCTTAGTGGGAGGTCCCAAGACAGACCCCACCCCACACTCTAGCTTCCCATCTCCCCTTGTGAACGCTTCCCCTCCTACACAGTCCCACCACGATGCCACTGCCAAGACGCCATGCAGCCATGGGTGGGAGTAGCAGTGGGAAGGAGAAGGGGGATGACTTACCAGAGCCTGCAAACCAACTTGAAGACTTGTAACATCCAAAACCATGAGCCAAACAAATGTGCTTCCATGACAAAGCACCCAGCTGCTGCAGGTAACACGGCACACACTCCAACAACGCAACCTTCCGAGGTGGAGTTCATCAACATTCGAAACAGCTGCTTCCAATACCCTGCCCGCCTGGCACCTTATCGCCCACCCAGATCTCCATCTCCACTCTGGACATGCCAAGGGATTCTCAAGAGCAGATTTGCCCATTCTTAATAAAAACCAATCTTCACACTCCCTGGTCTCCTGCACGTAGCACACCACGTTAACGTTTTTGCTTTTCACTGTCCTGTCCGTGCTTCGACACGGAATGGCATGACAGTCAGCTAGCTGATTCATCTACACAGAAAACCTGAGCACATAACAGAAATTCCAGGGGAAAAAAAAGAGTAATAAAGAGGGATGAAGAGACAGAACAAGTATCTGACAGATGTACCCAAGTGTCATGAACGATCGTGAGCCCTTGTAAGGAAAGACCCGTGTGCATGAGGAGTGAGGCCCAGGAGCAGAGCACAGCCACCAGGGAAGAGCCAGACCCTAACCCGCAGAGACGACAAGGTAATAGGCCCCAGAGGGACAGACAGGACAACTCCAGGTGAGCGACCCCCAGGGTCCACCTGGCAGGAAGAGTTCAATGGTGTGCATCCTTTGGGCACTCAGAAGTACATTGGGGACTCAGGAAGTGCCTGTAGCTCACAGGATGGAGGAGAAGTCATAACCTCCTGCTGGGGATAAGCCTGCCATCACCTGGGACATCAGAGTGGGAGAGAGATGAGCTCACCCCCAGAAGGCCAGCTGCTGGGCTTCCAGAAGGCGCCACCTCCAGGCAGGTGAGAAGCCCCTCCCCACGTGTGGCCTCTCCCCCGGGGGTCTTCCTTCATCCTTGAAGCAGCCTAGTACAGGCTTTCTCTGGTCCTGCCCAATGCTGTTCAGATGTCACTACCCAACTACAGGGCCGAGATGACGGTGGCACCCAAGGCCTGTGCGGAAGCAGAGTGCCTCCTCTCATCCCCACAGCTAGCCCGAGGCTGTGCATTGAGTAGGACTTGCCTCCCCCAGACTCCAGCCAACTGCGGAAACCGAAGACTTTCTGCTCATGGATGAGGGGTGAGGGGTGGAGACTCGATCTAAGGATGGAATCTGTTGGCAGGTGCTTAGGTTACTGGGGGTGGCCCATAGAGGGTGGCTCCCACCAGAGTGTGGAGCTGGAGGGTGACTTGGGTTCTCTACTGTTCTCTCTCTCTCTCACTTGCTTGCTTGCTCGCTCTCATTCTCTCTCCCTCCCCCTCCCTTCCATCGTCCATCTCTCCCTCTGGTTCTCTCCTCCATACGGACGTGCCTTATGGGGTCACCTGGTCCTGAACGGTCACCTCCAAACTGATGCTTTTCCATAAGCTCCTTTGGGGTCTTTTACATTCAGGAAAAGTCATCGAATGAAGAAGTGGTGAGAAGGTAGGGCCAAGGCCACTTCCTTCACATGATATCCCAAGGGCTCCCCATGAGAGGGCAACTCTTAGCTGAATGGGGGGGTGTCATATTTTGTTCCTAACCCCCCAACTCCCACCCCTCTCTACACTGTTCCATCTCCCACTTCTGTGTGTGCAGGTGCACACCAAGCCATCCCCTGGGATCATGCGGGAAGGCAAGGAGGGAGGGTGAGACTGCCATGGTTAGCCACTGTGTGGAAACAGTTCTTGGGCAGAGACCCAGAGCAGGTGCAGTGTGTGGACACCTGGGTGTATCCAGCACCTTCCACACAGGGAAAGGCAGGGAATTTGGCAAGATGAGATTGGTTTTGTCCAGTGGGTCCACTTGTTTAAGATGGTTGAAGCAGGATAAAACCCTATGCCATCAAATACCCAGGACAATACACAGAAAGCACCCAGCATACTTTGATGGTGTGTTAGGAAGACGGCCTAGCATGAGGACTTGCCTAGGGTGCCAGGGGGGATCTTAGAGGCACTGTGTCTGCCACCTCCTCACCCTCATCACTCCAGCACACACAGGAGCTTGGCATCCATCAGCTGCCAGCTCCTGTTATATTTTGCACGTGTGGAAGCTGGTGGAATAGGCAGGGCAACTCCCGACAGCCCTCAATCAATGAATGCCACCAGGAGTTGGGGTTAAATGTCCCAGTGCTCCCAGCCCTGTGTGGGACAGCTTTGCATGGGCTCCCTGTTTCCCCAGCAGGTGGTGGGTCTGCCTCTGCCCACCCTACAGAAGGACACGGTCAGTTCAATGACATGTGCCTTTATGACTATCTGGTGTTTCAGGGCTGCCTGTTCTGCTGCTGCCTCATCAAGGACTCTCTTATCTCAGAGTCTTCTTAGGAGGGCAAACTAGGGCAGGGGTAAGTCTCCTGACTTTAGGCAGACTGCTGTCCCCTCATCCCGTTCCTGCTCCCTGACAGTGGGACAGCTCCTCCAGTAATGTTTAAAAAACCTGTACCCTCTAAAGTGATGCTGGATTGCCCCAGTCCCTGGAGGGGGATGCACAGCTCTGAGAAACACCCTGCCTTCATCTCGCCTGACTCTCATCCCCAGCGCAGATGGCCCACAGGGACCTGCGCCTGGCTACCCGCGCTCTCCGTACCCCTCCTCCCGCAGCGCATGCACGCTTCTTCTCCAACACGCAGGAATGCCCGACAGCTACCGGAGACGCAGGCTGGTCCGTGGGTGGTTTTCTATGCAGCCACATTTCCCTGGGCTGGACAAGGGAAGGAAGCCAATGGAACGAGCTGCTTGCAAAACATCCACACACCATCCTGTTCTCTAGCCTACATCATTTTCATTTTTTTTTTTAACCCATCACATCAATATCCAAATGCCAAAATGACTGAGTTTTATACCAAGACAACCATTCTCCCAGTCAAATCACCCAGCAGCATGGACAAACAACCTGCCTACGAGGGAGGGCCAGGGTTATACCTGTGTAATGTGTGATCACACCTCGCAGGATCCCAGGGGTGTCAGTTTGCTGGCTCGTGTCCAATGGTCCTGTGAGATATTACCACCAGCCAACACAGGGATCTCTGCCATATTGTGTGTGTGTGTGTGACTTCTTGCAGGCCAGAAATTATTTTCAAATTCAAAACCCATGAAACGCCCCCACGTGGTTTCAAAAATAAGCGAACATCTAAGTAATCATGTTGGCTGATTTTTTTATCACTCTTCCCACCCCGCCCCTCCTTAAGCTCTTGAGGAGACTCTGGGAGTTCAGCCCTTACCTGGGAGCTAGGGATCAGAGCCTTCCACCAGTGTCCGCCCTTCACCAGGTCCACTTCACACAAGGGCACGGACACCTTGCCAATGACACAGTGGCGCGAGAACTTATCAAAATCCACCACCGTGAGCAGCAGGGTCCTCCTCTGGGCTTCCAGGAAGGGGATCTCGAAGGTGTAGCGCTCTTCAAACACGGGCCTCTGCGTCTTGCGCTTGACCCCAGTCTGTTTGGAGTTCTTCTGGTCGGGCAGCAGACAGATCTTGACGTACGGGTTGGAGTGCGCCATGTCCTGGCGTGAGCCATCGTGGGAGATGGGGCGCGGCAGGTCCCGGGCCTCAATCACCCGCACGGTGAGGTGGTTGTGCAGCAGGTCATACTGAGTGCTGAAGTGCAGCATGCCCAGCTGGTACTTGGACAAGATCTCCTCGTCCGTCAGCGAGTCCATGTCATCGCTGCTCGAGTCCAGTGAATACAGCCGGGGCTCGAACTTACGGAAGTAGTCGTCGGGCACATAGGTCCGTCTGAGCACCGAGGGTTGGATGGGCTCCTTCTTGGCGCTGAGCACGCCGAACTCAATGGGTTTGATATCGATGAGTGGGGAGCTGGGCCGCCTTGTCTCCAAACCTAAGCAATGGCCACAAATAACAATGAACTAGAGAAGTAGGCCTGAGCGCCAGGGGTGGGGGACAGGAGATGGATCACAGGTCACAGAATTGCTCCCTCTGTCTCACAAGACTCTGGACCATGCCACGCTTTGAAATGCCCTTGCCCCTCGGTATTCACAGGGACCACTCAAGAATGTCAAATCCACCACCAATACACGATACTCCCATGGCTGGTAGCAAACAGGGTAGCATTTCTGGATAACTCAGGCACACTGTAGATTCTCCATCACCTCTAGGTCCCTCACAGTGCCTACTGCCATGGAAAGGCCATGTCAACAGCTGTCCCATTTAGTGTACGTGAACAACCCCTATGCAATCTTCCAGAAGCATCTTCCACCTGCAGCTAGCTGATTGGATCTGAAGCTGCACAATCTGTGGGCTACCAAGGGGCTGCCTGCACTCCCAGGAAGAATTTATCTTGTGAGAGGTGGCATGGTGGCACGGGCATCACCATTCCCAATACCACAGTGGCCAGGAGCCGGGTCCCATTCTCCCCTCCTGCACATGCTAAGTCATTTCACCTGCGCAATCCCCAGATCTGGAGAACAAGAGAGTTTCAAAAGATTCCTGGGATGGGCGAGCTCTGACCCAGTGATGTATGGCTTGCTAAAGGTTTTGCATGAAAAGAAATTCTTCTTTGAGCTGCATTTTCCAGGAACTTTTGGAAGGCTCGCTGCCAATCCAAAGGATGAGCATCACAGCTAGTAACCAATAGAAACACATTTCAGCAAGACACCCTGAATTCTCTTTTCTCCCCCACACTGTCTTCCAAGCCCAGGGTGTGGCTCACTCTCGCAGTCCTCTGGGTGTGAACTACCTCTGGTTCCCCCAGTGTTCCCCAGCTCCGAGGGGCTGATGGCTGTAGTACTGGGGAGCTCTGTCTAGAGTGCCACTCCATTTTTCAGGTGGAGAGACTGAGGTCTGTACAAGTTGGCAACACCTTCTCTTGCACTCGTTGATCTCTGGATAGTATTTTTGTTACTTCCTGTCTCTTATCTGTCTCTTATCCCAGGAAGTGTTAGATACTAATTATTTGCATCTACATAGTCGTGTGAATACTAAGCTTTCTCCCCTTGTTAAGTAAACCTCACAGACATCAACTGGGTGAGACAGGGCAGGTCCTTTGGTGGAGTGAAAGAGGTCGGGAAAGCTCTTTCTCCTTCCCACTCAAATTTGACGCATAATTGCATTTGGTTTAGGTGTACAAGCAAGGGGATTTCATATAAACACCCAGCTTGTCGATTCTTCTTGGGAAAGCCTGGGCAATCTTGGGCTCTCAGGGCTAGACTGAGTACCAACCACCCATTCTTGTCTTGGGGCATCAGCTTTCCAGTTAGTCACAGTCCCCCGCCTCACTTCACCCGCCCTAGTGCCACTCCCCAGAGCATCAGATGCCATTTGTCCATGCATCAAAACAACTAGTCAACTTCTGACACCACCCACCAGGGCCCTGGGTCACCTGGGTCAGCACACCTTGCTGGACCACACGGCAATGTCCACTTCTCAGAAATAGAAGTGACAGATTAAGGAGGACTTCAGAAAGGTCATGGAACCGTGAATGAGGAAAAACATGGACCGCAAATATGCCAGAACCAGAATAAACACAGCCTTCTGTTTTCCATAAACTTTTTGAAGGACGTTCAAGGGTGGCGCTGGGGACCAACGACATTAGCCAAAGTCTCCTTGCCACCCTGACTACCAATGGCTCCGCCACACTACCTCCTCCCCAGCAACAGCCTGTCCTTCCCCACTCTTCCCCGCCAAGGTCCCCTGGTGGCCGCGGCAGACAGGCTTACTTGAGATCCTGCGGGTCAGGCTGTATGTGGACTTGGATGTGTCTGAGGACGAGCGCCTCCCATCCGGGGAGCTGGTCCGTGAGGTGAGCGGGACTTCACTGGCCGTGTGGACAGAGTCACCATCCTTGTCACTGCTCCGGCTGGCCACCCTGTGGGAGGAGGAGGAGATCCCTCAGTGGCTGTTGAGGGGAGCCCAAGGATGGGGTTCTTTCTGCCTAGGAGGGTGAAACCCACATTACACCTGCTCTCAGACCCGCATCAGGCAACTTCCAACAACATCGCTCTAAAACAGTGTGGAGGCCGGCACTGCAGGGCACCTGCAATGCTGGCTTCCTATATGAACACAGCCAGTTCAAGTCCTGGCTGCTCCACTTCCAATCCAGCTCCTTGCAAATGCATCTGGAAAAGCAGTGGAAGATGGCCCAAGTCTTTGAGTTCCCGCCACCCACATGAGAGTTCCAGATGCAGCTCCTGGCTCCTGGTTCTGCCTGACTAGGCTCCCTTAAAGCCATATGGGGAGTGAACCAGCAGCAGACAAAATGTCTGTCTCTCTTCTGTCACTCTGCCTTTCAAATAAATGAAAATAAACCTTTAAAAGTAAAGGAATATGTAGGAGTCCTTGAACTCTCCAGGATGTTTCATTTTGTACAAAACATGAAACAACATGCAGGATCCTGCAAGAATGTTCACCCATCTGTCAAGGATTTGCTGTTTCAAAGCAGCTCGGGGAAGGAAGGTTGTGTAATGTTAGGCTACTGCCACGTGGGGGCGCCACATTAAGTATGTGAAGATGGAGACTCGTCCATCTTCAGTCTGAAAACTGGACCGAGTGGTTGCTTACGCTTATTTAAACTTTGGCAAGTGGCTTTTGGTGACAGTGCCCTGCCAGCTCAGCCATCACCGTGTCTCAAAAAGACTGCACATCTTTCAACAACATCCTATAACAACTGCCACTCAAACGTTCTCTGAGTGGCAGGGCTGCATCTGAGAACCAATGATTCAGGGACGGGGTTCCGAGTTGAATCAGTGGCGACCACAACTCGGTGCACTCCCAGTGAGGATGAGAAACGCTGAGGATTTGTACACCTTACACAGTGCTCTGAGCAAGTGAACACCTGTCAGGCACATTCAGCCCTGCTTGGGGCAGGCTCAAGACCTCAAAGATGGTTATGGTAGAGGCGGAAGATCCTCCAGGGCTCACAAAGCTAGGGAAGGGTGCTGACTGGAGGGAAGAGCAGAAACCAGCAAGTGGCCAAGAGGTCGCTGCCACAGCAGCTCGCTGCCCACCACCCTCGAGGCTTGCACATTGTACTGCCTAGACCCAAACCACAGCCCTCAGCTTGACATTGAAGTCTGCAGGGAGGCTCTGTCCTGAAAGATGTGGAATCCACAGGGTAGTCGGTCTGCAGACACATTCTGAGTATCAAAGGATGCTGAGCAGATGCTCTGGCAAGCACGCGGTGCCATGGCCAGGACAAGAAGGGATTTGCTGCTCAGTGCTGGGGAGAGCAGCAGGGTGGGGGTTGGAGGGTGGGAGGCAGAATCTTGGCCAGTTTCCTGCTCCTGGTCTGCCGGCGGAAGAAGGTGGCCGATGAAACATGATGGGCAGGAGAACTGAATCCAACACTACCCCATCTTCCCAGGGAGGTAGGACCACCACATGCTGACTCCCTGGGACCCACCTACCTGCCTGCATCCCCCACTCAGGTGCCGTCCTGTGGGGAGCGGCTGACCCCAGGTGTATGTTAGGTGGTCACAAGATGGCGGCTGGCCGAGGGCCAGGAGGCGGGATTTTTCTCGCCAGCAGGTAAACAGGATAGGCTAATGCGATTGCTGGCCTATCAGTGCCCAGTGGACCCACGGGCAGAAGTGATTGGTGGAGAACTATATATAAGCAGCCCGCTTTCGGCAAAAAACCCTTTTCGTTCGGCTCATTCCCTTGCCTCCGTTTTCATTCGTTTGTGTATGTGTTTGCTCGTGTGTGTGTGCGCGCGCGCCAATCGCGGTGGCGGTTCCTGTTTTTTTTCCTTGAAATTCCTCGTCATTTTAGTGTCGCTGCAGGGCGGCGACATTCTGGTGGCCCGTTCGGGGAAGATAAAGAAACGGGAAGAAATATGGGAAGAACTTTCAGTCTCGGCGTTTTTAGTGGTGGCCTGTACGGGGAAACTTTTAGCCTGCACCAGCATAGAAAAGCGAACGGGAAAAAAAAAGCGGCCGAGACAGGAATTTTTCGGCCTGCGCCAGCATAAGAAAAACAGCAAAGAGAGACAGAAAATTTTTCGACCAGCCGCCATCTTGTGACCACCTAACATACACGTGGGGTCAGCCGCTCCCCACACCGTCCTTCACCTTAAAGTGCCCCAGCTTTGTTCTCGCTTTTTCCCAGGACCACCATTTCCCTGGTTCTTAACTGATCTATTTGGCATCACAGTTCTCTGGGGGCAGGCCCTGTCCCTCCTCCCTCCCCAGCACACACTTCACAGTGGCAGCATCTGCACTTGCTAGAACCAAAGGTACCCTGGGTTGAGCACCTGCTATGTGCGTGCGTGCCTGGTGCAGGGCTCCATGCTGTGTGCCTTGCCACACCCCAGGCTGTTAGCCACTTCTAGTCCACTCCCAGACAGTCAGTGGCAGCCCCAGGGAAGGACGGGGTCACCTATCTGCCCCTCTAGTGACTGTCAAGCCCAACCCTAGAGAGCAAGCAGCATGCCGTTTGACCTTAACACAGTAGGTAATCAACACAATGCTTCTTGGACAGAGGAAAGTCTTCTTTTATTTCTTTCAGGGTCTTTCTGGCATTGTCCCCAGAAGAAACCGGTCTGGTGGTGCCATGTCCTAGACCTGCCTCAGCCTGGCCCAGCCCACCCACAGCAAGCCAGGACCCACAGGACAGGAGTAGAGGTGATACCTGCAGGACAACACAGAGTACATACGTACATGCCCAGACACCTGCCACGTGCCAGTGCAGAGGCAAGTCCCAGGGCCATGGCCTAGCTGCCACAGCAGGAGCCAAGCTGCAGAGCCCGTGACATTTCTACTGCCTGTCTGTTTGATAACATGCAGCTGCCCACTTGGTAAACCAATCTGGGGAAAACATAAGCTGTGACTTTGCTTTCTGATGCACTTGATGTGCCTCTGCTTGACAGCTTTCTCTTACCATTTCTTTTTTTTTATCTTAAATGCCAGGAGGGAGTGCAGCCAACTTCCCAGGGTCCCAGAGAGATCTGGATCATCACAGAAAACATGAAGGTCACACACAGCTACTCAGGTTACGCACTGCACAGCCTGGCTGGTGGGATTCAACATGGCCACCACACAAATGGTGCCACTCGGAGTCCTGTGGTCCTGCTGAGAAAGCTCCAGGCCACTTCCTCTAGGAGGTCCCAGCTCCTGGATTTCTAGAGTCCCTTCATTGCACAAAAGATTAGCAGCCAGCACAAAGTGCAAGGTCCTCCCCTGCGGTGTGGGAATAGCAGTCAAGCGACCATAGCACTCAGCCTCGGGTACCCGACTAGGGTTTTCTCAGCATCCACTACAAGTCTCCGCTGCTATCAGAGAATAATCCCAAGGCTCATGCTAGCATTTGCTCTGGGACACCCCTGAAGGTTTTTCACTGGCCTGTCCACCTGTGTTGTCATACCTCTCGGGCCCTCTCCCTCCTATTGGGTTCCAACACACCAACCTGTCCACTATAGGAGCCAGCAAGCTCCAGAGCCAACTCACTGCCTCATCTTCTGAATGAAGCCTGCTACTGGCACAGGCACATCCACTCCTCCGCCTACTGCCCCTGGCTGCTCCGGGTGACCATGACAGCAGACACACCGCATGAGGCTGCAACACCCCTAACCCCTCACAAAGAAGGTCTGCCAGACCAGGGCCTATCAACTAGTTCAGGGGCATCAGATGGTCATGACCTTGGCCCTGGTTCCAGGGGAGCAGGAAATACATCTTGTCCTAGGATCAGTTTCTCCAAAGGAGAGTGACCAGGTCACTCATAGTTGGCCCAAAACCCTAGACAGGCCCATGAGAGTGGTTCCTAGGCTTTTTTTTTTTTTAAGAGTTGTTTTACTATTTTTTTATTACAAAGTCAGATATACAGAGAGGAGGAGAGACAGAGAGGAAGATCTTCTGTCTGATGATTCATTCCCCAAGCAGCTGCAACTGCGCCAATCTGAACCCAGGAGCCCGGAACCTCTTCTGGGTCTCCCACACAGGTGCAGGGTCCCAAGGCTTTGAGCCATCCTGGATTGCTTTCCTAGGCCACAAGTAGGGAGCTAGACGGGAAGTGGAGCAGCTGGGATTAGAACTAGCGCCCATATGGGATTCCGGCGCATTCAAGGCAAGGACTTGTAGCCACTAGGCTACCGCGCCAGGCCCTTCTGGGGTTATTATGCAGTGAAGCTGATGGGATGGGAGTTTAGTGCTACCATCAAGAATGAGGCCAATACAAGAGACAGACAGAGGCAAAGATCTCAATGGAACCCCTAAATCCAGCTATGCCTGAAGTCATCATCGTAATTTCCCATAGCAAAGTTGATGCCAGAACCAACAACGCAGGGCACACTGAACTTGCCTTCCTTCCCAGACAAGAGTTAAAGCCTGCCCAGGTGACAGGACCCTGGCTGGCCTTGTGCATAGCACATGGCACCTGCTCTGCACTCCAAAACAAATAGCGACCAACTGCGATTCCCATCACCTCTTATGGCATCCAGTCTCTGCCCATAGGCTTGTCAGTTGATTGACAGCTGTTTGTCAGAGTGAACTAGACACACAAAAAAGCTCTGCCCTCAGGGAGCTGGCGAGCTTGCCAGTGTGATCTTAACGACAGCAGAGGGGCTGAGCCAATCTGCCAAAGGAGGTATAGAAAAATGGTAACTAGCTCTCTTGAAAAAGATTTATGCATGTATGTATTTCAAAGGTAGAATGACAGGAAAAAAGAGGTCTTTCATTCACTGCTTCCCTCCCCAAATAACCACAGCAGCCAGGGCTGACCCAGGGCAAAGCCAGGAACCAGGAACTCCATCCTGGTCTCCCAGGTGCATGGCAGGGATCTGGTACCTAGGCCATCGGCTGCCCTCCGCAGGGCATTAGCAAGGGAGCTGGACTGGAAGCAGGTCAGCCAGGACCTGAGCAGGTACTCCGATTCCAGGAAGCTGGCATTGCAAGCTACTGCTTAACCTAGTGCACGATCAGCTATCTGACCCGTTTCCTGGCCATACGTTCATGAAACGTAGCTCTGTTCACCACAACAAAGCAAACCCGCATCCCTCCCATCACCAGCCCCCTCTCCGGTGACAAGCCCTTGATTCATGAGTTGATGTTACCAACTAGTCCCAATCCCCATGCGCCTACAGAATTCAAGCTTCGGCTGAGAAACGCCAAGGGGGTGGCCTCCCATGGTCCTTCGTCCACCGAGTGAGAATCTCTATCGCTCTCAGATAAAGTCTGCACAAAGCTCTTCCGACCGTGCTAAGCGCCTTATGCATACATCTCAACACTTCTTGCGACAATTCTTGAAATCCTTTCCCTAAACCCCTTTCACAGAGGGCACGACACCGCTCATGATTACTGACCATGGCCCGGCACGCTTCTGCATGGCCGGCCCTCCGCATCTGCGGGCTCTGCACCTGTGAACTGAATCATCCACACGGCAAAAAAGCTTGAAGGAAAAGCAGGCACATACAGCACAGACTCTCCTCCTTGTCATTACTTCCTAGACAAAACAGGAAAGTGGCTGCTTATCTAGCACCTGCATTGCATGAAGTATTTTTTTTAAAGATTTATTCATTTTATTACAGCCAGATATACACAGGAGGAGAGACAGAGAGGAAGATCTTCCGTCCGATGATTCACTCCCCAAGTGAGCCGCAATGGGCCGATGCGCGCCGATCCAAAGCCGGGAACCTGGAACCTCTTCCGGGTCTCCCACGTGGGTGCAGTGTCCCAATGCATTGGACCGTCGGACCGTCCTCAACTGCTTTCCCAGGCCACAAGCAGGGAGCTGGATGGGAAGTGGAGCTGCCGGGATTAGAACCGGCGCCCATATGGGATCCCGGGGCTTTCAAGGCGAGGACTTTAGCCGCTAGGCCACGCCGCCGGGCCCCGCATGAAGTATTTTTAAGTAATAAGGAAAAGTGATTTATTATCTGCAGGAGGAGGTGGGTGGGGGGTGCGGAACTCGGCACTGTGGTATAGAAGAGACTTGCGTATCCACAGGGACCCTGCACTCAATCCTCCGCAGACGCCTAAGGCCCACTGTACTTGCAACTCTTGTGAAGGGGTGGGCATTTGGGATGCCCACCTCACAAACCAGAGTGCCTGAGTTCAAATTCTGATACTCCACTCTTGATTCTGGCTTCCTGAAAATGCACACCTTAAGAGGCAACAGGTGACGGGTCAAGTACTGGGGTCCCTGCCACCCACCTAAGAGAACTGGACTGAGTTCTATGCTCCTGGCTTTAGACTGACCCAGTCCTGGCTTTTGTTGGCATCTGGGATGGTACAGGACAGGGAAATGAACTAGCAGGTAAAAGATTTGTCTCCACGTCTTTCTGCCTTTCAAGTACAACTTGATTATATATGTACATTTAAATTCATGAAAAATGGAATTGAAAGATAATTTTCGTCCAAATTTTTGAAATACAGACACTTTGGGGACAATACACATTTGACCATCAACTTTGAGGATTCTTCATGCTTTTTCCATATATATATATATATATTCATTCGATCCCTGCAATGACAACCCTATGAGATAAATACCATCTGTTCTATCACCCCATTTTACAGATGGAAAAGTGAGGGACAGAGATCAAACAACATGCTCATGGTCACAGACCTTGTCAATGGTAGCAGACAGAAATAGGATTTGCACTCACACTGCCTGACCCTGATTCACTTGGCTATGGACAGACTCAAAGCTTGCTTCTGCGAAGAGCACACCAGAAGACAGAGGCACGCCCTCCAACTGGAAGGGAAAACCCTGGCTCCGGAGGCTGCCGGAACCACACAACCCAAGGATTGAGCTGAGCCGGCCCAGGGCCCTCCCTCACTCCAGCCATGGAGCTCCAGCCTACCTAGCAATATCAAGAGCAATTGGACCCAATATTTTTTTTCCAGGCCCTTCCCGGCTCAGGCCCTGTGGATTGCCCACATCCTTCTCCCAGCCACAGAGAGATGGACCAGACACATGGCTTAAAAGCTTCAAAACTGTGTTCCCAAAATATCTGAGCTACTGGCAGATGGAGATGTTGTATGCGGGCGCGTGAGGAGAGCAAATTGGAAATAAAATGAAAGATGCCAGAGAGAAGAACATAAACAGCATCGGAGGACAGGATGGAGCCGCGGGGTGGGAGAGCGCGCTGCTCCCACCGAGCTCGAGTTCTCGTGCAGACCAGCAAAACGGCCCTTGTTTGTTCACTCCACCCACTCCTCCAGGCACAAATATTGACTGAGCATCTACAGCAGGTGCAGGCACCGGGCTGGGTGTTAGGACATCCCTTGCAGAACACTGATGGGCAAAGATTTCTTTTTCCAACTGGAATGACATGAGCATTGATTAGAGGTGCCCCTAGCCAGGCATTGCACAGCTCACAGTCTCCAAAGGCTCAATAGAAAACGAACTGAAAGCTACTCCACCAGCTGGTCTCACTGGCTTGCCAAGCGAAACGAGGACCACAGAACACAGCTCCGTCCTGGCCTTCATTCCTGCCCCACCCCTCCCCCAATCCTGCTGTGGACCCCACTACCAGCTTACTAATGATCCCCCCATTCAGGAAGCACACAGCCCCGAGAGACGTGCAGCTGGCTGGTGAGCTGGTCTGACTTACAGCCAGGGCGGGGTCTGTGCAGGAAAAGGTCCCAGAATCTCCACTTCGTCCTCGTTCGACTGGCAACAGCTGGACTCGTAGCACTTCTGGCAGCAGTGCCGGCAAGTCCACCTGCACAGCAGCAGACTGGAGATTCTGGAAAGAAAACCCTGAGGCCGTGGCGGGGCGGGTGGGGGGCGGAGGGGACAGGGCAGATGAGAAGACAACACTCCCAATTACAAAGCAGTCTGAGCTGAGAGAATTTAAAACAGAGAGGGAGAGACATGCAGGAGTTGTGCCTCCATGGCCGAACACTCAGAACAAAATGTTTTTCATTTATGTTTACCCACTGCAGGCACCAAGATGGCAAACACCAAGTTGCAGGAGTCCTTCATAGCCAGCACAAACATTTGCAGGTACTTTACAGCTTACGCGAGCCTCTCTCTAGCCACGTGGGTGGTTTAGACAACAACAGGAGGGCTAGACAATATGTTCTCCAAGCACAACGAATATTAACTTTATCTTCTTGAAAGCAAAGAGAACGGTTTTTAAAAAGGTAATCTCCCTGACATAAAGGCAGAGCCGATCAGACAAGTAGGAGTGGCGAGGATACCCCAAGTTGTCAACAGGTATCCTTTCTAGGGGAGGGGGAGCCTCCATTCAGTAGAAACAAGGGGACCCCAGTATCTAGCTCCACAGCCCCACAGCTCCCATGGAAGACCACCCACCACCACCACCGAATCAGAGACCAACATGGCTTAATCAAAAACCAGACCAGAACAGCCTTCTCAAGGAACCCACCTCGTTTAATGGTTCCAACTGCCCTTTTACAGACGCACGACGAGGCCAAGGGACGTTCCGGGGCGAAGGGATTACAAAAAGAGAGAAACAAGACCAGTTTAGCAATATTCCAGCAACTCACAAAAGGAGAAGAAAAAAAAAAAAGCACCCTGCATCTTTTCCACTTACCATCCTGGGAAGGGAGCTGACTTGCTAACAAGGTGTTGCTATTTCCAGGGCTGCTGGTAGCTCCCCGGCTAACCAGCACTAAGTAAACTTGAGCATCTCGATGCGATTTGCACCGTATGCTGTAGTGAATCAGAGTGGGGGAGACAGACAGTCATGCTAGCCGACGCAGCCACACTTGAGGAAAGCAGACCTTCCTAGACGGAAATAGCCCCGGGGCCAGTCCGACAGGACCCCGGGACGCAGCATCACATGCAGGCTCGGGGACCCCACATCCCCTGGCTCCCCGACACTCCCCAAGACCCTACCTTCCCACTGCCTGCCTGTGCTCCAATGGTGACTGCCGGTGGGGAGTTTCACAAGTCCACCCACAGGTGGGGGAAAGCAGAAAGGAAGCCAGGATCTAGAACTTGAGTGAGGAAGGGAGGGGGACCTCCTCTCTCCTCCTGGCCCTACCCCTCCTTCCCCATCTCCTTCTCATAGGTCCCCGAGGCACTGGTTCCCTCTCATCATCCTCACTGAGAGTCAGGATAGCACCTGGTCAGGTGCCACTAAAACTCAGAGCTTGGAACCAGGAGAGACAAAATTCCTGGCTGTTTCAGTTCTTTTTCAAGAGGGAGAAAGCTTTAACTGGGTCCCCTTGCGTGTTAATGTCTTTCTGAACACTTGCTGATTTGTAACCTTGCTTCCAGCCTTTTAAACAAAGAAAGCAGACCCCAGCTCAGAGCCTGGGAGAAAACCACATCCAGCTAGAATTTAATAATGTGTTGATTTTTCCAGCTGCCTTCTGCTTCTCTCATGTGACCCTGGTTTCCTGTTATGGTAATACAACAAAGTTTCTTTTTAATAGGATTTTTGAAAGATTGATTTATTGATCTGAAAGGCAGAATTACAGAGAGAGAAGAAGCGACACAGAGAGAGAGATCTTCCATCAGCTGGTTTACTCCCCAATTGGCTGCAACTGCTGGGTCTTGGTCAGGTCAAAGCCAGGAGCTTCTTCTAGGTCTCCCACATGGGTGCAAGAGCCCAGTCACTTGGGCCATTTGCTGCTGCTTTCCAAAAGTGCATTGGCAGGGAGCTGGATCTGAAGTGGAGCAGCCAGAACTTGAACTAGTGCCCACATGGGATGTCAGCACTGCAGGGGGAGTTTAACCTGCCATGCCACAGTGCACCCCCCTCATTATCTGCTTCTAGAAAATGATTATGTCAATATGGCACAGGTGGTGCACGGCTCGTGAAACCTTTCAAATCATTGAAGGCACTGATCATCAACTCTGTGCAAAACCAAAACTCCAGCCATGCACAAAACAAGACCTGGACGAGGTACAAGAGCAACACCGTCCTGAGCGCAGATGAGCCATCCCAACCGTCACTGGTGTGACCTAGACAAGTCAGCAGCCTCTCTGAGTCTTGGTTACTTTTTATGGGAAGGTTGGCTCCCTACCCAGGAGCTATCAGGCTGGGAGCCAACAACACAAAACCAAACACGCCCTCCCTGTGCCCCTAAGAGAATATGGGGGGGGGGGCTGCCAGGCACAAGGAATTGTCCTAGCAGGCAGAGCTGCACACAAAGCAGCTCAAATTAAGCCCTCCCAGACACGTCTGTTGGGAGCACTGCACGAGTGCCCTGCCCTAAGATGGCCGAGACCGTTACTCCTGTCGGAGCTTGGCGGTGAACACGTTTCAGGAAGTGCCTCATCTGATTGGGCCGTAGCCGCATGCCTGGCGCATGTGCTACGCGTGATCAGAGTTATGATTGGTGTGCTCACTGCGTGCCTTGGTGACCTTTAAGTGGATTGGCTGGAAAAGAGGATATTCTGTGAGGATTGGGGGAACGGCGCTCTCGCTCGCTCTCTGACGCTCAAGGACAATATGCTGTGGCTACTCCCTTTTTACTTTGCGCTTGGATTTTCTGTTCTTTTTACTTTATGTATGCTGCTTGATTAATAAAGCTTTGTGAAGAGATCACGTCGTGTTGGAGTTTTGCCCTCGGGACGGGAGACCCCATATACGTCCACAAGAATGTGCTTGGCTCTGCAAGAGCATGCCCACGGCCACCCATACCGACTAGCGTGGCTCGGGGAGGTGTTTCCTGGGCTCGAACGTGACCAAACCACAAAGAACATGGATGAGGCCACCACAAGCACCCACGAGAAACTACCTACCAGCTTGCCAAACGCCCAGGTTTAAGGCAAGTGTTGGGGAACAAAGAGACCCCAGAGGACATGGACAGAAAAGAGGACAGACACTAAACCCCTGGGGTTCACCAAGTCCTTCCTCCCACTGGGTCCCTTGGGTTCCCGTGTTTGAGACCAGCTAAGCAGAACTCACGTGAACCAGAAAGCAAGCGGGACAAAACAACTCGGCGTAACTCGTATGTGCAGCCCTCAAACTAAGAATGATTGGCACATTTTTAAAGTAGCTGAATGAAAGAAAGAGATTCTTGGTTGGTGCAAAGAGATCGATTTGTACACATTCAAACGGCTCTCTACAAATAAGGCACCAGTGACTGGCCCTTCATGGTCGCTTTCTTGCTTAAAGTTAGAAGGGACTAGTTGGGACAGAGGCCCCGTGAGCTTGGGAGGAAGGAGTATCACTACGTAGCACTTGACAGAGCTTCTACATGGTTCTAGAAAGAGACCAGCCTCAGGTATCTGCCTTGGAGATCCCATTGGCTGCACACCCTTGGACAAGCAAGTTCAAGTTCTCTGTGTAGCAGGTGGTCACTCAGAACTCCCAATGCCCTGATCATGCTGCCCTGCTACTCCACTGCCTTCAGCAGGGCGCCAGGTAAGAGGCACCTGCCTGTGTGTTGAGTGACTGCTAAAGGCCTTCTCAACAACACGTAGCCCACAGTGCGTGGTCAGCCCAGGGTGACCTTCAGTCCATGGAACTCAAGCCAAGGGAGGAACTGCAGGCTCCATCAGGTGACAGAGACCCAGGTCCACAGGCAGCCAACCCACAAAATAAAAGCAGGGAATGTGCTAGGCCCAGGGTACAAAGAGGGTGGGGTGCCACAAAGGAATCCTGGACGTGGGTGCTGGTGGCCCTTCTCTGCCCGGCTGGAAGGAGTCAGCCCCAGACACTAGCAGCTCCCGTGACCTTGGCGCTGACCTGCTGCCACTTCCCCTCCGCATACAGGAACCACCTCTCCCCCCCCTCAAAATAACCAGCTGCTCCAAACGATTTTAACTCCAGGATTCTGGGGTAGTTTCCTCAAGGTGACAGGGCCAGTAGCATCCAGATGCCCCGAGGCAATGGGCTGGCCTCACCCAGCCACCCAGCGTGCCTCCAGCCTCCATGGGTTCCCCCCCCCTGCCCCGCAACCCCCGCCCCGCAACCCCCGCCCTCGGCACCCAGGGCCAGGGAGAGACAACGTCCTTGTCCCTCCTGGCCGGAACAGCTGCCTCAAGCTCGCTCCGCGCCGGCCAATTAGCCGGAGCCGTCACCAAGGCAACGGCAGCTGGCGCGCCCCGGGCCGCCCTCCCTGCGGCCCCTCCCCTGGGGTGGGGTGCTGTGGGGAGGGGGGCAGAGTGGGGGAGAAAAGTCCTCCCCACCCCCCCACTCTTCCCCCAGGAGGCGAGGGCGCCCAATGCGCCTAGGGCCCACTAGCCCAGGGTCCGAGGGTGAAGGGGGGGTCCCCAGCTTTTCCTCTCGGGGCGCACCGCCGCAGCTGCACAGGTTGCCTGCGCCCGGGCACCCGTTTTATCCTGACAAGTTTGTGGAATCCCTGTCGGGTGCCCTCCCTCACGCGCACTCGCAACCGGAGGGGGCGCGGCACTCCACACACCCCCCCCTCAAAACCCCCGCCCACAGCCCGGACCTGGCCCCTCAGCCTCAGTCCTACCTGGATGTACGCCATTTTCGCCCTCGCGCACTCACTCCGGCCCGGGCATGGCGCCGCCACAGCCACTTTGCCCTCGCCAACGTGGGAGGGGGGAGAAGGCAAAGGGAGGTGAAGAAGAAAGAGCCAGCCGGGTGGCCCCAGACGTGACTGGAGTGGCTGATGAGCGGCGCCCGCCCCTCCGCCGGCCGCCCCGTCCTTGCCTTTCCCTGCGTTCCGGCTCCCGGAGTCGGGGCTGCCTCCCCAGCTCTGAGACGTGGGGCGTCCAGGGTCCCCGCCGTGGCCTCCCTCACCGGCCCGGGCTCCCCCCAACCCCGCCCCGGGGTGTTCCCGAGGCTGGGAAAAGGAGGGGGCGCCTGAACGGTGAGCTCCGGGCGGCCGCGGGGACTGCAGAGACCCCGGCGCAGGCTGGGCCGGAGATGCAGGGGCTCTGGCGCGCGGGAGGCGGGGGAGGGAACCGGGCTGGGGACCGGGGTGGGAGGGGACGGTGCACGGGTCAGCCCATCTGGCCGGCGCGAGGACTAGCGCCTCCAGAAAGCAGAGCACAGGGGAGTAGTGGGGCAGGGATGCAAGGCCGGCGGGGAAGTACAATCACCAGTCCTGGAGCCTGGGGCTGGGAGGGTCCCCCTGGCAATCCAGCCCTCTCCCCAAACCGGGTTTGGGAAAACTTTAGTCTTGCCCCACCCGTCGGGCCTAGAAGGGTTGCGGAGAACCGCGCTGAAACTGAGAACTCGAGTCCCAAATTAAGGCGGGCATAGGGCGCCTCGAGAGAGGGGCTCTGCGGCCAGGGCTGCTGGGGTAGCTCTCCCAGAGCCGGAGCAGGTCGTCACCCCTGCACTTGCCGGAGTTGCGCCCAGGACGCAACAGGTCCTGCGCGGGGCGGCCCGGCAGCGCCACCCAGCGTCTTAGCTGTACCTCGTGCGCAATTCTACCCGCAGGCGGCTCATACTGCCCACCAGCAGTCTTGCGGCCTGGGGCGTGTCCAGCACGCACCCTCCCTCCTGCCCGCGTGGCTGGAAACGCCCAGCAGCACCCAAAGGCATCCTCAGGGACCTTCCACGACCAAGGCTTGCCTGCCCAAGGCCGCGGAGCTGGCACTGGCTCGCCACGGAGGGATTTGAGGGTGAACATTGCCCTCAGCTGGTTGTTTTGCAAACGCCCCGCTGGTCACCAGCTTATCAGAGTTCTACATTTTTAACCTCCCAGCACCTGTCTTGTCTTTTCATCAGGAAAAAAAAAAAAAAAGCTCGGCCCTGCTTATATGCTCATGCGTCTGGGCTATTTGATGGGGTGTACGTGAGGTGTCATAGCCCTAGGCAAATAGATGGTGTGTAACCATGGGACAGATGTGTGCACTTGGGGGGTTGACATGTTTAATTCGTAGCACCTAGCGGGGAAAGCTTTTCTAAGGCAGCAGGTACATGCCCAGCTCGTCCTGAGCACTTTTATTTCATTCCACCCTCATAGACCATGGACTGTCCTGGACATGGTGTACCTGCCAGAGAGAAGCAGGTGCCGCGGAGATGTGTCCGAAGCCTTTGAATTCTCACTGCCTCTGGAGAGCTACTGATGGCGCCATCCCCAGCTGGCACTGCACAGAGACAAAGCATTCTTGCCCAGGCCCTGCACTCCTAAAATTTTCTTCTCCAGCCCTGATGAGAAGGGGTGGCAAGTGGGTTTTCTGGAGGAGATCTGCTGGTTGGGTACTCCTTGGGGAGTATCTTTTTGAAAAAGTTTCTGGAAAAAAAGGCATTTGTGAAAATACACATCATGAAAAAACTACATTTTGTACACCAAATACACACATCTTTGAGTTCCATTGTCCATGAGCTTTTTTTTCTAAAGATTTATTTATTTTTAATTGCGAAGTCAGATATATACAGAGAGGAGGAGAAGCAGAGAGGAAGATCTTCCTTTTAATAATTCACTCCCCAAGTGGCCGCAACAGCTGCAACTGCGCCAATTCGAAGCCAGGAGCTTCTACTGGGTCTCCCATGTGGGTACAGAGGCCCAAAGCTTTGGACCATCCTCAACTGCTTTCCCATGCTATAAGCAGGGAGTTGGATGGGAAATAGAAAAGCTGAGATCAGAACCAGCGCCCTAATGTGATCCAGTGTGTGCAGGGTGAGGACTTCAGCCACTAGGCTAATGTACCAGCCCCTGTCCATGAGCTTTTTGGAGTGCCCTAGTCATTACTCTCCTTTTTCTTTCCAGCCCTTTGCATAAATTCAGTCTTTAAATTTGCCAGCAGCAGTGAAATAGGATCTTTCTCTCTTTCTTTAAAGAGATAAGGGAGACATAAGCTAGTGGAATACACAGCCCCAAAGTGGTTGGGGCCCCAAGCCAGACAACTAAACTTTAGCCCTCCCCAGGCTGCTGTGTAATTCCTGATCCTGGTGGAAGGTGGGTGAACCCTGAGGGCTTGGCATCTTAATAAGACCTGAAATTGTCTGAGGAAGACTAAGCACCCTTTCCCCCAAGGGGGATTATCTTAAATGGGAAGAACACAGTCTGCCACTTGCTATTATCAAATGTTTTAATTGCGTGTGACGCACCTGCCGCTGCTGAAGTGCCTGAGAAGTGTTTGCTGAGTGAGTTCTGGGTGGAGTTGACAGCCACCCACCGCGGGCCACTCCCACTCTGTAGTCAGGCGGCTCTGACTGCAGGCTGAGCCCTTTCCCTCGTGTTTACAGGTCCTCCCCTCCCCCCCAGGTGGACAGATGTGGTAGAAGTTCAGAGACAAATGGGTTCACTCAATACACATAGGCGGAGTGGGACAGAGCCAAGGTAAAAGTGCAGACCTGCCCACCCGTAAGAGTCCAGCTTGGCATGGCAGACACCACTGAGGATGCCTGCGGTCACTTCAGGGTGTATTGCTTTCACGTCGGGGATCCACACCCTACATGCCCTGGGAGGCAGCAGGTAATGCTTCAAGTAGTGGGTCCCTGCCTCCTGAGTGAGTTTGGGGTTCCTGACTTCAGTCTTGCCTTGCTTTGTCTGGTACAGGCCATGTGGGGAGTGAGCTGGCAGATAGAAGATTCATCTGTCTCCATGTCTGTACCTTTCAAATCAATAAGCATATATTTAAAGACGTCTCAGTTGTACCACCGTCGCATGAAGAGAGAATGAAAAATCAGTGAACAATGTCCAAAGTCTTTTGGAAACTGGATTCCAAGAATGCTGGGCTCTGGGAGCCTTTGCCAATCTGTCCCGGTGTGAGGCCTCGCCCAGCGACTCACTCTGCTATGCCTGTTGGGACACAGCAGCCAGCGCCTCCAGAGAACTCAGTGCAGAAGCCTCACATCCAGAAGGCAGGCATATGTATGGTGTCACATGTGACCCAGGCAGTGACAGAGAGACCAAGGAGCCTTTGGGGGTACTTAGCACGAGGGTCAGAGAAAGTTTAAGTATTTATATATATTTTATATAAACTTAATATTGAATCTTACAGAAAACTGTGGGTCCTGCTAAGGTCACACACACACACAAGCCCGCCATGTCCAGGGGACCCAGCACTCTGTTCTGGTCAGCCAGGACCAAGCAACCAGAGATGGGCAGGCATTGTGAGCTATGATGCCATCAGGGTCATGGGGAAGGCAGGGGGCACTGGGGCTCTGAGGAAAAGGGGGTTGGAAGACAAGAGCAGGCCCCGACAGGTGTGGTGGGTCACGCACCTGGCTCTGCCACCAGGCGGATGAGACGGTTCTGGGAGTCAGCTTTGCTCACATGGACATTCAGAGTCAGGGCATGAGACTTCAACCACCTGCTCTAACATTGTCTGTCTCCAGCTTCTAAAAACAATGGGCCCTCTCTCTTTCCTCCCCGGAATGCCCAGTCCCGGGTGGAAGATGCGTGCACATGATAACAGTGTCCTTCTTCTTTAACACGGCAGGTAGGGTGGTCCAAATCCCAGCCCTCATATCACCAATCATAATTAAACAGTGCCATGATGCACAAGTGGCCGCCTGCCACCACAGGGACAACACGGGTTGTGGGCAGGTGACTTTCTATTTCTGCTTTCCTGGCTACTGGCACTTGTCTCCCAAGTCAGCTTTAATTATACAGCTTCCCGAAGATGCTACTCAGAGCCCATCAGCTATCCCTGGAACCGTGGGCAGTGGTTCTGAATGCCAAGGAAAGTAAGAAGTCTCTGGGCTAATTAAATAGCTCATGTGAACTCAGAAGGGTAGTCACCTGTGATGACCAAGTCTAAAATCAGGAACGACATGACCGAGTCACCCCATGTAAGAGTAGGACCCTTGCCAGGGGCATAGCTAGCCTTCCAGCCCTGCCCTGCCCGCATCACAACTATGCAACCTGGATGGGACAACCTTTCTTGACCTCTGCAAGCCTCAGTTTTTCTTGACTGCAAAATGGATGTGACATTGTCTGTTTTCTGATGCTATAATGAAATACCCAAGGTTGTGTACTTTATCAAGAAAAGAGGTTTATGGGGTTTCTAGTTCTGGAGGCTTAAGGGTGCAGTGCCTGCCCTGGGTGGATTCTGGCAAGGCCCTCCCGACAGATGACATCACAACAGAGGGGCTGCAGGAAAGAGGGAGGGACCGCAGGGGAAGTCAAGAAGCCAGAGTGAGGCAAGGGGTTAGCAAAGACCTCCTGCTAGTCCCTGCTTCTTAAAGGTTCCACCACCTATCAACATCACCACTGTGGGGACTGTGCTTCCAACACTTAAACCCTCAGCAACATGGTCCCCATTTCCTCCTCAGTGAATGGGAGTCTGACAGCCACTGTTCTAGAATGACTGGGGTTCAACACAACCACAGCACCATGCCTGATGCCAAAGAGGTGCATGACAAGTGCTATTACTACTTTTTAAAATTTACTCAAGAGACAGAGAGACACAAGACAAAAGCTGAGTTCCTACTGTTAAATACCTGCAAGGGCCAGGCCAGGGTCGGGTCAAACTAAAGAGCCAGGGATTCAATCCAGGTCTCCCACACAGGTGGCAGAGACCCAACTCCTGGAACCGTCTCCTGCTACCTCCCAGTGTCTGCCATAGCAGCAGGCTAGAATTAAGAGCCAGAGCCAGGAATCCATGCCACGTTGTCTGATAGAAGGATGCAGGCATCTGAAGCAAGGCCAACCACATGTTCCACTTTATATATATATATATATATATATATATATATATATATATATATATTTTCATAGTACAGAGGGCAGCATTGTGACATAACAGGTTAGATCACCAGCATCCCATAGCATAGTGCTGGTTCGCATTTCAGCTACTCCACTTTGGATTCAGCCTGCTGTTAATGCAGCTGGGAAAGCAGCAAGACAGGGCCCCAGTGTGTAGGCCCCTGACACCCACGGGGGAGCTCAAACTGGCGTTGTGGCCCCCCGCTTCGACTGCCCCAGAACTGGCCGTTGCAGCCACTGAGGCAGTAAGCCAGTAGCTGGGAGATTTCTCTGACTCTTCCTCTCTGTCATTCTGCCTTTCAAGTAAATAAATAAGTCTTATATAGATGTATCGATACATACACATCACACAAACAGATTGCTATTATTACTAATAAGTGTACCAGGTGCCCTGTTTACCCTAAATCTTTTCCCCTTGTAGTTCATGGCTGAGACCAAGAAACAGTCTTGGGTTAAAAGGGATAGAAGCAGGGTTTGGGGGTCTCCGTTCCTATCCAGTGTCCTGGGAGATGCTGATGCAGGTGGCCTGGACCTTAGCATGCTAGGACATCTCCTGGGTACCATCCACGTGCTTCCTACCCAGTAGGATGTGCACCACCAAGCCGGGCCACCCCGTGAGCAACGCTCCACCAGCTAGAATGCGTTGCGGTGGAGGCTGCGTGAGGTGGGGGGTAGGCGCAGCTTGACCTCCAGCTGGTCCCTGCATGCTACCTGACTTCTTTTCAAGCTGCCTGCCATCTGCTGGCATTGCTCCCGAGGGGCTTGCTTAACTGAAGAAGTCGGACAGGCTGGGCTTTTAAAAGCTTCCCCCAACCCCCACCTGAGATCCCTAACCCCCATGCTCCCTGACGCCCCCACACTGGTTCAAGCATTTCCACTCCATCTGCTCCCAGCTGAGGTTGGTAGCTACAGTCAGTCAAATCCTTTCCACCCCATGATTCAGCAAAGGGTAGCTAATTATTTAGTCTCCAAGAAGGAAAATCTGAGGGCGATTTAATAACGGGCTGCAAACATATGAGGGGTTATTAGCAGAAAGCTGGTGGCCACCTGTTCACTCTCTTGGCCGCAGCCAGGAGGCTGGAGATCAGATTGAACCGCAGTAGTTGAAGGGCACACTGGGGTAGGAACAAACACGACAGCTCTGGTGTGCTTTCAAGCGACAACAGCATCATGAAACCTGCCTTCTCAGGATTTACAAGGGAAGAGACTCTGTGTTTCCCGGAGGTGGGAAGGAGCACCTGGTGTTGTGAATCACTGGGTCTCTCCGTTAGTGAGTGGGCATGCGCATGCCAGCAGGTTGGAATTGGAAGCTCCTGGCATCATGCCTGCTGTGTGGCACACTGCTGTGTCCCTTCCCTTCCCCCGGTCATCAGCTCCACTGTGATGGTTACCGGGGCCTGCGATGATTGGCTGGATGCATCAGACATGCATGACAAGTCCTCTGGCCCTCGCTCTCCCTTGACCAGCTGTCTGCTTTCTAGAGACTTCCATGTAGCAGAAAACGCAAAAGGGAGTCAGCGTCATGGTTGCTCACTGGCTGCCCTGGTTGAGTCTACAGCAGGAACTGCTGTGCCTACAGCTCAGGGCTGGATTCAGGGCCTCAAACTCTACTGCGCGCGTTCTCTCTCTCCCCCGCCATGTTTTCTCGTTAGCTTACCCACAGAAATCCACCCTGCACCCCCACTGCCACAGGACACCCTGTGTGGGAGGCAGTTCCATTTTTCCGCCTTTTAGGAAGGTATTTGCTACCCTTGGCCAAATTGGTGGCTCATCTGTTTCAGTAAATCCGCTTGTTTGGGAACATGCATTTTCTATGGATGCCTTCATGAGGCACTGGCAGCATTGTGTGGGTGAGGCCAATTGCACAGCCTGTAGGGCCGACAACAGTCACGTCTTCCTGGCCATTTCCAGAGCAGCCCTGTGCAGGGAACAGTAACAAATTGCATTTTGAAACTAAATGCTCAGCCTGCCCTCCTGTACCCTCTAAGCCTGCCTCTCAAACTACCTTCTCTCTTCAAGTTGCTCAACTCAGAAGCCATAAAGTCCTCACAGATATGTGTAGACACAGCCACATGTTGCTTCACACAGGGTTCCATCCTAAGAAACACGGTGTTGGCTGCTTTTGTTGTACCGAGTATCAAGGTGTAATTTACACAGACTACAGTGTCTGTGGTGACGTTGGCAGGTGGTAGAACCTTTCAGAACCACCCTTGTATACCCATGGCCTGTCGTTAACAGAAATATTCTTTTGAGATGCACTGCATGTATATTCGCTTGTGCCCTGTGTGCAATCAGCAAAGCCCTTTTAAACTGTTCCCTCTTTCCTTTTAAACCATGCCCAGAGTAGCTTCGCTGTCCGCTTCAGTTTTTGTCATTTTCTAGTGTCCCCACGTCTTTTACACTTAGGAGGAACTCAGTAGATGCTTCTTGAATCCTGGGAAAATCCTTACTTCCCTGCCTTGCTTTATTTGTCTCTGTGATACATGGCACTGTAGACTGTATCTTCTATTTGTCATGTCTCGTGGTCTGTCTCCCCAACTAGTAGTAGTAAGCTCTAAGAACAGGGAAGTGGGGCAGGTTGTCTGCTTCTTCCACAAGCTTATACCTGCTGCACAGTGCACAGCCCATCGTTGATACACTCTGGTATTGTTGAATGAATGAATGAGTGAATGAATGAATTCTACTCACAGCCTCCCCCCATACAAGTGGACCCATGCCTCTAGTGGGTGCTACCTTTACATTTTCTCAGTGCAACAACCCCCAACAAGAAAAGTGCTTTTTCCAGCCACCCAGGAAGGGGCCATGGGCCTTACTTGGGTCTTGTTCCTTCCTGTGTTAAGGGGAATATGGGGCAATTCATATAGAGCTTGAGATACCAAAGCCATGTGGCCTGCTTAGGGATGGTGAGTTTTAACTGTCTCTTCGACGTTCTTGGGTCAGGTTCACAGGGCCGGTGTGCCATTCCAGGAGCCATCTCCTTTGTGGGGAAGAAGGAGTTAGCAACATTTGAAGAGCCATTGCTGTGCACAGACTTACCCAGGAACAGTCACTGTCAAGGCAAACATCCACATGCCAGTCAGTGGAGGAATGGATAAACCCCTTGGGTGCTGGCCAGGACTGGAGCATGTTTGGGAAACACCGAGGAATTCTCTCTGAGAATTATGTTTCCCCACCTCTTAGACACGTTCCTAGGACAAACTATTGAAAGCGTGCACCTGCGTGCCAAATCAGATAAAGTTTACACCTGAGGTGATTAACGCAGTGAATTGGCTGCATTTCTGCAGGGTGAAGCAATGAAAGGCACCGTGGTGTTCTGACCTTTCCAAAGGGTTCTTTGTCACCTGACCTTGTCGTTAAATCAACTGCACCAGCTCCAGGGATGGCTGTCCATCGGAGCATTTGACAAATGCCACATGCCCGAGGGGAGCAAGAACAGCAAGAGCCAAATCTTGCCTGATGACCACAGGGGATGGGAGGAAAGTGGGACAGTCTGATTAGTCTCTTGGTGCCCTGCAATTTCCATTTCAATGCAATCAAAAGAGGCTGGAGGTAGCCTCACCTTCGGTGGCCCCTCCGGAAGCCTCACGCTGGATTCATCAGAGCTGTGGGGGAGGGGAGGTAGCAGTATGATTGGCACCGCCTGGATCACATGCCCAGACGTGGCTGGAGGCAGCGCGCCGTGATTGGCAGCCCCACCAGAAACATATGGAACGAGAGAAGGCCAGTTCCCACAAAAGAAGTAAGCTGATGAGAAGACAGGAATTCCAGGGAGCTTCTATTATTCTCTCACGCAGAATAATCGTGAGTTGAGATGTCCTGTGATCAGGGCAACCAAGGTCATAAGGGACAACTTAACAGGTGCTTGTGGGAAATATCTATGTGGTTGCATTCAGATCCCTTTGTTTTTTTAAAGTTTATTTGGCTTTATAATTATTTGCTATTATTTATTAGTATTATTAATTATTGTCTATCTTTGTGTTATTATTTGAAAGAGAGAGAGATTTTCCATCGACTTGTTTGTTCCCCAAATGCCACCAACAGTTAGGGCTGGGCCAGACCAAAGCCAAGAGCCTAGAACTCAGTTCAGGTCTCCCCTGTAAGTGACAAGGACCCAAGGACTCGAACCATCCCTGACAGCCTCCCAACATGCATATGAACAGGAAGCTGGATCCGAAGCAGTGGAGCCGGGCCTTGAACCAGGGATGCAGCTGTCCCAAGCCACGTGTTAACCAGTGCACCCAAGCCCTGTCCCCCTCAGCTTCCTTCTTCAGTCACCCCCCTACCCTTCTTCTCTCTAAACAAGAGGACTTGCAAATGCTGGCGCTTGGGGGCTGGACTGTGGCCCCCAGGGAGCAGTTCCCAGGGATGCACAAAGGTAGGCAGCCAAGCACAGGATCCTTTTCAACTCTCACTTTCAGGCATGTGCAGGATAAGCCACAGGGCTCGGTATAAAATATGAATACAAGCCCTTGATTTGACATCTTTGGACTTTCAAGGCAGTGACAGCCATGCCTCCAAGCAAGCACAGGGTCCTTCTAAATACCTGTTTCGTGCCCCTCCACACACACACCTTTTTCTTATCACTCCTAGAAAATTCCAGAACTTCTGTCCCATCCCTCTGCACACCCTACTTCTACCCCCAGCTCCCCTTTTTCCATTGTTGAAAACTAAAACATGGGGCCCGGCGGCGTGGCCTAGCGGCTAAAGTCCTCACCTTGAACGCCCCGGGATCCCATATGGGCGCCGGTTCTAATCCCGGCAGCTCCACTTCCCATCCAGCTCCCTGCTTGTGGCCTGGGAAAAGCAGTCAAGGACGGCCCAAAGCTTTGGGACCCTGCACCCGCGTGGGAGACCTGGAAGAGGTTCCTGGTTCCCGGCTTTGGATTGGCACGCACCAGCTGTTGCGTCTCACTTGGGGAGTGAATCATCGGACGGAAGATCTTCCTCTCTGTCTCTGCTCCTCTCTGTATACCTGACTTTGTAATAAAATAAATAAATCTTTAAAAAAAAAAAAAGAAAAAAGAAAACTAAAACATGAAACAATCCAACCAAACATGCCTCTGTCTACAAACCCAAGTCCAAAATATCCCCAAGACCAGAGAACTCAGAGAGGAGGCAGAGATGGACACCTGCCAACATCATAGCCTCAAGGTATTTCACAACGTAGGTGTGTCTCCCTTCACCTTTGCCAATAAACTGCCCCAGTACTCTTTGTGGGATAGGAATGAAGGCCGTGAAGCGGCCAGCTTCCGGGGTGGGGACCCAGTCCTCAGAGCTCTTGGCTAGTGACTATATCTGTGTCTCGAGTCCCCCCTGTTGGACAAGGCCCTGTTTTCCAACTTGACACACACCTGAGCTTGTACCATCTCACAACACTGTAAGGCTGGGGTACAAGCCCCCACTTTTCCAGAGAAAAATAGAGGCAAAGCCGTTCAGGGAGTGGTCCAAGATGAGACAGCTGATGAGCAAGCCTCTGGTGACACATGTGACAGAGGGTAGCCATCTCGCCCCGTGTGCTGCTTCTTCCTTCCATGGCCAGCCCCACGGAGCCCTGGGGACCACACACACGAGGGATTACCCAGGCTGTATCCGCGTGTCTTTGGCAATGGTCAAATTCTGTCCAAATCTAGATGATACCGCAGGGAGAAACAAAGACTGCCAAACCAACGTGATTTTTAAAAAGAAGATTTATTTATTTTTATATTGGGAAGGAAGACAGATTTTTTACAGAGAAAACGAGAGACAGAGAGAAAGATCTTCCATCTGCTCGTTCATTCCTCAAATGGCCACAATGGCCGGAGCTGAGCCAATCGAAAGCCAGGAGCTTCTTCCAGGTCTCCCAAGCAGGTGTAGGATCCCAAGACTTTGGGACATCCTCAACTGCTTTCCTAGGCCATAAGCAGGAAACTGGAAGGGAAGTGGAGCAGCCATGAGATGAACCAGTGTCAATATGGGATCCTGGTGCATGCAAGGCAAGGACATTAGCCACTAGGCTATTGCGCCTGGCCCAAGACTGTAAATATTAAGGGGGGCTATTTCAGAACCATCCTTTTCCTGCACCTCATAAAGCAAAGCAAGTTTTCACAGGGACCTCCGGCTCATCTGAATACAATCAGCTCAATTTGCACCTGAGAGAACTGAGGTGCACGCAGCTTCAACTCCGTGGCAGAGCTGGTTGTGTCCTGTACAACTCTAGGGGGTGCTACACACAGGCTACTATAGACACAGAGACTCAGAATTATCCCAGAGCACTTTCAACTGTGGAAAAACGGAATTAAAAGATACAGTTATTTTGGTGCAGAGGAGTTTGAGCACCATGAAGAGGTTTTGCTTTGAAGAGTTATTTATCTATTTGAAAGTCAGGGTTACAAAGAGACAGAGAAAGCGAGAGATCTTCTGTGTCTGGTTTGCCCCCTACATAGGCGATGGCCAGGATTGGGCTGGGCTGAAGCCTGGCGCCTGGAGCTCTTCTGTGTCTCCCACATGGGTCACAAGGACCCAAGTACTGGGGGCATGCTTCTCTGTATTTCCCAGGTCAATAGCAGGGAGCCAGATCGGAAGTGGAACAGCTAGGACTCAAACCAGCACCCATACAGGACGCTGGCATTGCAGGCAATGGCTTTAACTGCTATGCTACCGTGCCAACCCCAACACATTTTTCATAATACACATTCTTTAATTGTTCAGAATAAATGATCATACAGTGCTATGTCTTAAAAAAAAAAGACACTGCTTCAAGTGAAAAATGTATACAAATTTCAAGTATTGTTCAACTGATTTAGAAACTGTTAGCATAGCTTTGCAAAGGGTGATCCTCACATCTTTGAGGACTTGAGTGTTCTCGCTTTCTTCTTGCACGTCAATATTCCGTTATAGCTCAAAGCTCAAGTTCTGGAATCAGCTGGAATGTGATTTGACTGCTAATTATCTGTGACTTTAGGAAAATCGCTTTAGCTGTTAATATCAGGTGCTTAATCTGTAATATAATCACAGCGTTATCCATGAATTGGCCAAAGTTATCTACAAATGACTTATTTCCCCTTCTCCTCCTCCTCCTCTTCCTCTTCTTCTTCTTCAATTTACATGTTTTTTATTGGAAAGGCAGATACACAGAGAGAAGGAAAGACAGAGAGAAAGATCTTCCATCTGCTGGTTCATTCCCCAACTGGAGCTGAGCCGATCTGAAGCCAGGAGCTTTTTCTTGGTTTCCCCAAGGCTTTGGGCCGTCCTCCACTACTTTTCCAGGCCACGAGAAGGGAGCTGGATGGGAAGCAGAACAGCCAGGCTACAAACTGATGCCCATATGGGATCCTGGCATATGCGAGGCAAGGATTTAGCCAGTAGGCTATCGCACTGGGCCCTCCCCTACTTCTTGGCGTACTTATTCTGAATTTGGGCCAAGCAGGAATAAATTCCCATCAGACTATGGAACTTGGTTGATCACCAGTGGTGCTTGAGTTGTCATTTGTGTATTCATTTTTATGGGCAAGGAGGACTCCCCAGATGGCAAGCCTGGCCACACTCTGCCCTGCCACCTGGTAGTGTCTCTCGCTGACGAAGGGGCTCAGCAGCTCCCTCAGCATTCTAGACATGCTGTGGGCCCGGTGTCGAGGGCAGGAGGGGTCACTGTGCGGCAGAAGCTGCCGTTCTGCTCAGCCCCCCACCTCCTTGGCCTGATCTAAGGACCCCCCAGCTCTCACACATCCCATACTGCTGACCACTGGGCTGGGACCTCTATTTAAGGCTTGATAAGAGCCTAAAATTTGTAGTCGTGGATTGGGTGGTGTGCTTTAGTCTGGCATTTACACTAAGTGCTCTGATTTAACTTTTAAAGAGGAGTTTGATCTTGGTGACTTTCAGGCTAAAGTTCAACTATTAATAGAGAAGTGTTTTGATTCCAGCCAAGCTGCTGTTCTTTGTGTGGGGCTCCCTGGGGGGCTGTGGGCGTGGGGTGGAGCAGGAAGGGAAGGTCTAAAAAACAAACTCCAAAGTTGAGCCTGGGCATAGCTTGTCTTCCCTGCTTCCCCCCACCCCCCCACGCACACACACTCCACTCTAGGAACAACACTGGCTCGTAAAATCCATGCTTGCATGGGCATCATGGTGCAGTGGGTGAAGCTGCCATTTGCAACCCCCCTGATGCCATATCAGAGAGCTGATTCAAATTCTGGCTGCTGTGCCGCTGATTCAGCTCATGGGCCTAGGAAGCAGCAGGTGATGGCTCAAGGGCTGGAGTCCTTGCCACTCACGTGGGGGACTCAGACACAGTTCTTGGCTCCTGGTTTCTTGGTCCAGTCCTGGCTGTTGTGGACATCTGGGGAGTGAGGCAGCGATTACACTCGCTTTGCCTATTTCTCCTTCATTATCTCCCCCTGTCTCTCATCTTTCTGTCGCTCTTTCAAATAAATGAATGAAATACATAAACCTCTTTTTTAAAAAGAAGCAATTTAAGTTCAATGCCCCAGCAGTGCTTCACAGAAGCTGGGTAATTCCTGCTGTCTCGATGTTGCCTGGACCTCTCAGTCTCCAACCTATCCCATCCCTGCAGGGCGGTGGGCACTCTTCATGTCGCCAGAGACCCATTTGGGCCATTCAGATTAGGGGCTCAAGTTGAGATTTCATGTTAGTCGAGTGAGGCTGTTACGTTGGATGATCGTGGAATCTCTGTGGCTGTGGAGAACAAGGGTGAGTTTCCCACTCTCATGCAATCTAAATGAAGCTGGCTGAGTGACAGTGACGTCTCTGCTCCATGTGGCCACTCGGTCTAAGAGAAGATCAAACACCGCGGCCTCTGCATTCTTAGTCCTGCAAGCAGGCAAAAGCTGGCTCAAGATTGTACCCTGTCTAAACAAAAGGGCCACTACAGCTGTAGCCCTTTGATTAGAACTAGTTACACGGCCTCTCCCAGCCTCTGGGCAGCTGTGAAATAGTCTTCCTCTACCCTCCCCCCAAACCAGCACCCCAAACTCGAAACGAGACCAGGACTTGGTGGATACATGGCCTTTTGTGCCATGCATTTACTTACTTCCCTGAAAGTGGCGCTGCTCTGCGGTGTGTGCTAAATTCCTCAGGGAGGAGGGTTTGGTGGGGGGTCAGAAGGGCTTTCATTTCCATCCACTTGTCTCAGCTCCCAGCAGAAGCTGGCACCAAAAAGGCCCATTGTCAGGAATAAATCCCTGAATACATCAGTGGGTGTTCAGCTCGCGTTTTCTCTCGGCTTTGGGCAGCACACTCTCTGAGTCATATCTAATTCCCTTGCTCCCCGGCTGAACTCTTTGAAAAGATCCTAATTAGATTCTTAGAAGAAATAATACCCATGAGACAGACAAATGACAGAAGGTTGCCTGTGGAGCTAAACTCCAGGCTGGGGAAATGCAATCACAGGGCCCATCCCTCTGGGGACCAGACAGATATGGACGAAAAGGTCATAGCCAGCTCAGAGCAGGTGCACAGCCAGTAAACAGTGTCCTTCGGGGTCCCCGATGCGGAAGAGGGGACACATTGAATGTCACCATGGAGGCGGCCCTCGCTTTTGGTGAAATTAAGTCACAGAGTGTTCTGGAGTGTCGATAGGGTGTTTTATGTTTTGCAACCAAAAAGACTGCAAATATATTTTTGTAGCTTTATTTATTTGTATTAGAAACTCAGATTTACAGAGAGAAGGAGAGACAGAGATGAAAAATCTTCTATCTGCTGGTTCACCCCCCATGTGGCCACAAGAGCCAGAGCCAAACTGATCCAAAGCCAGGAACCAGGAGCCTCTTCCAGGTTTCCCACGTGAGTGCAGGGTCCCAAGGCTTTGGGCCATCCTCTACTGTTTTTCCAGACCACAAGCAGGAAGCTAGATGGGAAGTGGAGCAGCCAGGACACGAACCAGCACCCATACAGCATCCCAGCAGGTGCAAGGTGAGGACTTTAGCCACTAGGCTACTACGCTGGGCCTGAAACTTCTGACTCTTGGCTGTGGTTGTCGAGCCCAGCCCTGGCCATGGGAACCATCTGGGTAGGAAACTAGCAAATGGAAGATCTCTCTCTGTCTCTCCTCTGTAACTCTTTAAACATGCATGCATAAATCTTTTAAAAAAATATATTTGAAAGGTAGATAAACAGAAAGCAGAGATTTCACGAGTGGTGGTCCACTCTCTAAATGCTCACAATAGCCAGAGCTGGGCCAGTTTGAAGCCAGGAGCCACAGAGGTGACCCAGCTGCTTGAGCCATCGCTGCTGCCTCTCTGGATGCACATCAGAAAAGTCGTGTCATCATCCATCCTTTTCCCACAAGGCAGGGTCAGTGAACCCCTGTAAATGAGAGGAGATGAATTCCTCTGTCCTCATGTTCCAAGGCTCTGTTACTTAGGGACACCTATGCTAACAGTCCACTGCACCAGGACCCCACACCAAGTCCATCCACCCCATGTCCAAGGTGGCAGGCTTCTCCCCGACACACTTACCACCCAAAGCAAACACGGTGGAGCCCCTCTCCTTTGGACCAAGCCTAGGGTCGACTCAGGTTTTCAGTGTCAACAGGTCGGAGTTTCTGACTTCTACTATCTTCACTCCATTGGGAGATCAGGTAATGCGAGTCTCCAGGTCTGTTCCAGCCACTGGCACAGTTGCCGGCCCTAAATCATAGCTGAGGAAATGGGTGACTGTATTCATTCAGAATACAGTGATGAGGCACCTGCTGTGAACACACTCTGTTCTGGGCTCTGTGGATGCAGTGGTATCAAAACAGAACCAAGTCCAGCCCTGTCCTGCCTGGCTGAGGTAGCAATGTCAGGGCCGGAGGGAGTGAAAGGGCTTACCCAGAATGAATTTCCCTACAGTAGGAAGTGCTATAGAGAAAAAAAAAAATGAAGCGGTGGACAGGCCTTGGTCACAGCAGGTTAAGTCACCACTTGAGATGCCCGTTCAAGTCCTGGCTGCTCCATTGCTGAGCCAGCTTCCTGTTGATGTGCCTGGGAAGGAGTACTTGGAGTGCTTGGACCACCTGCCTCCCACATGGGAGACCCAGAGGAATGCCAGCTTTGGTCTGTCCAGCCCCAGCCGTTGAGGGGAGGGTGAGTGAGTAATGAGCCAGCAGAGTTCAGCAAAGACTAGCAGGAGGTTAGTTGTACAAAAATGTGCATGAACGCTTGAGGGCGCCAGTGTGCTCCAGCTGTGTATCAAAATACCTTGGCCTGAGGGGAGGGGATGTGGGTGGGCGGCTTCAGCCACAGAGGTGCGTTTCTCACGGTTCTGGAAGCCGAAAGTCTAGGGGCTAGATGTCACAGGAGGCTTCTTCGCGTGGCCCTTCTTCTTGGCTTAAGGACAGCTGCTCTGCGTCTGTGTTCCAGTGTGGCCATCCTCACTCTCCTCATTGTGCCTGCGCATATCTCTTCTCATGGGGATTATAGTCGAATTAGATTACAGCCCACCTGTAACACCTTGGTTTGCCTTAATTACCCTTACAAGGCTGCATCTCCAAAAACAGTAACATTCTGAGACCCCCTAGGTCAAGACTTCCGCACAAGGAGAATTGTGGGTGAGAACACAATTCCATCTGTTACAGTGAGAGGACGCAGGAGCCAGCCAAGCGCTCCACTTCTAGGTGAGAGAGGACACGCAGAGGACCACAGGATTGGAGGGACAAGATGAGGGGCGGTGGCCCCATCGGGAGAAAAGCCAGGTTCTCTGTTATTTTTCCACTCTCTCGGCCAATTCTAGATGTGCTTCTCCTGAATCTGACTCTTAACTGTTTCCGGGAAGGGTCTCAGGAACTCCCTGTCTGCGGCAGGATACAGTGTGAAGGCTCTGAACGCGCAGCCAGAGCACCTGGTTCTGCTCAGCTGAGTGACCTTAGGGGATCACGGGACCCCCTCCAAGTCCCCACTTCTTCACCCATCAAATCCTGCCCTGCCCTGCCCTGCACAGAAGGCCCAGGGATGGTCGCTGAGGCCACTGGCAGACAGAGGACTTAGTGTTAGGTGGGGCTGTGGAAGTGGCTGTCAGAGCTGTGCAAACAACTGGTGACTGGGGCCAGTTGGTTGTTTCCAAGGGGGCTGGCTGACCCAAGCCCAGGACAGTCAGACCTGGGGGAGACAATGCTAGAGGAGGAAAAAGTAGGAACAGGGAGTGAGGGGCTACCTGAGGCACAGAGCTGGTGGTTTGGGGCTCACTGAGCCTTCGTGATGAATTGATGAGCATCTGACCTTGACCCTGGTGGAAATTGGTATCCATAGGCACCTTCCCTGCCAGGATAGGTGCTAAATGCTCCCCAAGCATCAGCTCACTGAAATCCAGCAACACTACCTAACATTGAGGCCCTTATCTACCCATTCTGCAGGTAAAGAAAGTAAGATTCAGAAGTTAAGTAACCGGCCGTGTCACTGGGCTGCAAAGAGGCAGGGCTGAGCCCATGACTGTCAGCTTCTTTCTTTCTTTTTTTTAAAAAGATTTATTATTATTGGAAAGCCGGATATACAGAGAGGAGGAGAGACAGAGAGGAAGATCTTCCGTCCGATGTTTCACTCCCCAAGTGAGCCGCAACGGCCGGTGCGCGCCGATCCAAAGCCGGGAACCAGGAACCTCTTCCGGGTCTCCCAAATGGGTGCAGGGTCCCAAAGCATTGGGCCGTCCTCAACTGCTTTCCCAGGCCACAAGCAGGGAGCTGGATGGGAAGTGGAGCTGCCGGGATTAGAACCGGCGCCCATATGGGATCCCGGGGAGTTCAAGGCGAGGACTTTAGCCGCTAGGCCACGCCGCCGGACCCTGTCAGCTTCTTTCTTAAGTCTGACCTACCCTTCTTAAACCTTCATCATTCTTCTGAGTGTCCCAATATGTGCTTGGGCATTTGTCAAAGATGTATAAGGTCACTTGATTCTGTAGCCTGAATCCCAGCTCTGGCATTGCCCAGCTGTGTGAACATGGGCCAGTTATGCATGATCCCACTCCTGCTCACCTGTGGATTGTGTGCAGCCTGTTCCACAGCCCTGCATGCCTCTGTCTCCTTGGCTGTGAAATGGGAATAGGAAGAGTGTACATGCCAGCATACAGCGCATGCCAGAGTCCCTGGCACACAGTGAGCAGTCAGCCAGACAGCCGCATACCAGGGAAAGCCAAGTAGATCAGAGGTACAAACGTGACTGGGAGGCAGAACTGTTCCCAGGTGCTCCTTTCAGGACCAGGCCTGGGGAGCCATCTCCGCTCGGGATATGTGCTTTCCTTTGATTAGAAAACAAGAAAGGTGATGCCTGGTGTTTCTCTCATTGCTTTGCTAAAAAGTCCAGAGTGAGACCTAATTCCAATGCCTAATCACACCCTGCCTCTGATATTAGTCTTCTTTTATGTGATAAGGATTTGTATTTTATCACTTTTTATCTCTAACGTACACAAAGTAATGGTATGTAATATTTATTTTGTAATTTCTAGGGGGTGGGCTTTTAGCACAGCAGCTAAGACGCCCACATCTCGTGTTGGAGTGCTTGGGTTCAACAACACCCAGCCTGCCTCCTGCTTTCAGCAAACATACCCCTGGTGATGGCACAAGGATTTCGATCTCTGCCAGCCACGTGGGACACCTGGCTCAAGTTCCTGACTCCTGACCTCAACCTGGAGCCGTCCAGGCTGGTGCAGACCTTTGGGGAGTGAACCCAACGGATGAGAGAGCTCCAGCCAGCTCTCTGTCTCTTCATTTCTCTGCCTCTCTGCCTCTCACAGTTCTAGTCCATTGATCTGCTTGTTCCAGCGACATTTAGCATTAACTTAAAAGAAATTGTTCATCCAGCTATTTTTACTGAATAGGCAAAGTAAAAGCTATGCATCAGTATCGTGGAGTACCATTTAAAGACACAGCATCACCTGGAATTGAATGTCAAAGATAAAAGGCGCCAAGTTGTCCGACCTTAATTTCAGAGTGGAGTCTATTCGCATGAAGCATTTAGGAGAGAACATAATTGTGACTGTTCCCAGATGGGGCTGTGGGCAGGCAGGTTGAGCTCAGCTCTGGGCCTCCTGGACCCATCCACCATAACACTTAGCTTTCTTGAGCCTCAGCTCTTTGGGGGAACAGAGGCCCACTCCACTTTCCCAGACCAGAAGGGATTTCCTGTTTATCTTTGCAGATCGTGTGTCCCCATGCACGCGAGGTGAATCTGGGGCAGAAGCCAAGATGACAAGAGCTATTTCTGTACTCCAGTCCAATGTTAACCATAAAGGGAATGAAGGAAATTGACATTGAAATTACATTGCAGTCAGAGGCCCACGCTCTGGGGTCTGCAGTACCAGTAACTGTGTGTACACGAGAGAGAGGATGAGGGAGGGGAGAGTGTGTGTTGATACCTAAATATGATATTCTCCCTAGAGAAGCTGTTACAAGAGTTTTCATTTTGGGTTGGAAGAAGGCTAAGAAGATTGGACACCATATTAAGTTAATCCATGGAAACTTGGGCAAAATGAGGACATGACCACTTGAGGAAGGAGTTTGGAAAGTTGAACACACCCCAGGCCCGGAGTGCCTCTTCCACTCTTTGAATAAAATGTGGAATCCCGGGCCTGGCATGGCAGCCTAGTGCCTAAATTCCTCACTTTGCACACACTAGGATTCCATAGAGGCACCAGTTCTAATCCCAGCAGCCCCACTTCCCATCCAGCTCCCTGCTTGTAGCCTGGAAAGGCAGTCTAGAACGGGCCAAAGTCTTGGGACCCTGCACCTGTGTGGGAAACCCAGGAGAAGCTCCTGGCTTCGGATCAGCTCAGCTCCAACCATTGTGGCCAGTTGGAGAGTGAATAATTGGACGGAAGATCTTCTTCTCTATCTCTGCTCCTCTCTGTATATCTGACTTTGTAATAAAAACAAAATAAATCTTTACAAAAAAAAATGAAAGAAAAAAAGATTCTGGTAGTTTTTAAGATGGGTTGAAGGTGGGGGCGGGTGGCATTTCCAGGCCATTGGTAAACATCTTTGTGCTGGTCTCATTCCGAGTTTGCGCTCTGGGACCCAGGCGGCCACTTCCTGCATGACTCACCTCTTGGCTGGGTGCAGGAGGGCCAGGAACTCATGAGTGACCCGTGTTCTCTGGCAGACGTGGACTCAAATGCTCAGATTCCTGGTAGCACTTCTCGGCTGAATGGCCTTGGGGCATTTGGCCTTTCTTGGCTGAACCTCAGTTTCCCTGTCTGGGAAATGGGGCTAGTGTGAGCACTGCCCCCTAGGACTGCAGTCACGGGCCACGGGCCAGCATCATCCCCCCCCCCCAGCTCTGTGGACTGGAGCACCGGACTTCCTGACACCAGGCAAGCCTTCCCTAGCCCCGCAGGCTGCAGGGAGCTCCCTCTGATCTCCTGGGTCCTAGAAACCGGCCTCTGTCTCAGCCTGCGTCTGGCACAGCAGGGAACATGCTGCTTGGGAGGCCCACAGCCACACCAGAGCACCCAGGATCCAGTTCCGGCTTTGCTTCCTGTTAATGAGCTCCCTGCAAATCAGCAGGTGATGGATCAGATCCTTGGAACCCTGCCCCCACAGGGGAGACCTGGATGGAGCTGCTTGGCCTGGTCCAGCCCTGGCTGTCATCAGCACTGGGGAAAAGAGCCAGTGCTCTTCCCAGAGACCTTCTTGGAAGATCTCTCTGTATCTATGACTTTCTACTTTCCAAATACATCTTTTTAAAAGATTTATTTATTTATATTGGAAAGGCAGATATACAGAGAGGAGGAGAGACAGAGAGGAAGATCTTCCGTCCAATGATTCACTTCCCAAATGACCTCAACAACCAGAGCTGAGGCCAATCCGAAGTCAGGAACCACAAACTTCTCCCGGGTCTCCCATGCAGGTGCAGGGTCCCAAGGCTTTGGGCCGTCCTTGACCACTTTTCCAGGCCACAAGCAGGGAGCTGGATGGAAGCAGGGTCGCTGGGATTAGAACCGGCACCCATATGAGATCCCGGTGCGTTCAAGGCAAGGACTTTAGCTGCCAGGCCATGGCACCGGATCCAATAATCTTTTTTGAAAAATAAAATCCTTGCCCATTTTCTGCATAAAATACACAGCAGTGTTTTCAGCTGCAATTTCTTGCCAGGCAAGATCCTGAAGTCTTCCCCTCACCGTTTGTCTCCATGGTTGGACTGTTTTAAGGGTTTCATTTTGATAAGGTTCCACCATCACCCATTAGAGGCATAGTTCCTAATCCGAGGAGACCGATGATTAAATAAACCACTAAGATAAAAATCTCCAAAGGGATAAAGTTCTTAAAAGCTTTTGGCCCGAGCCTGGCAGCAGCCGGACTCCCAGGTCTGTGTTCTTGCTCTACCAGGAGGTGTCTCCACGGACTTTGATCTAAGTGCCCGCTGAAGACGAGAGCAGAGGGAGGAGATGGTGAACCAAGGTGGGCGAGACTGCCAGGTAGGCCTGCAGAGAGTGTGCATCTGATGGACAAGCTACCGCAGAAATCCACCGAAAGCAGAATTTTAAAATGTCCATTTTGGTGTAAAAAAAAAAAAAAGAACGAAAGCCCTGGACTCAGGCATTGCAGGGGGGTCTTTGGAAAATGCATCTTGGGGGAAGCTGTTAGGGTTAGCGGGGAAGGCGCTGCTGGCAATGCTTGCGCTCCAGGTCGGAGTGCCTGGGTTCTGGTACTGCTGCTTTAGCTTCCTGCTGCTGACGTCCTGGGGGGCAGCAGGAGGCCCCTGCTATCCCTGTGGGAAACCTGGATTAAGTTCTGAGCCAGTCCTGGCCATGTGGACCATTTGGAGAGTAATCCAGATGGGAACTCCCCACCCCTCCGTCAAATAGTTAGCAATTAAAAAAAAAATTTTAACTAAAATACATAGTATTAGCATAAGAAGTCAATGCATTCATTTCTTTTTTTTTTTCCACCAAAACACACTTCTCTTTTAGTTCTGCAATTCATGAACTTTTTGAATTTCCCTAATGCATTGTCTTTGGTGTGAAGCCAAGAAGAGTGAGGGCATTTTTCCTCTAAAGAGAGGCTTTTCTTTGCTTGGTTTCAGGATGACTAGGGTTCCCGTTTTGCTGGAATCGCAGAAAAGAGGAACTGCCGGGGGAGCTAACCCCCCCCCGAAGCCTGCCCCCCAATGCTGTGCGGCCAAGGAACCCCACGCGGAGATTCTGTTCCCCTTTGCCACCATGGCCCCTTCACCCGTCTGTCCCCACCACACAAGCTCCCACTCCCCAGCTGACAGCTGTACACAGATGCTGCCAAGGCCACCGGCACTCCGCCAAGAGCTCCCAGAAGCGCCATGTGGCCTGTGTCCACGGTTCATGGTCCTGGATACATTCTAACACCATCCAGAGCCCTGTGAGCCTGGCCCATGCCCGGCTGCATCCTCTGAAGCCTCAAATTCAATTCTAGGGGGCTTCCAAGCAAGTTTTTTTAGTTGCCAGCCCAACATCATGGACTAAATTGGGACCTTCGCCTACGCCTTCTACCCGGAAGTCAAGCAAGGGTAATTCAGTTAGGCAGAACATTTGCAAGCAAATGACATAATTCAAAAGTTTAAAAAAAAGAGAGAGAGAGAGAGAGAAAACTAGGGGTGTTTGATGCTCTCTCTGTGTTTCCTTCCTTCCGGGGACTCACCCTACAAGCATTCACAACACAGACTCGTTCATAGCTCCTTCGGGAAGAAAGCTGGTGGCAGGCAGATGTTGGGTACAGTGCCAGAGGATGACCGCTGTTTACAGGGATTCGTCCAGTTATTCCCAAGATGGGGGCGCACTGCTCCCCGGAGAACACAGCTACTCCATCGCACATGTGCTGCTCTCAGATTCTCCCAGGGTACCGATGTAGGGAGGAATTGGCACCCCTGTCTTGCAAATGAGGGGACTAGGTTTCAAACAAATTAACTTTTCCAAATGTGGAGCTGAGATCACAGCCTTATCAGTTATGGAGCCCTGGTTGATTGCCAAGGTTTAAGCAAGTAGGAATGAATAATTATGGAATTATATATCCCCCTAATTTCTCACTTTTTGATGTGATCTTTATTTTAAAATAGTTATTTATTCATCTATTACTTATTCATCTGTTTATCTGAAGGGAAGAGTTACAGGAAGAGAGACAGAGAGGGATCATCCATCCACTGGTGTGTCCCCCAAATGACGGTAATGGCCAGGGCTAGCCCAGGCCAACACCAGGAGCCTGGGACTCCATCTGGGACTCTCACAAGGTGGCAGGGGTCCAGGTCCTTGAGCCATCCATCTTCTGCTGCTGTCCCCGGCACATGAGCAGGAAGCTGGATCAGAAGTGAACCGGCTGGGACCAGAACCAACACTCCCATGCAGGATGCCGGCATTGGAAGCAGCAGCTGCCTCCACTGTACCACTACACCAGCCCCTTGGCATAATCTTGTTACTTACCTCCAGCATTTCTGAATTAAACTGTTACCTACCCACCAATGCCCATTCTTCCTTCACATCTTGCTCAGGGTCACTACGGGCCATGTTTCAGGCTCTTCTTCCCCTTGCAACAAGGAAGTGGTCATGTGACATGATGCTGATCCATGAGATGTGAGAGGAAGTCTGCTGAGTTCCCAAATCCACTCTCTTTACTCCTTTCCCTAAACACAGTGGCCACGCCTGGAATTGTGGTACCCAAGGGAGGCTCCTGGCCTGATGGGCGTGCGGCCAAAAGCATGAGCACCTGAGATTGCAGCAGGATCCCTGGGCCCTGATTCCTCCCTGGCTGCTGGCTCTCTACCTCCAGGCTCCCGGCTGCATGACACAACATGCCCCTGTTTGTTGAAGTTAGGGGAAGTTTTTACAAATTGTGCCCGAATGTGTTGCTAACAGATGCGATTTCCTTCAGACTCTGGATTGCTGTTCTTCCCCTTCATACCTGAATACACCCTCACAGGTTTAAACCAGTGAGCGTGGCCCAGGCCATGCATAGCGCATTAGGTACCCTGAGTCATTACCTCGGTTGGTTACATCTGAGACCCGAGGCATCTTGTCAGTCAGTACTCTCATTTCTAACAGCTTCCATTTACAAGACAAAGGTAGATGCAGGCACGTCTCCAAGCAGCTGTGTAAACACTTGGCATGAAGACGGGGCAGCACCACAGCTCAACTGTCTAGCAGTAAACCAACCTCCCCCAAAGCATTTCAACGACTGTGAGAAGAAGCCTGGGTCCACTGCAGGGCAGGTGACTTGGGTCATCAAGCATGCTCCTGTACCAAAGTCTGCCTGTGTGACCTGCAGGTTAAGACACATGCATCCCACATCGGGGTGCCTGGTTTGGAATCCCAGCTCTGGTTCCTGACTCCAGCTTCCTGCAAAGGCAGACCCCAAGAAGAAGCCCCAGTGGCGTAAGTAGTTGAAGCCCCGACACCCATGAGGGAGACGAGGGAGGCCTGGAGCTGCCAGCTTCAGCCTGGCCCAGCCAAAGCTGTTGCAGGTGTTTGGGAAGTGAAAGCAAATGAGAGACCTCTGTCTCTGCTTTAAAACAAAATATGGAATTAAAAACTTGTTCCGGGCCCGGCGGCGTGGCCTAGCGGCTAAAGTCCTTGCCTTGAACGCCCCAGGATCCCATATGGGCGCCAGTTCTAATCCCGGCAGCTCCACTTCCCATCCAGCTCCTGCTTGTGGCCTGGAAAAGCAGTTGAGGAGGGCCCAATGCATTGGGACCCTGCACCCGCGTGGGAGACCTGGAAGAGGTTCCAGGTTCCCGGCTTCGGATCAGCGCGCACCGGCCCATTGCGGCTCACTTGGGGAGTGAATCATCGAATGGAAGATCTTCCTCTCTGTCTCTCCTCCTCTCTGTATATCTGACTTTGTAATAAACTGAATAAATCTTTAAACAAACAAACAAACAAACAAAAAAAAAACTTGTTCCACACTGCTGTGCTGGGGAGTAAGTTTCCAATATACCACCTCTGAGGGTTCAAACCACAGCACATCCAAGATCGGCCAGTTATTGCTGAACAACAACTATCACCCGCTCGGTGACTTTAAACGGAGTGTTCGTGAGCCGACAGGTGGTTCTGCTGATGTGGGCTAGGCCTGGTTGCTTCCCCAGTCATCAGGTCACTGCAGGGACAGTGAGGACAGTGAGGTCGAACTAGCTCACGGCTGCTGGGTGGTCGGTGTGGGGACAGGATCCGTGGAGCCACATGGCTGCCCGTCCATCAGCAGTAGCTAGCCATTCACACAGCGGCAGAAGCCTTCCCAGACAGCAGTGAGAATGGGAGGTCTCTGGAGGCCTAGGCCTGTATTTAGCCTCAGGTCCCTTGCAGCCAATCCTATTGATAAGAAAGTCAGAAAGCCCCACCTCTCCTCAATGGGAACCACTTTGCAAACGGTAGGGATATGGGAATGGCTGGACAGGAGATATTTTTCTTTCTTTAATATTTGTTCATTTTGTGAAAATAAACACGAGACAGCTGAATAGTACTCTATAGCCACTTTAAGGTGTATAGTAGCCGGTTCCGTGTATAAACAAAAATTGAAATGTCAATGAAGTAGTCACAGGATGTGGTTAAGAATTTGCAGGGTTTTAACATATTGATTACTCAATACCATGTCAATTAATTTCATAATGTTGTAAATTGTTGTTGATGTTGTCCTGGGGCCTTCAATTTATTGGGATGATATTCTGCCAGCTCTACCTTCAGACCAGAGATGGTCTCCCCAAGAAACTGTTGAATTTATCTGGACAATAAGATGCTGGACTCTATGCTTGGTATATGTTTGCAAAGAAAGAACGTTGACTAATTTGATCTGTAATAGTACAACAAGGTGGAGGAATCCACCATGGGGGGAGGGCACGGGGAGGGTTGGGGGAATCCCAGAGCCTATGAAACTGTGTCACATAATGCAATGTAATTAATAAAAAAAAAATTGTTCATTTTAAAGTCAGAATTACAGTGAGAGAAGAAGAAGAAACACGCAGAGCTATCCTCTGTGTGCTGGTTCACATGCCACATGGCTCCCCAGCCAGGGCTGGGCCAGGCTCAAGCAGCACCTTCCCCACCCTCCTCCCTCCCACTTGCTTTCACTTTCCAGCCACACTGAAGAGTTCCCCTCATCTCTGCGTGTCCCAGCCACTCCCCTCACCAAGCCCCTCCACACTCGCCTTTGGATCTCAACCTAGAGGCTACTTCCTCCGAGCAGCCCACTTCCCTGACAGTCCTCAGCGGCAGAAAGTGCTTCTTGTTTGTTTGCCCAAAGCAGCACACGCTATACTGCATGCAAACACACGCTCAGTTCTCGGCCCCTCTCATTGTGTGGGAGCTGAGGAGAAAAGCCATGTCCTTGTGGCCACCATGCTGTGTGTCCCCAGGACCCAAGGGCTGTAAGACTGGTGGAAAAGGAAGCTAACTATGCCCTTTACCCTGGACAAGCGCCCTGGGGCTGCAGGTGCCTTCCGCGGCTGCCTGGCCCCTGAGGCTGTGAACACTGCACTGGGTTCTCCAAGATCCATCCCACTTGAAGCCTGGTGGGTTTTCCTGTTTGCAGGGTTTATCATCTTGAGCGGGCCTGTGGGCCTCAGAAACCTCTGGGTCAAATTCTTGAGTCAGGAAGAAGCCACTAGCCAAGACTTGAATTGTGCTAGGGGTGCATAGGAAAAGGAAGTGCAGAGAGGAAGGGTAGAGGGCTGGCACTTCCAGGTAAGGACAGAAACTTGAAGGCTGGAACCTGGCCGCACACCTGCACACTCTGACCTGGCATCATTTCTCACCTGCACACGGGGCCAATTCTGCCAAAACAGTCAAAACCCCCAGCTTTCCAGCACGGGAACTGCACCCCACTACAAGCAGGTGAGGTTTGGGCAAAGAATTGCCATCCAGGGCTGGCAAAGCTGTCCTCCCCCATACCACATGCAGAACCCCAGTAATTTCCCCCATCCCCAAGTCTGTGGTTCAGTCCAGAGCTTTTTCCAACTTTCTTTATTAATACAGCAAATATATATATATGTATGTATAAAAGAACAAGGTCCCTAAATGACCACTATGATGAGAAAGTGCAAATTGACTCCAACCTGAAAGAGAACACGAATGGCAGGCCTTGGCCAGTTGGGCCAAGGATGTATGGTGCGATTCCGAAATACAGAATCACACAGGCTGTAGCAGCTATACCGTTTGGATGAGCTCTTTGGTCTCGGTTATTGGAACAACACTTCTGTTTTGATAATACACAGTTTGGGGTCAGAAGACACATTCAAAATTATAATCAAATAGGAGGAATGTTGTAAGTCAAGCGATTGAATCAAGGCACTTTTTTTTTTATAGCAAAAGACACTAAATTATTCCTGATTCTCTGATACTGCAAAAACCAGATTATAAATCATCTAGCTGCACATTTTAGTCTATGTTCCCATATTCTTCACCCTCTTACAACTTATACTTGCTTTAGTCCCACCCAATCATGTGCTACATAGATATTTTAAAAAGAGCCGAGTCTAAGTAATAGACAAGCAATCACAAAAAAAAAAAAAAAAAAAAATTCAACCCACACCACCACGATAACACTGAACTGGTTTCCCTCTTGAATTGTTCATGCATGAGGTTCATTTTCTCTACCACTGGAGAGGGAAAAACAATTTTCCTTCATGTGGGAGATGAGAGATGAGAGAAGGACTTCACCAAGGTCAAAGCCATACTACAGATAACCCCGGTGAGGGTAAGTGAGATGCTTTGGCAGTGAGCTGGATTAACTCCTCCAGTGCTGGGAAGCCCATGGCGACAGGAGCCATTGAGTCAGAAAGCAACTGAGACAGTCAAGGATGTCTGATCAGATCTGTGTGCTTGGCAGTGAGCAGGGCGCAAGGCTGGCACACTCGGTTCAAAGACTTTGGTGCTGCTCCTCTAGGGCTCCCAGGCACCAGCGAGGGTTAAAGTATAGATTAGAACACCACTGCTCCCAAATGAACAATAATGATGAATTTTACTATAACAGAAGCACTGCTCTGCAATTCTTCCTCATCACCAATCTGTGCTCACTGATAGCAAGGCAGTTTGGCAGGAGTGGGTCTGGAGGGACCTGTGAGTTAAGTGTTAGCTGTGGCTGGGTTAATTTTTTTTTTTTTCTACAATAAAGCCTGAGGGATGGAGAAGATTTGAAACATCACACCCCCAACTATATATAATACCACCATATCTGTCACAGAAAAGATAGCCGTATACATACTTGGGGAGTTCAAGTTCACCTACGTGTAAGGTAGGGGTCGCAAACTGGTGGCCTCCAGGTTTTTATCTGGTACACCCTGTGTTTTGAATAACTTTTAGTTATCCGATGAAAAATCAGCAAATTTAACCTTTTAAAAAATTATGTTTTCTAACCATTTCTCTCTCCTTTTCTCCATGAAGCCGGCAGGCAGGCACAGGCAACCCCACCCACACACCCCTTTCCTAATTTACTCCCCCTCATCCCACCCCTTTTTCTGTTGGCTGCTGAGTTTGCGACCCCTGGCAGGAAATAGCACATACTTTAAAAAAAAAAACGTGGTTCCTCACCCAAACCTTTCTCACACCCTCGTACAATTCCCCTCCGTGCCCTTCTCCTATCTCCCTTTTGCTTTCCTAAAATCCTCCTATTTCTGTGGCTGCCTCGCACCCTCCTTTTCTTTCAGCTTCAGTTTCATTTTTGCAAAAAGATCCCATCTCCTCCTCTCCACCCCCGGGGCCAGAGCTCTGCGAGGCTGGCCAGCCTGGCCAGGGGAGGGACTGCAGGCTATTCGCCTCCCAACGCCTGAGTCATCTTCCCCAAAATGTTTTCTTCGGGCACTGGATGAACAATAAGCCTTCTTGGTACAAGAACATTTGTAATTAAGAGTTTCCAGTACCAATCACACATCAAAAATGTGTACATTTAAATGAAGGACATGATGCAGCCCAAACAGGACATAAATTGAGTTTAGCTGAAGTGCCTCAGTCGGCCATCACGCCTGGTTAATAGGCCCATATTATTCAATTTGTACACAGTACATGTTTTGAATTACTACACATGGACCAAAATTGATCAAAAATCTCTTACATTTTGGTTACCACATACAGAACAATTGCTCGACATGGCATTTAAATAAAACATTAATATTTAGAAAAAAGAATCACAAACACAATGCCCATTAATTTAAAAAAATAAAACTTAAAGAATCTTGAGGATGGATGAGGCTTGGGGTAATTAACCTGAAACAAATAATAATAATAATAATAAACTACAATAATGATATGTTACCAGACTTATACTTTAAAATATCAAGATTAAAAAAAAAAAGGAAGCCATCAAGTCAGAAATATTTGGAAAACTCAGCTTTTAAAGCTTCTTATCATTACCCCCGAATGCAGCCAGCTTAATAACTGCACAGGAGTCATGGCAGAATACGGGGAGATACAGAATATATATGTATATGTGTATATATATATATGCACACACACACACACATACATATACGATATACTTTGGCACTCATTTTAAAAAGTAAGCTTAAAAAAAAACCTGTGCAGTTTAGATCTTTGCAAGAAGTCGGCAGACTGATTGCTTTACTTCATGCGGTACCTTAAAACTCAACAGTGGCCTCTAAAGCTAGGCATGACCTTTGTGGTGGCAGGGGGAACCACTCCCCAAAACAACCCCTAAGAGCCAGCACAACATTCGCAGGTGTTTGTTGGTCCTAGGCCAGAAGGGGCACAGGCATCCAGGCAGCCCTGATGAGAGGGATGCCTTATCAATGACTTCTTCACAATGATTTCCCACAGGTACCAAATAGAGCCTCCTCAAGGAAAAAAGGTTAAAGTCGTCTGCCCCACCCCCCAGGAAAAAAAACAGCTTGGAAATTAAATGATGGGCCTGTTCATCTAACCATGTTTGTCTTCCAAATTTTACCTTTAAGAGGCAAAGGAAGTACATGTCTTGTTTTAGAGAAAAACAAAACAAAACAGAAAAAGAATCCCAAAGTATAATGCTTAGAAAGGGCGAAGACCGGCCCTTCTGAACTTGAGCTAAGAAATGAGCTGTCTGAAATCCGGACAGTCTTCCCACAGGGCTCCTCCTAGTCGCAAGGCACACTGAGCTTGGGGACATTCCCGCCCAAAGACAGCTGGCGAGCATCCAGGGCGGTCTCCTGGCCCTTAGCCATATTCACTTCCTCTGCTGGCCCATCAGGGAGTTCACTGGCCAGCCAGCCTGGAGCCTCTCACACTGAGATGTTTTGCTCGATGTGGGCTAGCTCCTCACCCTTAGCATCTGCGGGGGAGATGGTGTAAGGCTTGGGGCGGGGGAGGAGACCCTCTGTCCCCCTACACAGCAGTGCGCATTGACAGAGAGCAGTGCCCACCTGCTAGGCAGGGCAACCCACACTGCCTGTACTGCTTCTTAAAGCCAGGGAGAACCTACTCAGCCAAGAGGTCTGCTGAAACCAAACCAAACCAAAGGCTTCTGCTTCCAGCCAGAAGCAGCTCTGAAGAGAACATCTTTACAATCGAAGACTGATACCCGTCTTTCTCCAGCACGCTGCATGCCTTTGGCGGCGCTGTCTCCACAGTGTGTCACTTTGTACAGCAGCTGGCTGGCTCACACGGTGCATGCTCAGTGAACGGGTGTGGACCGACGGCAGTACCTGTTAGCTGGTGGCCTGGAGGTGGGGGTAAACCAGCAGGAAATGGAGCTGGCCTGTCTTACATAGGCAACACTCCGGGCGCCAGCAATGACCACCACGGGAGAGCGCTGACTGGAATAAAGTGCTACCAGTTGTGTCAGCATGGCCACTGAGTCCCCTGGGGTCATACAACACACGTGACATAATGGTCCACAGTCCGGCCAGGTGCCCAAGATTGCATCATTAAAAAAAAAAGACATGAATATGAATGCAGAGAGTGGAAATTATATGCCTCAGAACATGAAGTGCTGGAGAAGAACTTCCAGGCCAGCTGGGGCTGAAGAATCACTTTAGGAAAACAAAAATGAAAACAGCAACAACAAAAACATTCAGGAGCGCAGTACCTAGCAAGGAATTATGTCAGAAACACTGGATTGAGGGGGGATGGGGCAGAACAATCTGTGCCTGAAACCCGACAGGGGACAGGTGCCTGCAGCCAGTTTCCTCTCTCTACTTCCCTACAAGCGGGATCTTCTACCCAGACCTCCCCCCACACACCAACATCTGGGCCAAATTAGTGACTGCACTGCCGTTATTTCCCTAGCTGGTTCTGGACACTGCAGTGGGCGTGAAGATGGCCTAACTCTACTAAACGGTGAAGCCACGGAGAGACACTTAAGCCACCAAAGCTTGAAGCATCCTCCCCCCAAATACCCCACACTTTCTGCAGCTTATTAGGATTTAACTGACCTCCCACCCACTGGGAGCCCGGTTTGCGGGTGGGAGGAGGTGCCCTCAGGGTTTAGGGTTCACCTTCCGGGAACCCCAGGGTACGCTGACTCCGGGGTGGAGGGCACCTGGCAAGGTAGCGGGGACCCCCGTAGGCCCGGAGAAGCTGGGGCAACCTTCGCCACGTGGACAGCAAGCGTGCTGCGGTCAGCTCCCGGGTGTGACTGTCGAAGGCTGCCAGGAGGTCCACAGGGGCGGCTTCGCGCAGCACCTTTGGCAAGGGGCCCACCTCGGCGGCCGTGCCTCCAGGGCCCAGGACGCAGTGGAACAGCGTGTGGCGTCGCAGCAGGCAGCCTCTCAGGAACTCAATCAACTGCTCCAAGCACTCTCCTAGGTGCGCATCGTCCCAGTCTTTTACAGGACCACTGTCGCGCAGCAGCGCTGCCAGCAGCACCGTCTTCAGCACATAGGAGGACAGGATGCGTCTCCACTGAGCGGCAGCCATGGGGTCCAGCCCGCGGGCGCCCAGGTCTCGCACAGCCTTCAGCAACTGCAGGCACTTGAGGTAGCAGGCCCCTGGAGGAGCCCGTTCCTGCAGCCAGCTCAGCAGCTTCTGCTCCTGGCGTGCTGTGTTCACACCCCACAGAGCCTCCGCGCGCAGGCCTCCGGGGAGCTCTGCCAGGGGCCCGCCGGGCGAGGGGGATGGTGGTGGCACCACAAGGAAGACGCCGTCTCCAAGATGGACGGCGGGGATGAGACGCACGGCCATGGAGAGGCGACAGCAGCCGTAGTCGGTGCGGCAGGGTAGGATGTGCAAGGTGGGCGGATGTTCCAGGCCGCCGGGGGTCAGGCTCACCCGACAGCGCCCCTCCAGACTGTAGCGCACCGTGGCCAGCGAGCGCTGCAGGTGTGCCTGGAACCAGCGCAGCACCAGCGTGGCAGAGAGGTGACGCCGCCCACGCACGTCCACGCAGAAGCCATCTGCGAAGGGTTTGCAGTCCCGAAGCCACTGGTTCCCGGAGGTCCCTGACGGCGACGGTGGAGCCTTGAGGGCGCACACGAAGCAGCTGCGGAAAGCCGGGGCGAGCTCGGGCTCCTGACCCAGGCTCCGGGGCTCCAGAGCCACGAGCGGGGGCAGGCGCAGCGGCACCAGCACGTCGAAGCTGTCTGGCCGGCGGATTTTATGCTGCTCGTAGGCGCTGCCCACTTGGATGAAGTCTCCGCGGAAGGCTAAGGCCAGGGCTCCTCTGGGGATGGTGCCTGGAGACCCCTGGACACGGCCAGCCTGCACCAGCTCGCCCACAATCCGGCTCACGTGGGCCTTACTGTGGCCCAGCACGTGCGGTGACAGGCGCACCTCGTGCTCGTAGTAACTCCCCAGCAAGACCCCGAGGCCCGGCTCTTCGAAGGGCCTCGGGGAGAAGGTGGAGTGGCCCCCAACGCGCGAGGCCCCGGGCAGGAAGCGCTGCCGGACAGCGTGGCGACAGCGCAGGAGGACGTAGCCCAGCAGCAGCAGCACGATGGCCTTGAGCAGCGGGAAACCGCTGGCTGCACCGTCTGGGGGCTCGGCCGGGGCTTCCCCGCTACCACGAAGGACATGGTAGAGGCACACGAGAGCCGTGCACAGGCCGGTCACCAGAGGCCAGAAGACGCGCAGATTCAGGGTGTAGTGAACTGACATCCTGGGCGTCCGGGGCCGGGGTGGCCCAGCAGCCCAGGCCGCCAGCCCCGGCAGCGCCCCCGGCCCAGCATGCGCGCAACGCCCGGGCGGCCCGGCTGTCCCCGTCTCCTTGGTCTCCGCAGCGGCGACTCCCCCCTCGCAGGGCCGGGGGAAGACGCCCTCCTCCAGCTCGGCCTCCTCCTCCTCTCCCAGCTCAAGTTTTCCTTCCAGCTGCGGCCCGCCCTGCACTCGCCGGCTCCTGGCCGCGCCCTGCGCTCAGGGCGTGCCGCGTCCCACTCGGCGGCCCTCTCCGGCGCGCTGTCCTCGGCCAGCTTTTAGCCCCGGCTCGGCTCGCCTCCTCTTCCTTCCCGGGGCGGCCCTCCCGGCTCTCCGGCTGCTCCCCTCCTCGCGCGGTGGATCCCGTTACCCGAAGCCCCCTAAGTTTCCTCTTCCGAGGGGGAGGCGAGGAAGGCCGCGCCAGCTAGCGGGGAGGGAGGAAATGCCGAAGTCTGGAGTTGAGAGCGCGGCGGGGGCGGCCCCTGCCAGGCCTCCGCCTTCGAGCCACGCCAGGCGGCGGGAGGGACTTGCCTGGATGCAGCCTCCCGCGGGCCTCCCCGCCCCGAAGGCAGAACAGCCCCGATGCTGGGGCGGTGGCCTGGGCCGGGGAGGCCCAGGAGCCAGGAGCTGCCCTGGCCTGCTGGGAGGAGGAGGAGGAAGAACAGTGCCTACAGCCGGGTTACCCCTCGTGGTGGTGGCGTGGCAGGACCAGGGGACGGAAGTGTCCCGCGTTGTTAGCCCCACTCTTTGATTTCAAGTCGGGGTTCCCGAGCACCTACTGTCCACACACCATTCTGGGAACTTGGCTGGCCCTACCCCGGGATGGCAGGCCTGGGAGACTCTGAGTTTTATTACAGGGAGCTTCCTCCTGAAGTAATCTGGATTGGTTGAAAAAACCCTCTAAGGCTTGTTGCCCTTGCCTGCCTCCACTGCCATTGTAAGAGAACAAGGGTGAATGTGTGCTTTTTGTTATTGTTGTTTGCTTTAATATCAGAAGTGAGACTGAGAGAGGTTAAGGAACTTATTCAAAGCCACACAGCTGGTGAGTCTGATTCCAAACCTGGGCTTCTGACCCCTGGGCTTCACCTCTTTCACACTGCAAAGGGCTTTAGGGGACAGAAGGGAGCATTCTGGGAAAGCAGGTTGATTTCTGAGCACCTCTATTCCTCACCAAGAGAAGAGGTTCTCAAAGGCCAGGAATTTGCCATGGGCATCTATCTGGGTATCTCCAGTATCCTGAGCCATGCCTGCCTGGCACTTCTATAGACTTTTGTTGAGTGCGTGAATGAATGGCAATCAGCAGCAGTGCAGGGAAGCTGTTCAAGATGATGTAATCACACATGGTCTAGGAGCACATGAATTCCAGGAGCAGGACACTGTTCCTCTGCTAAGGGACACTGTGACTCTGATCGTTGGACATTCATCCCAACTCTGTCCCACAGGGAGGCTTCCTCAGCTGCAGGAGCTGAAAAGCAAAACACAGTCCCGTATTCCCTGGTACAAGGACAGGAGCTGCCTGAGACATCTGCTTTGCTAGTATGGCTGGTCTCCAGGGGGATGGCTCTGCAACCCACAGATAGAACAGGAGCCCAGATTCCAGCGCCAGTTCCCTGGTGGTGACAGAGGAAGCAGCTCCCAGCTTCGGGGCTTAGGAGTCATTTCTGGAAATTAAGTAGTCTAGCAGTTAAAGTCTGCCTTGCATGCACCAGGATCCCATGTGGGCACCAGTTTGTGTGCCACTGGCTCTACTTCCCATTTAGTTCCTTGTTGGTGGCCTGGGAAAGCAGTTGAGGATGGCCCAAAAGCCTTGGGACCCTGCACCTGCATAGGAGACCTGGAAGAAGCTTCTTTCTCCTGGCTTCAGACAGGCTCAGCACCGGCCATTGTGGCCACTTAGGGAGTGAATCAGCAGATGGAAGATTATCCTCTCTGTCTCTCCTCCTCTCTGTATATCGGACTTTCCAATAAAAATAAATAAAATCTTATTTTAAAAAAAGCATCTTGGGCTGAAGTTGTGCAGATCTAGAGGGCAAGAATGACTCTTGCACAGGTGAAATTGTCAAGAAGGAAAAAGAAATGTGTGCTGTGCTTGCTGTGCGCATCACAACCAAAGTCACAGCCGTGGCACACAGCGCTTAGTTGTGACAATCAGGGCATTCAAACAGGGTCCGTAACTGCCCACAATTTCAGGCATCGACAAGGAGTCTTGACACAAACTCCCCACATGGATAAGAGGCAACTCTTTCAGCCTCTAAGTGTCTGGATCAGGACAGCTGGTAACAAAGGGGACCCACAATGCCACCTAACGCCACCCAGTCTCATTGCCAGCTAGGTGGTGACTGAGTGACCCAAGGTGATATCCTCTGGCAGAGCCTGAGTGAGACATCGAAGCCCTGAGGAAGCAGAAGTCAAATGTAAGCAGAAGCCATAAATACACAGAAGCCGTAGACTAGGTGATGACCTCAAGGTCAGGGCAGAAAGCAAGGAAACAAGGCAAGGGGCCAAGGCTCAGGGTGGCCAAATGGATCTGGGCTGGTCCCTGAAGCAGGGTCGGCTGTCAAAACGTTTCCTAGAGAGGACAGGGGACATCAGCTGAGCTGCTCACTTAGGTCTGAAGAAATGAAAGAGAATGGTTGGGATTTCAGTGGTTCTGAGGTCTGTGCTATGGAGAAAGTGCTTGAGAAATGAACCGGAGAAGGCCCAGTGCAGCAGCCTAGTGGCTTAATCCTCACCTTGTGCCTACCAGGATCCCAGAAGGGCACCAGTTTGTATCCCAGTTGCTCCACTTCTCATCTAGCTCTCTGCTTGTGGCCTGGGAAAGCAACAGAGGATGGTCCAAAGTCTTGGAACCCTGCACCCGCGTGGGAGACCTGGAAGAAACTACTGGCTCCTGGCTTCATATCGGCTCAGCTCTGGCTGTTGTGACAACTTGGGGAGTGAATCAGCAGATGGAAGATCTTTCCTCTCTGTCTCTCCTTCTCTCTGTAAATCTGACTTTCCAATAAAAGATAAATAAAAAACAAAATGAACTAGAGAGCTGATCCTGAGTTACATCACAACACACTCTATCATGTGGTTTTCTTAGGATGCTCTTGACTGCAAGCAGCAGAAGACACTGAGTCATCCCATTTAAGCAGGAAGGGCATGTTACAACCTTGGCTAACAGGAAGTCTGGAGGTGGCATGGCTCCATGCTTACTTCATGCAGTGGCTCAACCTTGGTGTCAGGTTCCTTCCATCTTCCTGCTCTACATTCTGCAGACTAGCTCTCTGCACCTCTGGATATAAAACAGCTGCCATGACTCCAGGTGTCACAGCAGCATCCATCAGAAAATGAATCAGGTGCTACACTTGGTACTGTCTTTCCTTTGGGCTTCTATTTCATTTTTAAAACAAACATTTTTATTTATCTTTATTTAAAACAAACATTTTTATATCATTTTTATTTCTTGCAGAGGTAAGAGAGAGAAGGCGAGGGCCTGGCGCCGTGGCTTAGCAGCTAAAGTTCTCGCCTTGAACGCACCAGGATCCCATATGGGCACCAGTTCTAATCCCAGCAGCTCCGCTTCCCATCCAGCTCCCTGCTTGTGGCCTGGGAAAGCAGTGGAGGATGGCCCAAAGCCTTGGGACCCTGCACCCGCGTAGGAGACCCGGAAGAGGTTCCTGGTTCCCGGCATCAGATCGGCGCGCACCAGCCCATTGCGGCTCACTTGGGGAGTGAATCATCGGACGGAAGATCTTCCTCTCTGTCTCTCCTCCTCTCTGTATATCTGACTTTGTAATAAAAAACAAATAAATCTTTAGAAAAAAAAAAGTAAGAGAGAGAGAAAAAGAGAGAGAGAGAGATAAGGAGAGATCCCCCAGCTACTGATTTATTCCCCAAATGCCCCCACGACAGCCAGGGCTGGGCTAGGTTGAAGCTCAAGTACCCAGAATTTAATCCAGGCCTGCTATGCAAGAGATAGGGAGCCAAGCTCTCAAGCCATCCCTGCTGCCTACCTGCCTGAGCATCAGCAGGAAGCTAGAGCCTGAAGCAGAGCCTTGGACCTGGGACGCAGGCGTTCCCAGCGGCATCTTCACAGTTTCTCCATGTGCCCCACTCTGGGCCCCTATTGTTTTTTAAAGATTTGCTTTATTTTTATTGCAAAGTCAGATATATAGAGAGGAAGAGAGACAGAGAGGAAGATCTTCCATCCGATGGTTCACTCTCCAAGTGACCGCAACAGCCAGAGCTGAGCCGATCCAAAGCCAGGAGCCAGGAGCTTCTTCCAGGTCTCCCACACGGGTGCAGTGCCTCAAGGCTTTGGGGCGCCCCCGACTGCTTTCCCAGGCCACAAGCAGGGAGCTGGATGGAAAGCGGGGCTGCCGGGATTAGAACCGTTGCCCATATGGGATCTTGGTGCGTTCAAGGCGAGGACTTCAGCTTCTAGACCACCATGCCAGGCCGTGGGCCCCTATTTTAAGAGCATGGAAACATGTTGCAGAAATCTCAGGACATGTCACAAGGCCACACATCACAGCAAAGGAGACTGAGAAATTAGTCATGATCCTGGGTTCTATGTGTTCTACTAAACATCAAGTGTTTTCCTACTGTGGAAAAGAAAGAGGGTCGACATGGGGAGAGGGTCATCAGCCTTTATCACCCGAGCCAACCAACCGGACCTGCTCCATGGGCTGCTGTTGGGTCATTCCTGTTCATTGTGTTGAGCTATTTATGCAACTTCTCATTAAACGTCTGTATCCCCAAGCACATGGTTGGGATTTCTGAGTGTGAGTTCCCTGTGCATCTTACAGGCACCTGGAGACTAACTGTTGGATGAGTGACTGAATGAAAAAAGGAAAGACTAAGTCTGAATGCAGACGTGTCCAGCGAAGAGCCCTGGATGACAGAGACTTGCATCAGAAACAGCTCTTCTCGGATCTCCCTTTTAGAGGCCACTGGCTGCATAGGAGTCATGAATAATGCAAACAACATCAGTCAAGGATGAGCCTGGGGCTGGCAAGATGAAGGGCTGCGAGAGAGCTAAGGAGCCTCCGCTGTGATTTGGTGCCAGTAAAATAGTGCACTATTAAATTCAAGGCATGGCATTCACACTGTAAAGCCAGCACAGACTGAGAACCCAATCTCCACCCCCTCCTGTGCTTCTAAGTTTGAGTCATTTTCCTTCTGGATGCCAGCTTCCTGCTGACATCAACTGGTGATGTCATGGGGGAGGATTTTGACAGTCATTATTAGATATCTTGCTAGGGGGTCAGCAGGCTCAGGAGTAAGTGGGTCCTAAGATCATCAAGTCCCCTGTCTAGGCGGTAGAAATGTCAGAAACGAGACCGTCCCTTCCCTGTCCTCTGCCTGCGCTGTGCTATTCAGGGTCAGCCCACCTTGAGTGTTTACTGAACAACAAGCAGTGTTGCAGACAGTGGGCTACTCATTCAGGCCCTCACAGCGCAGAACACACCCACAAGTTAGGCTCTGTCTTCTCCCCATTCTGTACATAGGGGAAACAAGGCATGGGCAAGATACCATCATTGCCCCAGATCATGTAGACAAAGAGCGGGAAAGCTGGGATTCAAACCCATTTCTCCCACATGTCACACATGGCCTCAAGCCAGTCATGTCCAAAGTTCTGGGCTCATTTTGGTGATTTTTTTTTTTTTTTTTTTGGCCTACATTCTTCGGAGCAAAAGAAGATGGATGAAGGGAATTTTTCACAAAGCTCTTTGCACAATGAGGTCTCATCTCTCGGGGCAGGGACATCTCCAAACTGGCAGCAAATTGTGTTTGGTTCCCATTACCCCGCATATGCAGGCGGATGGGTCTGGATTACACATTTGTCAAAACTCATTCAGTGATCCGCTTCCTGACATGTGTGTTTCACGGCATCCAAATTTTCCCTCCAAGTATCATGAGCACATATTGGACTCTCATGAGTGATGTGTATGCTGTGGGGTTCGGGGTCAAGTGTTCAGAAATGTCCCATCAAGTCACATGCACAGAGGGGTAGATGGATGCATCCAGGTGAGAGAAATCAGTAAAGCTAAACACTAAAGGTACAATCTGTGTATTGGATTTATGAATACTGCCCAAATAATTCACTCAATTTCTCCTTATGCTTAGGAAAGAGATATTCCATCCCATTTTGGAGAAGAAAACAATACACTAAAAATATCAGGAAATTGCCATGCTGAAAATTGATATTCTGCCTCTCATGGACTAGAGAGGTCAGATTTTTTTTTTCCTCCAACATCAAAGCCAAAGTGTCATGAGTCGCACATCTGAGGAAGCCAAGAAGACCAGCTGTGCAAATCAGACACACTGTCAGCGTTCAGCATGGTGAGGTGCTGGGGTGAGATGCTGTCGGGCCAGCACCTGCAGTAAAGGGGTGAAGGAGGTTACCTGCACGCATTAGTCAGCCTTGTACCCCTGCTACAAGAGTCCAGACACAGGCTGCTCATGAAGGGAAGGGACGGGTAGTGTGTACGAGACCGTAGTGTACAGTACAAGACCGGCTCGTTGGCTTGGCTGCTGCTGCTGCTGCTGCTGCTGAGGTTGGCAATGGTGCAGCATAGTCAGGCTCAACAAGGCTTATCCACTGAGCCAGGAAGCAGGGCGAGAACACCTGGGCCTCATTCAGGCTTCATAAGCAAAGCCCTTGTAAGAAACACCTCTGAGGGTGTGCACCAACCCACCAGGCCCACCTCCCACACTCCTTCATCGGTTAAGTTTCCAACTTCTTAGGACCACAAAACTCCAACGCTGGGGTTCATACATTTACATGAGGTTGGACTCTGAATCCTCCTCAAGACATAACCTCACATTACTTTTTGTGCACGCTCTCTCTCTCTCTTTCTCTCTCTCTGCCCCACAACATGCCCACAAAGTGAAGAAACAAGACCACCTTCCAGCAACGCAGGTTAAGGTGACAGGCACGTGGGGGACCTCCCTGCAAGGGCTCCTGCGGCCCCAGTTGCACCTTCAAGGGACTGTAGACCTCTGTCCCCTTAACCCCTTTCTGGGTTTCCTCAAGCACCCCAAAGCCCATCCCTGAAATAATGGCAATGGCTCTTCTTCATAACAGGTGTTGCCTTGCATTTTGCTGGAGCTCTTGGGCCAGCTTTGGTTATCCTTCTAATAAAACAGCCCAGTCCCGGAGACAGAAGTAAGGAGATATAAAAAGACAGCCCTGGGGCCAACATCATGTTCTAGCAGGCTGAGCCTCTGCCTGAGCTGTCAGCATCCCATGTGGGCGTGGGCATCAGTTCAAGTCCCAGCTGCCCCATTTCCAGTCGTTCTCCCTGCTAATGTGCCTGGGAAAGCAGTGGAGGATGGTACAAGTCCTTGACCCCTGCACCCGCATGGGAGAATCAGAAGAGGCTCTGGCTGCTGGCTTTGGATCGCCTCAGCCTCAGCCATTGCAGTCACTTGGGGAGTGAACCAATACATGGAAGATCTGTGCCTGTTTCTCTGTAATTCTGCTTTTCAAGTAAAATAAACAAACAAATAAATCTTTTTTTAAAAAGAAGAAGGAGGACAGTCCTGACCCGGCGTATCACATCAGTGTAGGGATTCAGCCTGACCTGGGCATTACCATCTTCTCGCTCTTCAGATGGCTTTGAAGGGCATCCCCTAACCATAGGAAAGAAACCAAGTCAGTAAGATAAGCTGCTAGGCTGGTCTTGCTGGGAGGACCCTGGAATGTGCCTTACCCAATGCCTGGAATGTTGATGCTTCTGGAGAAATTCCAGGTGCACCTAGGTTAGCTACAGCCACCTTGGCCAAGCTGAAGCTACCGCCACCTTGGCCAAGCTGAAGCTACTGACCCTTCGCTCCTAAGTGCAGGTGCAGGGACACAGCATCTCTCAGGGCCTGTCCTAAATCCCTCTAGTTAGTTACACTTGGTGTAATCCTGGGTTTGCCCACCTCTTTCATCGGCCTTCAGCAGCCACTTCTGATCTATCAGGTTTTCCAGAAACAGAAATGAAATCTCAGCAATTTTCAGGAAGCCTCACCCCTCAGCCTAACCACAGTGTTTCCAGTTTGCCCGTCTGTACCTTGAAGACCTTTCGGAAGGAAATACTTGGATGAATGTGGACTGTAAGGAAACGATGGGGATCGCTGGGCTCTGGAATACAGGTGCATCTCAGCTCACAGTCAGGTTGTGTCTCAGTAAGCCGTTGTTAGGTCAGAAATGTTGTAAGTGGACGTTCTACTGAACATTCTCACTTAGCCCCCCAGAGAACTACATGCTCCCCATGGCTTCCTCCCAAGACCACAGGGTTGGCTGGGAGCTGTGGCTCCAGTCACTGCCTGCATTAAGATGGAAGGTCAGGCCCCTGAGCACTCTCCTGGGAAAAGAACAAATTTCAAAACTCAGAAGTCACCTGCTACTCTTATCAGGCTGGTTCAAGTCTCAGCTCCTCTACTTCCGTCTCTAGCTTCCTGCTGTTGCGTCCCTGAGAGACAGCTGATGGTGGGCCTCTGACCGGACTGGAGTTCTTGGCTCCTGGCTTTTAGCATGGTTCAGCCCTGGCTATGGCGGGGGTGGGGTACTTGCAGAATGAGCCAGAGAATGGGAGATTTAGTCCTGTCTGTCCCTCTGCCTTCCAAATAAAGTGACCATAAATAATTATTCTTTTAAAGTTCAAAATGTAGGGCCCGGTGTGACGACCTAATGTTAAATCCTCTCCTTGCATCTGCTGGGGTCTCATATGGGCACTGGTTCATGTCCAGCTCTCTGCTTGTGGCCTGGGAAAGCAGTAGAGGATGGCCCAAAGCCTTGGGACCCTGCACCCGCGTGGGAGGCTTGGAGGAGGCTCCAAAGATCCACATAGCTCCAGTCGTTGTGGCCACCTGGGGAGTGAATCATCCAATGAAGGATCTTCCTCTCTGTCTCTCCTCCTCTCTGTATGTCTGACTTTCCAACAAAAATAAAATAAACCTTAAAAAACAAAGGATGTGGGGCAGGGCGGAAGGGAGTGGTGTGCTGAGCTTCACCTGGCAGACGCCGCGCTGGCAATGCCAGGCTGCCCAGAGCTTCTGCTCTTTTGTTCACTTTAGGCTCTGTCCAGCAGCGTGGCCAGACCCCAAGCGGCCTATGTGCACCGTGCACTTGAACACAAAAGCCCTTCATTATGTTCCTCCTGGGTTGAAGAAGCATTATGAGCAAAGACGCCGTGACTCTGGCTGCCTTTTTATAGCACTATCCAAAGGTCAGCCCGGAGGGGCCCGCGGGGCACTGTATGCACGAGAGGGTGGCCTCTCAGCCCTAGAGGGCTGCAGGGAGCCATTTATGCCCTTGCCTTTGGCTTATCTCTGCGGGTTTGCTTTGATGTGTTTTATTTCTGACCCTGCATGAAAACTGTCCTTTAGGGGTCCCCCAGGAACCCTCACCTGCATCCAAGTGGGATGCCCCGTCCATACCGTACGCAGGAGGAAGCAAACATTCTTGCTGCCCAGGGAACAGCACACAATGCAAATGCGGCAGACAGAGGCAGGCTCCAGTGCATCCCGCTAACAGCACGACCCTGGTCCCGCAGAGGGGATTTCTGCACATTATACATCATTCATTCAGCATTCACTGATTCAACAGCCGCTGCTTGGCCACCTACTGTGTGTCCCACGCGTGGGGTACACTTAGTGGATGAAACAAAGCCCTCGGGCCTCACTGAGCTGATGGTTGAAAGGCTCGTACACACAGGCGGCACACCATAACATCCACTTCGAACTCACTCCTGAGAAAAGTCACGGAAGTGGGACAGTTGGCCGGAAGCCAGGAGCCAAGAGTTTTCTTCCTGGATCTCCTACGGCTACTGCCCAGGACAGGGGCTGTTTCTCTCTCTTCCCATTCCTCTTCTACCCAAGTCTTGCTCTGACAAATGGAATCATATAGAAACACTGAGGATGAGGCTTTGGCAGACCCCGCTTCCTCACTCCCTCCAGGTCACCTTTGTGTGATATGGAGGTACAAGATGCTGTTGCTGAACCTGACCTGGCTCCCAGGCCCCTGGGAATGGTTAAAGCCCAAAGCAATGGCCTGATAGGTGAAGGGGTCGAAACTTGATTCCATCTTGGAGTCTGGGAGATGGGGCTAGTGGGGGAGCCCTCTGATGCTGCTGCAGCACATGCCCCGGGAAGGTGGTTCTTGGCGAAGCTTGGTTATTTATGTCTAGATCAAACTTTTTTTCTTTCTCTCTCTTTGTCTCAGTCTCTGCTTCTCTCTCTCTTCCTTCCTGGCTTGCTGCATCACTGGTCTTCCTCATACATTCCACATAACTACCAGTTCTTTATTATTATTATTATTATTATTGCAAAGTCAGATATACAGAGAGGAGGAGACACAGAGAGAAAGATATTCCAGCCGTTGATTCACTCCCCAAGTGGCTGCAATGACTGGAGCTGAGCCAGTCTGAAGCCAGGAGCCCAGAGCCTCTTCCGGGTCTCCCACATCGGTGCAGGGTCCCAAGGCCTTGGGCCATCCTCTACTGCTTTCCCAGGCCACAAACAAGCAGGGAGCTGGATGGGAAGCAGGGATGCTGGGGATCCTGGCACGTTTAAGTAGAGGACTTTACCCACGACGCTACCGCACCCGGCCCATAACTTCCAGTTCTATCTTCATCAGACACCAGACTAATGGTGTTGCCTGACTTTGGACATGAGTCTCCAAAGCTACAAACAAAGTGCACCCCCTTCCTCCCCACGTAGCTCCTCTTGGGTGTTTGTTACAATGACAGGAGCCTGATAGGTACAGAAAACACATCACATCAACACACACAGACACCTCCTCCCGATACCATACATGTTCCCACTGTCTCCCTGGTTCCTCAGTGAGGTCACTACCGAACACTTCACGTCTCAAAGCGAGGCAGGATTTGGGCTGCAACTTCTGAACTCTAGGAGCAAATGCTAAATAAATGTGTCCCTGGGGAAAAAACTGCTAAAAATAACTAAAATAGTGTGTTGGGAAAAAAACTTCCTCTCCCATTCCACCCCGCCAAAGCCAGTCACTTCCCATGACTTCCTTCTGTCTGCCCTGTATTTTTAACATTTTCCTAAGAGTTCAGTGTGAAACTCCCACCACTGACTCATCTTTCCTCGGAGATCCTGTGTTGGTCAGGGTTCTCCAGAGAAATGGAATCAGTAGAAGATGAGAAAGAGAGAGAGAAACAGGAATGCATGAAATGTGTGGGGGAATGCAGGAAGTGTGTGTGGGAGAGAGAGAGCGAGAGAGAGAGAGAGAGAGAGTGTCAGGAAAGACCCATGGCCCTGCTCTCGTTACTCAGACAGGAGGATTTCTCTTTTGCTCAGTGTTTTTGTTCTATTCAGACCTTCAACTGATGGGGTAAGTTCCACCCCTTTAGGGACAGCGATTTGATTTACTCAATCTATTGACTTAAACATTAAACTCATCCCGAACCACCCACACAAACACATGCAAAGTAATGTTTGACCAGGACCAGTGCTATGGCACAACGGGTAAAGCTTCCACCTGTGACACTGGCATCCCATAGAGGCGCCAGTTCGAATAAGTCCCGGCTGCTCCACTTCCCTCCAGCTCCCTGCTAATACGCCTGGGAAAGCAGTGGAGCATGGTCCATGTGCTTGAATCTCTGCACCCACGTGGGAGACTCCTGGCTTCAGACTGGCCCAACTCCAGCTACTGCAGCCATTTGGGGAGTGAACCAGAGGATGGAAGATCTTTTTCTCTGTCTCTCCTTCTCTCTGTAAATTTGACTTTCCAATAAAAATAAATAAATCTTTTTTTTTAGATTTATTTTATTTTTATTACAAAGTCAGATATACTGAGAGGAGGAGAGACAGAGAGGAAGTGGAGCTGCCGGGATTAGAACCAGCGGCCATATGGGATCAAGGCGAGGACCTTAGCCACTAGGCCACGCTGCTGAGCCCATTAAATCTTTTTTTTTTTTTTTTTTAAAAGAAAGAAAAAGATAGGAGTGTGACTGTCATGTGCCAAATTCTCCGCTGTGTGCCTTCACAGCAGTCAGGTGAATGACAGGGATAATTATCTTTTCAACACCCATGCGATCTTACTGAAACACACACAGAGCCACCTCCAGGAAGTGTGACAGGTGGCAAACTCCACGTGGTTTTGTAGTGACTAGAAGGCCGCCTGGAAATGAGGCATGGAAAATAGTGCACGAAGGCTGTTTTTTCCCTCCTCTCCCCAGAATGGGGACTGTGCTTTTTTGCCACAGTTTCCACTGCCTGAAGACACTGCGGTCATGTGTTACCAGTTGTCACAGCTCTGAATGAACTGGTCACATCAGAGAAGAGTTCAGTGAAGAAAATGGGATAGAAAAGGGATCTTGAATCAGCCCAGGAAGCAGGCTTGGAGGCATGAGAACCACACAACAACAGGCAGAATCAGGATAAAAATATCTGTGGAGTGGACCATGTGTGTATATATCAAGAGTTTATTCTGATACACATATCCAATTAACAACTGCAGGATTTGAGACTGGCACTGTGGCATAGCACACTAAAGCTATGTTTGCCGTCCAGCAACTCATTTGAGCACCAGCATGCATCCCATTTGCTCCACTTCCAACCCAGCTCCCTGCTAATGCGCCTGGAAATGCAATGGAGAATGGATCAAGTGCCTGGGCCCTTGCACCCATGTGGCAGACCCACAAGAAACTCCAGGCTGCTGCCATTGGAGCCATCTGGAGAGTGAACTAGTAAATAGCGGATTTCTTTCTCTGTCTCTCCTCCTCTATATATAACTGTGCCTTTCAAATAAAAATAAAATAATCCTTCAAAAAAATACAGCATTTAGCACTGGGGAGTTCTGCCTAGTCCTAGAAATAGAATTGAAATTAAAAACTTATTGCAAGAACAACTGACGGAAAGGAGTGGAAGAATTCTCAGAAGATGAAGCACACACACACACACACACACACACACACAAAAGCATTGAAGGAGAACAGTTGACCCTGGCTGTGGACTAGACATTTGCCAAGGTGAGTCATGGCTGGGTTTGGGCTCAGGTGCAGAGGGACAGAAGAGGGAAGGCCACTGCCAAGGCTGACCCTCCCTCCCCACATTACACTCTCATCCAAACATTTCTGGGTGTGTTAACCTTGAGACCAAGAGGGCCAGTCACGTTTTAGTAATCCTGATGCATTCTGAGTCTACTGGACTTGGTTAGCAGAAATACAGGGCTTGCTCATTGGAGACCTGGGGCTGGACTTGACCTTGAGGATCACACTGCCTGGCTGTCAGGAGGCCAGGCAGTGACCGTGCAAAGAGAAGGCAAAGGAGAGGCAAGCAGCCAAGGTTGGGGCGCGAGGAAAGAAGGATGTGAGATGGTTTCAGCTGAGAGAGAAAGCAATTTGCAAAAAGGCTTCAGGAGGCTCAGGCACAAGGGGAAGGCGCGTGTGCCAGGGCGCAGGAGCCCAGCCCAGCAGAGACTCGGTGCTGCCCTCTGACCTGGTTGCTGCTCAGGACTCCCTCCTGGCAGACAGTCGGCCTCCGGGGGTTTGCCCAATTCTTCTTGCTTCTGAAAACCCAAATGTTTCCCCCCAGGTCAGGATGCCCAAGTCCAGTGTGCAGCGCAGAAAGCTACTGCGCACTTGGCAAGGGGCCGGCGCTGCTCCGCTTGCATTCAGCTGCGATGAAGGGACGCTGCAGGACCAGAGCTCAGCTGGTAGGCTTAGCCTCTTGCCGAGGCGGGGTCCCTCTGCAGGAAACCAGTGGCGGCCTGGCTGGAGGTGAGCTCAGCTCTCTGCACGCGGGCGCCCTCTGGGGTCCTGTCCCGGCTGGGGTGTGTTCCCAGGAGGCAGAAGGAAGGACACAGCCATTGAGGCCTGGAGGCGCCTTTTCAGCAGGGGCGAACTCTGAGCCCCGGGACATTCCGGAAGAGCCCGTTAGAGTCAAGTGGTTTGGGAAAGATCCTGTTTTTCCCATTCTCAATTCATCCGGGTCCAAAGTTCTTAAAGGGACGCCCGGGTGAGCTCCGAGGTTAAATGTCTCCCACCAGTAGCTCCTCCCCAATGGTCCACAGGCATTTCTGTTCAAAGAGGTCCGTCCATGCATAAGGGACCAACTGTGCACCTAAGCCTCTTCTTGCTACACCAGTATCCCATATGGGTGCCTGTTCATGTCCTGGCTGCTCTGCTTCCCATCCAGATCCCTGCTGATGGCTTGGGAAAAAAGCAGCAGAGGTTGGCCGGCTCAAGTCCTTGGGCCCTGCACCTACGTGGGGAAAAGCCCCAGACGAGGTTCCTGGCTTCAAATCGGCTCAGCTCTGGCCATTTGGAGAACGAACCAGCAAATGAGACCTCTCTGTGTCTCTCCTTCTCTGTTTGACTCTGCCTTCCAAGTAAAAATAAATCTATCTTTAAAAACAAAACAAAGCTATCGCCAGATGTGGTCCCTAAACCTTAGATTAGAAGCATGAGCCAAAATAAATTCAGTAACAACAAGAACAACAAAGAGCTCTCTCACACATTCCCACCATGCGTGCCTGGCACGTGATGCCATCTGCTGTTGTGACACAGCCCTCGCCAGAGGTGACCGCCTCACAGGTTAGACTTGGCCGAGTCAGGAGTCAGAGACACTGCCCTTCATTACAAGGCCCCCAGTCTGGAGTACATATTCTTTAGATACAAACAAGTTGCCAAGTACAGCCCAGGCTTGAGGCGCGGAAAATGAAGCTGCAGCAAACAGAGGCACCTCAAGGACTGTGTGGCCTGAAGCGCCCATGACCACCTCTGGCTAAAATGCTGAGTAGGTCTCAGAGCAGCCCTAAGTCCTGCATTCCTACCATGCTCCCAGAGGACAGCACACGACTAGCCCACACAGGCCAGCCTCTGCGTGGCCAGGGAATCACACACGGGCCAGGAGACTACGGCTCCAATCGTGTCTTGGGAACGATGCAGCTTGCTGAAGTAACAACCCAGGCTCGGTTCGGATGCTGTCCAATTCTAGAACCACGTTTCCCAGAATGATAGAAAGGAGTCAGAGACAATATCCCCTTGTTCACACACGAGGACAAGCTGTCTTGGAATTAAAGCAATCAAAAGGGATTTCAGGAAATCTTCCTGGCTTTGTTTGGAAAGCACAAAAACAGCCTTCTGCTCTGACACACGCTAGACAAACAGCAGCAAATCCGGGCTTTGAACAAGGGCCCTGGGAGTGCCTTCCTGGGCCTAGAGCTCCCGGCTGCAAAGCCTGCACACTGAGCTGGGAGGCAGCAGGCAAGACAGCACGGGCAGCTCATGAGAGCAGGACTTCCACACTCTCTGCTGGCCTGAAGGATGGTGAGATTAAAAAAAAAAAAATTAGAAAGTTTGGATTAAGCCTTGGTCTGACACACTGACATGGGCACCAGTTTGAGTCCTGGCTGCTCCGCTTCTGGTCCAGCTCTCCGCTAATGCACCTGGGAAGGCAGTGGAAGATGTTCCAAGTGCTTAGGCCTCTGCCACACATGTGAGAGACCTGGATGGAGTTCCAGGCTCCTGGCTTCAGCCTGGCCCAGCCCTGGCCCTTGCGGCCATTTGAGAAGTAAAACAGCAGATGGAACATCTCTCATTGTCTTTTTGTAATGCCTTTCAAATAAATCACTTTTTAAAAAAATAAATCACTTAAAAAAAAAGATATATTTTTTATTGGAAAGTCAAATTTACACAGAGAAGGAGAGACAAAGAGAAATGCATACAGTGCAAACTGCACACGTCCCCTCTCTGTGCGGCTGTCACCATCTGCCCCGACAGGCCCGAGTGGATGCGGCTCAGAATCTTTCTGACAAGGATATAGCCACGCTGCAGCCGGCTTGGATGATGCGCTTTAGGACGGTGTAGGCTGGGGCCTGTGGCACGGCGAGAGGTGAATGAGCCGGGGAGAAATGTGTCACCTTTCACTTGGGATAATGGGGGGGCTAGCCGGGCAGGGATTGGGTGAGAAGTGACACTTGGGAACCAATTTACCCTAATGTGGCGGGGGGGGGGGCAGTTACGGGCAGGAGGCTTTTCCTCCTGCTGAAACAAGGGCAGGAGGATCTGGGGGGGTCAATCAGCAAGAAGACCACCCCCACCCCCAGAGTAACGCATCTGCTGGCTTTTCCTTAAAGCCGCCTGGCCACTTTGCTCCCTTTGACTGCCAGGTTGAAGATTTGTTTTCCCAGGACAGACACCTGCCACCCCTAACCCTCGAATCACGGCATCCCAGGCATGGGCAGCAGCAAGCAGGTCCCTACCAGTTCCGCATCATGGTCCAGGCCGATGTCATGGTGCTCCAGCTCTTCGTCCCGAAATTTCCTTATCACCTGGTCAGATAGGGGCAGGCAGAGTGGGGCATGTGGCAACTCACCTGCTGGGCAGGCTCACCGGGCAAGCTGAGGCCCCAGGCAAGGCTTTGGCTGGAGAATAAATACTCAAAGCCTCGCCAGTGAGAAGTGACCACTGCCACCACTCAATGCTGCCCCTGTGGTGGCAGCCGGAGACATGCCAACAGGTGGGCATGGACTGTTACAATAAAACTTTTATTTATGAGGTGGTCTGCTGCAGGCCAGTCTACCAACCTGTCCTTAAAAAAGAAAAAAAAAGAAACAGTCGGGCATGTAGCCTGGTAATTAAGATGTCAGTTAGGATGCTCGTATCCCATACTGGAATAGTTGGGTTCAATACTTGGCTCCTGCCAATCACTCCAGCACCCCGGGAGCTAGCAGTGATGGCTCAGGTGACAAGACTAGACTCCTGCTAGCCCACGGGAGACCTGCATGGAGTGCCTGGCCCCTGCCCCGTCACAGTGACTGCGAGCATCCCGGCAGGAACCAGTGCAAGGGAACTCACTCTCTTCTCTTTTCTCAAACTAAAACAAACAAACAAACAACAACAAAAAAAAAAACCTGCTGCTTTATTTGATGTGAAAAAAAAATCAGAGACTATCCATTTTTTAACCTGAAGGGTTCATGCTCAGAGAATTTCTGCACACTCTGCCTGGGATGTGGGGTGTAGTGACAGACATGGGCAGCTCCAAGTGCAGCAGGCAGTAGTCCTAGTCCCAACCCCGCCCCAGCTGTGTGACTAGGGCTCACAGCTTTCCCTCTCTGTGCCTCTGTTCACTCGCCTTTAGCATGAGGTGCTCCCACCTCCCCTCCCCCTCTTCTCACCCACTTTCCCCACCCCCCTCCTGCAGGTCCTCCACTTCCCTTCCCAAGGACGGTCCGCTACCTGTAGGAGCTCCTCGTATCTCTCGGGATCCTCCTCCATCAGCGTCCTGATCTGATTGTTGTAGTGATGAGCTATGGACTCCTCCACGGCAACGGTACAGGCCATGGCGCCCTCCTTCCCCAGCAAGGCCGTGCCTGCCCCTGAAATGGCCACGCCCAGGGCGGTCAGGTCCACAGCTAGTCCTCGCCCCACTGACATGTGGGGCTGGATTCGTCACTGCTGTGTCATCAGTGCAGGCACAGGGCACTGTGGGATGTCTAATGGCTTCCCTCACCTCTGCCCCCTCGACACCAGCGGCATCTCCTAACCCATCACCACCAAACGTGTCTCCAGCTATTGCCACATGTCCTCTGGGGTCCGCTCAGGACAGAACCCGCAGTCACACCATCAGACCGGCAGCAACTGCCCCCATTGTACCTGATGGATTCATCTCCCAGGCTTGGGCTTGCCCGGACTCTGCTCAACAGGTGCCTACGTACCCAGCGCAAAGCCCACCACATTCCAGAAGGGCAGCAGGACAGTCGGCCGCACCCTGAGCGTCACCATCAGCTCGTTGAACTTCTTCAAATGCTCCTTTTCCTGATCCCACATTTTCTGCAAGGGACACAGAGATAAACACGTGATAACTCACAGAGGCCACCTGCAACGCAGCAAGCCGATGCCAAGGCACACAGGAAGCTAGTGGGAAATGGGAAAAATGACAACTGCTGTATACATACGCACACTAATGCAGGCAGCGGGAGATGGCTTAAGGATGAGGGTGCTTGCTACCCCCAGGGGAGACCTGACCTAGGTTATAGCACTCCTGGCTTCCGCCCGGCCCCGCCCTGGCTGGTGTGGGCTTCAGGGGAGCGAGCCAGTGGATGAGCGATCTCTCCCTGGGTCCAAATAACTTCTTTTTAATTAAAAAAAAGTGAAGTGAAACATCAGACCCAAAGGAACCTCTGACACAGAAGAGAGTGCCAACAAGCTGCAGGAGAGTCCAGGATCTCAACACAGGACAGGAATGCCAGCAGGGCCAGTCCCTGGGGCCCACAAGGTGCCCATTCAACAACCAAGAGAAGCGCACACATGGGAATGAGACTGAACCTGCTTTGGACCTGAGAGGCAGAATGCTAGCTGCTGTGTAATTTCCTTTATTTTTTAAAACATTTATTATTATTTTATTTTTTGATGGAAAGTCAGATTTGCAGAGAGAAGGAGAGACAGAGAGAAAGATCTTCCACCCACTGGTTTACTCCTCAAATGGCTGCAATGGCCAAAGCTGCATTGATCTGAAGCCAGGAACCAGGAGCTTCCTACAGGTTTCCCATGCAGGTGCAGGGTCCCAAGGCTTTAGGCCATTCTCTACTGCTTTTCCAGGCCACAAGCAGAGAGCTGGAAACAAAGCAGAGCAGCCGGGATACAAACTGGCGCCCACATGGGATCCCAGTGCATGCAAGGTGAGGACTCTAGCCACCAGGCTACGTGCCAGGCCCTGCTGTGTCATTTCTTTTGAGAATGTTATCATTTATAACTGAAGGCAAAGGAGGGCAGCAACAGCCAACATTAGTGGCCACCTCCTAAGTGCCAGGAGCCAACCAGCTGCTAGGCAGGTTGTCCAGGCCACATAGCCACCTGTTGAGGGCAAATGATAGCTATGTCCATAACAAAGATGAACCAAGGGAGGGCCAGAAAGATAATGGCACTCGCTCAGGGACTCAGAGCAGACAATGTGATGCGCACTAACTTGTCTGGTACCAGCTCAAGTATTCTGTACTCAAACCCAAGCGGGGAGGTGTTTCCAGTCTGTCTGGCAGATCAAGGCTGGGGGAGAGGACAGGATGTGAATCCACGCCCTCAAGACCACAAAGTGGACACACCTGCTGCCTGGCACTGCCCAGGACAGGGTGCCACGAGCTCTCAGTGCAAAGACCCAGTGACACGATGCTCACCCTTTGTTTCATCATTGCCTGCCCCATCAGGATATGGTAACACCCTCAGTCCATGGTGCATCTGCTTCTCCACCTTTGTTACAGAAACACAACTCTCTAATCTTCTGCTTCTCCCTCTCTCCTCCAAACCAATTCCATCCCCTGGGAGACAGCTAGCGACCTTCTGCGATTCGGCCCTCTCGAGGACTCTCAGGGACACCTGTTTGTGAGAGCCAGCACACCAGCACCCACCTGAATGATGGGCCCGACGCTCGTCCGACCCAGCACAGCCATCTGCCCCGCGTAGATGCGGTTCGCACCATACTCCCCAGCGTGATCCACACGGATGATCCGATCCACGGCCGCCCGGTTGACGCTGTCCAAGGTCATTCCCGAACTGCCGAATCTCACGCCGATTCTTCTCCCGCAAGCTGCAACACCACATGTCTGTCATTCTCTGCAAGGACTGGGGGTTTTCCTTCCCAGGTGGAAGAAAGGAATGCCCGAGCACAGAGACTGTCTATGAGCTGGCACAGAGTGACCAGAGGGACACCCGAGTGCACTCATTCACCCTGCAGGGTGAACACACTTTAAATCTACACAGATCGCATGTGCTACAGTGGCAGGAGCAGAGCTTGTGTCCAGCACTAAGCCCTCCTGGAGGTTTTTCTCAAGCCAGGCTGCATCGCAGAAGCCCCTGGGCGGCTCTAAAAATGCCAGGTCCCTCCCCATAATTTTTTAAAAGATTCATTTATTTTTATTAGAAAGGCAGATCTACAGAGAGGAAAAACAGAGAGAAAAATCTTCCATCCGTTGGTTCTCTCCCCAAGTGGTCACAATGGCTGGAGCTGAGCCAATCCCGAAGCCAGGAGACGGGAGCTTCCTCCAGTCTCCCACAGGTGCAGGGTCCACTTTGCAGATGGAGAAATGGAGACTTCAAAAGGTACTTAGTTCCCAAAGTCAGCCTCAACCTGCACAGGAATCATTTGCTAACGTATTTCACAGCTCACAGCCATGTCACTTCCAGGTACTTCTTTTCACTTGTATTTCATAGAAAAATAAGCAGAGGGAAGATGCATGCGGGGTACACATTTTTGGTTCTTTCATTACGAAGGCCTGAATGTGGGCCTTGCGCCGTAGCCTAGCAGCTAAAATCCTCATCTTGCACGTGCAGGGATTCCACATTGGGGCCGCCGGTTCATATCCCGGCAGCCCTGCTTCCCATCCAGCTTCCTGCTTGTGGCCTGGGAAAGCAGTCGAGGATGGCCCAATGCCTTGGGACCTGCGCCAACAGGGGAGACCCGGAAGAAGCTCCTGGCTCCAGATTGGCTCAACTCCAGCCTTTGCAGCCGCTTGGGGCATCAGCGGAGAGAGGATCTTCTCTCCTCCTCTCTGTATATCTGACTTTTTCAATAAAAATAAATCTTACAAAAAAAAAAAAAAGACCTGAGTGCTTTGGTAAGTAGATGAGGAGGGGACAGGGCGTTGTGGTGCGGCATTTAATTATGCCTATCCACGGCAGGTATTCGAGAATACCTTGGATCATGGGTATTGTTTCCACGGATTTAACTGGAAAACACGCACTGGAATAGGAATGTACAACAGGCTGTGTGGGTGAAAGCTGGCGATCGCAGGGTCTGACGCCCCTGTGGGGCAGCTGAGTGGGTGTCGCCAGCACCCGACCTGGGGTCGGCTGGTTTTGTTTTCGGGCTCCCTCCCGGGCACGTCAAACCACCCGAAGAGGCTCCCGGTTGCTGCACGTCAGGGACGGGCCGCCTGGACCCGCACTTCTAACCAACCCCGAGCCCAGGCTGCCGGGCTTCGGTGTCACCCAGCCGGGGACACCCCACTTCCACCATCGTACACCGTTCCTCAGCCCAGAATGCCAACCCCTCCTCCCGTGACGTCAAAGCGTTTAACGCTGCGAAGACGTCATCCCCCGGAGAGGAACCCGCCACTCAAGTGACCCCGCCCCCAGGTCTGGCGTCACGCAACCGGTCGCAGGGCTGTGACGCCTCCCCGCGACCTCTCCGATCTCAAGGACCGAGCGAACATTCTCTGGCACGCCGGGCCAGCGCGGAGCACGACCACACACACCCGCGTCTGTACCTGGGAGGGGTCGCCGGGCGCCAGGGCGCAGCCGCCACAGGCCGCCAGCCGCCGCCGCCCTAGCGCAAGTCATCGCGGGGACGGCCGAGCAGCCAGTCCGCCGGGCACAGTGGGCCAATCGCGCTCGTGGCTCAAGCTGATGACGCTTGGCAGAAGTAAGCCGCAAGTCACCGCCCAAGTCACCATTAGGTCTTTGCTTCCATTCTATTGGCTAGAAACGACCCATGCCAAAAATATATTGGGTGGGAGTCCCGTCAATCACGTGGTGGAGCCTGCAGTTGCCACGGCAATGATGCTAAATTGCTACGTCCACGATGCCCAAGGTATGGAGATTTCTTCCTTACGTTCCTAGGAAAGCGGACGGGCCTATCAGAAAATTACTTATGGAAGCAGATTCTTCTCTATTTATGTTCTAGATGTTCTTTAAAATAGTAGAAACCTCAAGCGACTTTCTGATTTTTTACAGAGAACACGTTATTTTTCTGATGTGCATGTATATCGGTGCAAATTAGCATTATATATTATACATATATATTAAATGTTGCTTTGTCTTTTCCCAAATTTAATCTAATGCAGACTATGAGTCAAAATTAGCTATCTCAACATTCTAGGATAACAATTTAACTAAAAAACGCAGGGCATTCTTGCATTTTATTGGATAATCCTGTTGATATTCATAAGAAAGTAAGCACTCTAATTGTAAGGCTTACTTTGCAGGTCCTCCACTATGTTTATTCATTTTTTATTCCTTCATCATTTTACATAAAACAGGATCCTTATGTAGTGATCACAGCCAACAAACTGGTTCAGTTTTCTGACTCACAATACATAACAATGAGAACACATCTGTGATACCAATAGTTGGCTTCTACAGTTCCAAGTGTTGTGGAGTGTGAGAGAGATCACACTGGACCCAAGTGTAGGATGTTAGAAGGAGTCTTTATTTCCCAAGCTTGGTGACAGCAGCTCCAGGAGCCACTGCCCTCAGCTGCTAAAGTCAGGGCTTTTTAAGCTCCCATCCTCCAGTCAGTTGAGAGCCACGCAGTACAAAGCTTCCGTGTGCAGGAGGCAGGGAGTTAGCAGAGCCCAAAGTCTTCCTGTAGTTCATCTCATCCAGTGCAAAGGAGGCAGGAGGGGCCAGGTGCACGGAGCTTCCCAGTCATTTACCCGCTGTTCTGAATGGTGCGGCAGGCAGGAGGGGTGGGGTGTGCTTTTCTCGCCTGCAATTAACTTAGGAAGGGCGGAAAACTCCTTTTCCACACCCTGTCTGTTAACAGTTAACCTGAGAAGCAGGTGTGAGCCATCCATGGCTGCACCCTATCACACAAGAAGTTTGATAGACTTTTCAGCAATGGGTATTACTAAAATGTACGACCAAATCAGACTTTTGGAAAACCAGGGGGGCTTTGAAGCCGGGTGTGGTGATTGCATGAAACCCAATTCCAGGAAAAGACCAAGGGCAGTTATAGGTTTCCATGATCACCTGCTGACAAGAAGCCTCCAGGAACCCAAATACACATGACTACATTTAAAAAATCTTCATCAGTAGTTTTAATGCACGTTAGAGCTGCACTTCAAACAATTACAGAGTTAAAGTTATCAAAACGTAAAAAAATTCATGTAAGTCACATGTAAATTAGCAGCACTGAACTATAACATTCATTAACATGCTTACTGAAGGGATCAGCAAGGAAACAAACCAACAAACCGGCAATATATTTTGTGCCCAATATGCACAGACACAGCCACATACAACTGCTGGCGGTGGCATGGGGAAGGCAACAATGTTATAAGGACAAAAGAACTAGGTGGAAACATAAAATCACAACTTGTTTCCTGAGCATGGAATACACTTTGAGTTACTTACTATTGCAGGAGTGCAGTTGTTAGACTTAAAACATACACACCAGAATGCGGCAAGAAAGGCTTGGAAATTGTCAATCTCCTGGACCCCCCCAAAATATCTCAGGTCAACATAGTTCTTGGAAAACAGTTGTGACCCCCAACCCCACCCCAAAAAAGGGACAAGAATACAGAACTGTGTTAAGTGATGCCCCGGCTGCTGTGTTCCACAGAGCAAGGCACTGAGGGTTTGTGAGTAAAGGGGCAGTGGTGTTTGGAATGAGAATCAAAATCAGAAGCAGCAGCACTTATCAAAAACCCACAACAGTGTTGTGGCACTGCACGTTAAGCTGCCACTTGCAACACCAACCGGCATCTCATGTGAGCACTGGTCCAAGTCCCGGCTGCTTTACTTCTGGTCCAGCTCGCTTGCTGACGCACCTGGGAAGGCAAGATGGCCCAAGTGCTTGGCCCCTGCCACCCACATGAGAGACCGGGCTGGAGTTCCAGGCTCCGGGCATCAGCCTGGCTCAGTTCTGGTTATTGCAGCCGTTTGGAGGAGTGAACCAGCACACGGAAGATCGCTTCTCTCTATCACTTTGCCTCTCAAAGAAATAAATGAATTTTAAGAATTCTGCACCCAACTTCAAATTTCAGGAAAGGTTTGGCGATAGTGGAGAGTCTCTTTGTGCCTGTAAAACTACAGTTCTTTCAGAGAGGTACTGAAGGTAGAAAAATGAAAACTGATTACCTACAACAGAAACTTAGGCTTCTATTCAAGGATTCAGAACGATCAATTTCAGGAACAACAGGATGAGGTATTTATTGCTTAGGCTTTTTACTGTAACAGAAATCTTAAGAGATATTCTGCATATTTCATAAAAGGAAGGCACATGTGTTTAAGGCTTCGTCTGAGGAAAAGAAACAAGAGCCCTTACCAATGCCAAAAGGTGCCCTGAAGAAGCCAGCATCCAGGGAGGGTAGTGGGTGCAGCGGCCAAATGCTGCAGCCCACACCGGAGTGTCTGGGGGCAAGTTCTGGCTCTTTCTGACTCATTTCCTGCTAAAGGGCAACGAGGGAGGCAGCAGGGAGTGGCTTGAATACTCAGGGTCCTGCCACCTACATATGACGGGGCCGAGGCCAAGTTCACAGCCCCTGGCGAGTGTGGGTTTCTGAAGAATGAGCGAGAAGATGGGAGCTACCCCACTCCACTTGTGTCTCTCAAATAAAGGAAATTTAAATAGCTACGTGCAGGGGCCAGTGCTGTGGCACTGCATCTTAAGTTGCCACCTGCCATGCCAGCATCCCCAATCAGGGCACCAATTCCAGTCCTTGTTGCTGTTTCAGATCCAGCTCCCTGCTCGTGTGCCTGGGAAAGAAGTGTATGACAGCCCAAACACTGGAGCCTCTGCCACCCACAGGGAAGATCCAGATGGACTTTAGGCTCCTGGTTTCTGCAGAGCCCACTGAGGCATTTGGGGGGATGAAGCAGTGAATGGAAAATTCATCTCTTTCTCTCCTTAAATATTAAGACAGTATGCAGTCGAGTTTGCCATCCATTCATAGCCCGATTAAGTGAACATGCTGAACTTCCACGCACATCTCTAAACCCCAGGTCCACAAACCCACAGCTCCTGGACAACGCTGTCCAGCCTGCCTCTGAAATAGAAAGCATCCTTCAGAAACAGAGACTGGAAGGGAAAGAGCGTGTGAGCAACCGAGGGATGGCTGGGTCTGCCCCAGTTTGGATGGCACAGAGCCAAGTCTGAGCACTCTAGACAGAACTGGAGACTTCTAGAAAACCTGTCCCCCAAGTACAGCTGCCCAGAGTATTAACTAAAGCTTCAGCTAACTCCTAGCAAGTGAAGACATGGAGGCTGCCCTCCCACACAGGTACCCTCCCCTCCCCCCGCCAGGGCATTTAGGGGCCATGGCTGTGGTATAGCAGGTGAAGCCACGACCTGCATACCACACTAGTGCTGGCTTGAGCTCCAGCGTCGACCTTCTGTTCCGGCTCCCAGCTGATGCACTCCGGAAGGGAGACGGCCCAAGGACATGGCCACTGCTGCCCATACAGGCCACAGGACACAGTTCCTGGCTCCTGGCTGCCTCCTGGCCCTCCTGTGGGCCACTGCAGTCATTTGGAGAGTCAAACAGCAGACTGAAGATTATTGGGAAACAAACAAACAAAAAAAACACCTAGTGCATTCAGGAACTACTTATTCACACAGTGGGAAAGAGCTCTTCCTTTTCACTCTGAAGAAAGTTGAAATTTCACCAGTACCCTCTGCTCCAAACACGCGGGTGAAGAATTTCTCTTCACAAAGCCAAAAAAAAAAAAAAAAAAAAAAAAAAAAAAAAAAAAAATTAAACAGCTTGCAGCTCAAGTCACAGGAGCCATTCAAAAGCCACTACAGCTCCAGAAATACACTTTTGTCTACTGCCCTGGTAGGCTCAAAGGAAATATAAAATGACCTCCCTCCCCGCCCCCGGGCAGTAAGGGCACATTGGGAACGAACCAGTGGATGGAAATGTCTCTTTGCCTTAAAAATTAAAATAAAAATATGGGGCCTGACCTGGTGGCATAGCAAGCTAATCCTCCCCCTGTGGTGGCAGCATCCCATGTGGGCAACAGTTTCAGTCCCAGCTGCTCCATTTCCAGTTCAGCTCCCTGCTTTCAGCTTGGGAAAGCAGCAGAGGGCAGCTCAAGGCCGTGGCTCCTGGCTTTAGATCAGCCTAGCTCTGGTCATTGTGACCACCTGGGGAGTGACCCAGCAAAGGAAGATCTTCCTGACTTTCTGTAACACTTTCAAGTAAGGTAAATCCCCCCCCCCCAAAAAAAATAGAATGAAAATAAAAATTTTTAAAAATTTTTTCTTAAAAGTTTTTTTGGGGTGCAGTTTTGAAATCCACGCACCATATAATACATATTTTCTGTGTTTTTGAAGACTCCTTGTATGTATGGATTTCAAAAATTGTTTGCATCAGCATAGACTTGTCTCCGAATGCCATTTTGCCACACACTTTTGAAGTGCCAGCCTCATAAATGGATGGCTCCTGGAGTCCATTCCTCATCTAACACTAGCAAGCTTTTCAAAAGGTTAGAATCTTTCTCAACTTGTGTTGTAAGAGCCTCATGACTTCCCAAGTGAGTTTTGGGTAGAGCCATCGCCAAGCAGCTGGTCTCCACAGGCCCGGACATGGCTTGGAATCTGCTTTTCTAAGCCACTAAAACTGAGTTATGAAAACACAGGCCATCCACGGCACACAGTCACTCCCGGGAAAAGCCTAAACTCCCAAAAATATATATATTTTAAAATGGTGGTTATTGTGGGCGCAACAGAGTCCCCGAGACGCCGGCTCGGACCTATCACGTGGCAGCAGTATCTCCCGTCTGCCTAGCTGGGCCTCAGGTCCTGCTGGGCTTCTGTTAATTTCTGGATGAGATAGCGCTTGTCTCGGCTTTCCTGAAAAAAGGAAATGAGTTGCAAAGTAGATCTCACACATTTGGGAACATACATCCCATCATCATGATATTGACACCTAACAGATGACATGCCAGGCTCGGGACTAAGAATTCCCAACTGTGGGCCATGGCCATGACTTCCCATCTGGTCCGCCCCCGTCTCCCTGTTCCCTCTAAGCCCATGGTGCACAACTTGGTTTTTCCAATGCACTTCCAACTTCTACATAAACACTCTTTAGTGGAATCCTATCACACGAAGAATGAAATGGAAACTTCCACCGCCAGCCCGAAGCCCACCCAGGACTCCAGCAGGTGTGGTGATGTCGTCTTGTTTCCTCCCCATCATCCCTAACCCTTCGGCCCCCCAGAAGAGCTTGCCTCATTCCCGGGCAAGGCAGGGCAGGGCACCCCGCCTCTTACACTGACCTCACTCCCTGACTAGGCCATGCATCCTGCCTGCCTCTTATTGCTCACTAGGGCTGCATGTATCAAACAAGCCTCACGTCCAAAGTCACCTCCACAGAGACGCCTGGCGCAGCCATCATCTACATTAATGGTGCATGACCCCCTCGTCACCCTAGCTCCCGCCAAGTCAGTCGTGATTACTGGCATTTATCTAATCTAACTTTGTAGTGATTCTGCCTCACGTGGAAGGGATGGGTGAGCCAACGAGGATCACGGGAAGATGCGAGAAGCCCTGGACTTGAAGGCAGAGCTCACAGGAGACAGTGGTGTGCGGTGTGCAGGGGGCCCTGCCAACTCGACTCCCCCAGACCACCTCCCCAGCCCGGGAAAAGTGCCACTTGCCATACAGCATCCTGGGTGAATGTCCCCAGCCGTGGCCCACAAGGCTGGCTTCCTTGCTTACCAGGGACAGCTGTTCTCGGAGCTGGTCCACCACCCGCTTGTGTGCTCCAGCCAAGGCGATGAAGTAAAACATAATAAGGCTGCGAGACAAGACGGGACAGGTCATCAGTGGTCACCTGGGAAACAGCTCCACAGCTTGGCCTGCCCAGCTTTACTTGTGTTAGCAAAAAGCAAAGAGCGGCAGGTGTTGTTGAGGCGGAATGGATTAAGCTGCCACCTGCGACACGGGCTTCCCACATGGGCACCAGTTCAAGTCCCGGCTGCCCCTCTTCCTAACCAGCTCCATGTTAATGCAGAGGATGGTTCAAGTGCTTGGACCTGACAACCATGGGACTCAGCAAAGCTCCTGGTTTCGGCCTGGCCCAGCCCCAGCCGTGTGACCATTTGAGGAGTGAACCAGCAGATGGACAAGCTCTCTGTAACTCTGCCTTTCAAAATAAATAAATCATTTTTAAAAAGAAAGAGGTGGCTATATTGCTCAGTGGTTAAGCTCAAATCCCTCTGGAGTGCCTGGGAGTCCTGTCTCAGCTTTTGATCCAGTTTCCTGTAAATACGTGCACTGGGAGGCAGCAGCCAAGGGCTCAAGACATGGCTCCCTGTCACTCACGTGGCAGACCCAGACTGAGTCCTGGTCACCCAGATTGAAGCCTGGCCCAGCCCTGGACTGTTGTGGTCATTAGGGATTGTGAAACAGTGGATGGAAGGTCTCGATCTGTCTGCCTTTTAAGTAAAGTTAAAAAAAAAATTAAAATATATATATATTTTTTTTTTTTCTTAAAGAAAATGAGAAAGCCCTCATCTTTTCCAGGCAGAAGCAATCAGCCCCAGTTTTATTCAGTAGGAGCAGCAGAGCCTGATGTATGTCTCCCGGGCCTCAGTTTCTGCATCTGCAAAATGGAGCCAATGGAGCAAACCCTACCGAGTGTGAATCTGAGAAAAAGAAGGTCTGTGACCACAGGGGAGTGGTCACAGTGGAGGACCAAGCACAGTGGAGGACCACAGCAGGCGACTCCATGTCCCGAAGGAGAGACGGATCCCTGTGCAATCCCTCTAGGCAGGGATGAGGAAACAAGGTTTCTAGAAGTACTGACATCAACGCTTTTCCTCTGGAGGCCCCTGCAAGATCATAGGACAAGAATGATCTCCAGGCAGTGAAGTCAGAGTAGGTCAACATGACAGCCACCAGGGGGAGCCAGCCCAACCACAGCTGGGGCAGCCAACAAGGATGGAGCGCCTAGGGTGCACCTGCTGTCCCGGGAGCACGTTTCAGAGGCTCCCAACTTGTCTTACAGTGAGGTTTGCCTATAATAGCATCTCATCATAGAGGGTCAGGAGTCAGCGCAGGTAAGGCAGAATCCGCCCTGTTTATTCACAGCTCATCAGCATTGAGGCACCTGCTCTGCATCAGCTGCTCTGTCCTCCGCTCGGAAACCTGTTGTTCCCAACAGCAAGAGACTTTGTACCAGCCTAGATTGTCTAGGCGGGTGACCTGTCTAGATCTCGGAGAGACTACTGTACCATTTCAGAGACACGACGCACCTGCCAGGGCCCCAGAGGGGTTGCTCACTCACCAAATGATCATGAAGAAAGGCACCGCGAAGGCCTCTGATGTGACTCCGTGGACCAAGGACTGCAGCGAGCTGGGGAAGGTGCTCACGGTCGCAGGGATGACCTCCCAAGTGGTATTGTAGTTGGTGAAGGGTCCACAGGCTTTTGAGGAAGGGATGCTGCCCAAGAGAGACACAGGGGTTAGGGCTCCATATGTCGCCCAGGCTGTGTGCCCCACCGCCCACCCCAGCACATCCAGAACATGTTGGTAACAATGGCCTGCTGGGATCTGTCTGACCACCTGAGCCTTCTGGAACGTTCTGGTCAGAAATGCTTACCCTAGGGCCGGTACTGTGGCACAGAAAGTTAAGTCACCACCTGTAATGCCTGGCCGCTCCACTTCCCATCCGGCTCCCTGCTAATGCGCCTGGGAAAGCAGCAGATGGCCCACATGTCTGCGCTCCTGCTACCCACATAGGGGATCAGGATGGACTTCGATGCTGCTGGCTCTGCCCTGGCCCAGCTGGGACTGTCCCAGCCATCTGGGGGATGCGCCAGCAGACACAAGATCTCGCCTCCCCCCCTCCTGAACTCTGCTTTTCAAATAAACAAATCTTAAAATAATAATAAAAGGGAATACTTATTACACAGAGCATACTGCCTGATATTTAAAGTTTTACTGGCTCGCAGTCACATCTGTTTGGACATACTGTCTCGCAAGGTGTTCATGAGAACACAGCATCATGAGTAGCCGCTCCTCGTGGCCTGGAAAGCCATGGTGCCCTCTGTCGCAGAAGAGGAACAAGGACAATGAGAGGAAACGTGGCAGGAAACACATCGGAGTTACCGTGTCATGCTGACTGTCAGGGGTATAATCGCCAAACACAATCCGATCAGCAGCACCAGCAGGAAGAAAAAGTTAGAATTGGACGCTCTGAACTGCCTGGGCGAGGGTCTGCACGTGTAAAGCAAACTCAGCTAGGGGGAGAAAAGAAGAAAAACAAGAATGTTGAGTTTACTGCCTCCAAGAGGCTTCCTGCGGCTGTGCCGACAGTTCCAGCTTGCTGCTACCATGTGTGTGTGAAGCACGGCACAGTGGCTGAGGGCTCCAGGAGCTGGACCCCAGCCAGCCACGTGGGAAACCTGGTTCTCACCTCCCGGCTTCTGCTCTGGTCCAGGCCTCGCCATTGCAAGCATATGGACAGCAGGTGGAAGTTGCCCCTCCTTCCCTCCCTAAGAACTCACTAAATATTTCAAGAAAGAGAGAAAGAAAAAGGCTAGCCCCGTACCGTCCTCACTCATACCTCTTTCACGTAAAAGATGATGATGAACTTTAAGGTGGCTATGGCAGGCAGAAGGGGAGAGAAGAAGGCCCCAATCCAGCAGATGGTCTGCCCATACACGATGCCCAACACGTTATCGGGAATGGCGAACTCCTGCTGGCCCCAGCACTCGATCAGCTTCCACGACGAGCAGTAGGTCACCAGGAGCCTGGAACACACCAGACAGCTGAGCAGTCAGACTGCTGGCACCTGCCCAGGCTGGGAACCAGGCCTAGGTCCATGCATATCCTCATGGAACGGATATGTCCTCAGGCTTGGAAGAAAGTATCCAAGGGTCCATTTTCAATACAAAATGTTAAGCGGAGGGGCTGGTGCTGTGGCATGGCAGGTTAAGCTGCTGATTGGGTGGGCACCAGTTTGAGTCCTGGCTACTCCACTGCCATCCAGCTCCCTGCTGATGTTCCTGGGAAAGCCTCAATGGCACTTCCCCACAGAGGCCCGTCATTAGCATTTTGGGAGTACAGCAAGTTGTTGAACATGAAAACACTCCCCTCACTTTCTATGTCAAGGCACTTGGCTGTTCCTCACTCACCTCACAGACTGGACAGGGCTTCTACCTATATGTAAATTCCAGGGGCTGGCATCATGGCACAGAGGGTTAAATCACCTTCTGCAATGCCTGGCAACCCCTATGAAAGCCAGTTTGAGTCCCAGTACTCTATTTCTCATCCAGCTCCCTGCTGGTGCTCTGAGGAAAGCGAGAGTAGTGACCCGAGTGCTCAGGGCTCCTGCTACCCACATGGGAGACCCAGATGGAGTTCCTGGCCCTCGGCTTCAGCCTGAGACATCACTGTTGCCATTGGGATGATGAACCAACAGATATATATATATATGAACCAACAAATATATCTTTTTGTCTCTTCCTCTCTAATTCTGCCTTTCAGATAAAGTGAATCTTAAAAAAAAAAAAGGAGGGCCCAGCGCAGTTGCTCAGTGGCTAAAGTCTTTACCTTGCACGTGCCACAATCCCATATAGGCGCTGGCTCTAATCCCAGCGGCCCCGCTTCCCATCCAGCTCCCTGCTTGTGGCCTGAGAAAGCAATCTAGGATGGCCCAAAGCCTTGGAACCCTGAGAGGGAGACCAGGAAGAGGCTCCAGGCTCCCAGCTTCGAATCAGCACAGCTCCAGTCGTTGCAGCCGCTTGGGGAGTGAATCATCAGATGGAAGATCTCTGTCTCTCCTCCTCTCCGTATATCTGACTTTCCAATAACAACAATAAAAATAAATCCTTTTTTTTTCAAGGTTAGGGGCCAGAGCAATAGCTTAGTGGTTATATCCTCCCCTTGCATACACCGGGATCCCATAGGAATACCAGTTTGTGTCCCAGCAGCCCTGCTTCCCATCCAGCTCCCTGCTTGTGGCCTGGGAAAGCAGTCGAGGATGGCCCAAAGCCTTGGGACCCTGCACCTGCATGGGAGACCCAGAAGAAGCTCTTGGCTCCTGGCTTTGGATCGGCTCAGCTTTGTCCAATGTGGCCACCAGGGAAGTCAATCAGCAGATGTAGGATCTTTCTGTATCACCTCCTCTCTGTATATCTGACTTTCCAATAAAAATAAATAAATATTAAAAAAATACTCAACGTGTAGTTTTAAAAATAAATAAATGAAAACTTCTAAATATTGATAATTCTGAAAATCTCATGAATATGATATCATTAGACATGGTGGTTTCTTTTTTAACACTTGTTTTTAAGAGGTCATTGGACATCTAGGCTAAGCACAGACTACCTGTCTGAGTAAAAAACTGCTTAAGCAAACACAGAAGTTCCCTCTAGACTCCAGGAAGTGACAAGAATCTAAAAGCCAACACTGTAATAATGGTCAGGATGGCAACAGTGAAAGGCTGGCCTCCCGGCAAAGCAGCTTAAGCCACCCCGAGACACTAGCACCCCAACTGAAAGCCAGTTCAAATCTCAGCTGCTTCACCTCCAGCCCAGCTCCCTGGGAAGGCAGAGGATGGCGGCCCAAGCGGATGTTGGGGCTGCCCTCTGTGGGGAGCAGGTGGGAGGGGAGCCTCCAGTCCCGGGTGGGAGGCAGGGGAGAAGGGCACCCCTCACACTTACTTTCTGGGAAAGTCCACAAAGAGCGTCACAGCCAAGATGATGATGAAGTCGAAGATCATTAGCTTGTACATTTCCTGCCCAACTTGGGTCTCCCAGCACTGAAACCAGAGATGGAGCGAGAAACTGAGAGACCCTACTTGGGGCACAGGAAGCCAGGACCCAGGGCCCTCCCAACACTCCTTCCTGCTCAGGAGCGGGCTACCACCACTGGCAAGGATGTTGGCTGATGCTACATCTCAGCACAGCTCAGGCCTTGGTTTTCAAACCCTGGAGTATTGCCACATGTGGAGCCACACCCGCTCCACAGCCACAGCCAGAGCCAGAGAGCAAAGCAACTGGGAAGCAAGTCCATGATCTTGACAGCTATGCTCCTTGACCGTGACCCTGGAAGCCCGGAACAATTCCCCCCACTCCTGTGGCTCACCGGGTACAGCTTCTGGTTGTAGCCACAGAGCTCACAGGGACCGCCGTCACAGGAGGTGATCTTGGAGCCCAACGTGAACACCAGCACGCAAATAGTGGCCATCCGCATGAAGACGCATCTGCAGGGGAGACGGGGGAGTCCCATGGGGCAGGCTGGCAGAGGTCTCTATTCTCAAAACAGACGGGCACAAATTTCCCCCTGGATATGACGAGAAAATGCTGCAGACTGAATGGTGGTGACGGTTACACACCACTGGGGTTGTGTCCAGTGCCACCTCACTGTGTGCTTCATGGTGACAACTGGGACCTTCTATGCCATGTATATTTTACTGTGGGTTTTTTTTTCTTTTTTTCTTAAAAAGAAAAGTCAGATATACAGAGAGGAAGATCTTCTGCCCATTGATTCACTCCCCAAGTGGCTACAACGGCCAGAGTTGAACCAATCCGAAGCCAGGAACCAGGAGCTTCTTCAGGTTCTCCCACATGGGCACATGGTCCCAAGACTTTGGACCGTCCTCAACTGCTTTTCCCAGGCCACAAGCAGGGAGCTGGATGGGAAGTGGGGATGCTGGGACACGAACCCACATGGGATCCTGGTGCATGCAAGGTGAGGACTTTAGCTACTAGACTACCACGCCATGCCCTACTATGGGTTTTTCTAAAGGCAGGAAAAGAGCAAGCATTTGGAGCTGCGGTTAAGATGCCATTTGGGACAACTGAGTCCAATATTCCAGTTCCTGGGTCCAAGTCCTTGTTTTACCCCCAACTCTAGTGTCCTGCAACTCTAGTGTCCAGCAGATAGCAGGTGGCAGCCCAAGCAGCTGGCCCTTCCCACTCACACGGGAGCCCTGGAATGAGTTCTCAGCTCCCAGCTTCGACCTTGCCCAGAGCTGATGTTACAGGCATCAGGGGGATGAAACAGCAGGTGGCCAATCTCTGTCCCTCTGACTGTCTGCCTTTCCAGTGAGTAACAGTTCAATCAAAGGATAGAAGAGTAAAAAACCAATTAAATTCTAAGATGATGCAGTCACACTAAACATTCTTTTGTCTTGAAAAGCACAACACTGAGTCTAATGCTCCTCATAATACTGATGAGGAGGCTCTTGAGTCAGTGACCTCATTGTATAAACTCTGCACAGTCGTGGGGACTCAGGCTGAATTGGACTCTCGGCTCGGCAGGACAAGGCGCCATCATCAACTAGCAATGTCTGCCACAGACAAGGAAGTGACATGGTGGTCTGCTGAGCATGCCCACCACCTTGGCATTACCTGAGAATTGTCAGGCGGATCTCGAAGCCTGGAGAATAATCCTCATAGTGGATGATCTTGGCAAAGATCATGGGCGTGATGAAGTTGGCCAGCGTGATCACAATGGATGGCAGGTACAGTATCAAGAGGTTCTCTCCAAAAACCATCTTGTCAATTTCCTAAGAGGACAGCAAAGCCTACAGGTCAGCGGCAGAGTAAGGGAACTTGTTTACAAACGCAGCGAACTGAAGGGAACTCGGCTGTGCTTGTCTATAGCAACCACAGCCACTTCTCATTCACTGTGGACTGTGAACATAAACCAGCTCCCGCCTCAGGTCTCCAAACAGGGTCACGCTACCATGCTGCAAGATGCGTGAGCTCCAGTGAATTTATGAAGGTGAAATAGAAAATCAGCCTCAATCCTAAAAATACACATCAAGGTATATCTTGAAGCCAAATAAAATTTGTCTGTAAATTAAAAAAAAAAAAAGAAAAGAAAATCAGCCACACTTTCTGAGTGGCAATCTAAAGTATTCTCAAGAAGGAACAGGTAACTCAAACTCACACTTCATTCAACACTGACACCTGCTGTTTTCAGTTCTCTGAGACATCAAGCCAACTTACACCCGCACCTGCCCATAGAAACGATGATGACATCTGCCTCCCAGGCTTAGCACACACCTAGCATAGCATCCAACCAGAGGGCCCACAGAGCCAGCTCGGGTGGAGTACTGACCTTCTTCATATGTTCCTGTGAGAAGACGGTTGCTATGTAGATGGCGTAAAAGCACGCCGCCAACACAGCCAGAACAATGCAGTTCAGGAACAGCCTCAGCGAGTAGATGCGTATCGTCTCCTCTGAAGTCCTTTCTGCGATTTTCTGCCGTATTCTTTCTTCCTCCAGATCTGCCTGGGGACCAAAGGCATCAGGAGGAGGCAGGAGATACTCGGCGCTAGAGCCTGGGAGACCTCCAGTCCTGGCCACACTGACATCTATTCCCCTCCCCTAGATGCCTTCCCAGACTAAGCTCAGCTCAAGGTGTGCTTTTGTCCTTCCTACTGGAGGTCTAAGCCAACACAAGCTCTTCAATGTCAAACTGCAATTGTGCTTTGCAATACACATAAAAACATAATCTAGTTATGACATCACTTATAATTAGTATATAGTGTTGATTCAACATGTAAGTGGCTATAGGCTTTTTTAAAGCTGTCTTTTGTTGTTGGGAAAGATTTTATCTATTTATTTAAAAGAGTTACAGAGAGGAAAGGAAGTAGGGAAGGAGAGGGGTAGGGGAGAGACAGAGATTTCCCATCTGCTGGTTTACTCTCCAGATGGGCATGCAGGCATAAAGCCAGCAGCTTCACCTGGGTCGCCCGCATGTGTGCACAGGTGCAAGTCCTCGGACCATCTTCCACTGCTCTTCCCAGAGTATTAGCAGGGAGCTGAAGTGGAAGCGGAGCAGCCAGGACATGAACTGGTACCCATATGGGATGCTGGAGCTGCAGGGTTAGCCTTCCATGCCACAATGCCAGTCCTGAATATTTAGGCCAATTTAGGCCAATTTGGTAGTCACTGTTTTTAATGAGAAAATTTGATCTGTTCATATTTGATTCCTTTATAAAGCTGATTTTCTTGTTTCTTCCTCCTTTTCGGGCAGGTTTATTCAAGATGCTCTTTTATTACTCCTCTCTCATTAAGTTGGAAATTCTCTTAGACTGTTTATGTTCCCTCCTCTCCATCCTATCATCCTTACATTCCCTCCTTAGTCTGTTTCTCCTGGTATAAGCACTATTTACAAAAGAGCTCTCACGACTGGCATTGTGACATAGCAGAATTAAGCTACTGCCTGTGGTGCCGGCATCCAATGTGGGCATTGGTTCAAGTCCCAGTTGCTCCACTTCCAATGTGGCTTCCTGCTAATGCACCTGGGAAAGCAACAGAAAATGGTTCATGGCCTCTAAATCCATGTGGAAGACTAGGGAGAAACTTCTGGTTCCTGGCTTCGACCTGGCCTAGCCCCAGCCATTGCAGCCATCTGGGGAGTAAACAAGTGTATAAAAGACATCTGTATCTTTCTCTTTCTCTCTCTCTCTCTCCCCCACCCTCTCTAAGTCTACCATACAATAAACAAGTTTAAAAATAAATAAATAGGGCCCGGTGGCGTGGCCTAGTGGCTAAGGTCCTCGCCGGGATCCCATATGGTCGCTGGTTCTAATCCCAGCAGCTCTACTTCCTCTCTATCTCTCCTCCTCTCAGTATATCTGACTTTGTAATAAAAATAAATCTTAAAAATAAATAAATAAATAAATAAATAAATAAATGGTTCTCATCAGGTGGCAGGTATAAGGGAGCAGGAAGTGACCACCCCCCAGTTCCCTTCCCAGCCCCAGCTCACTAGCAGCACAGAGTTCAAGCTATCGACCCCCAATACGCTGTTGGCTGCAGAGAGCTCTTGGAAACGAAACAAAGGGAGCTTGTGAAGCCTGGTCCCCGCCTAGCTTGAGTCCAGCAGCCTCCCTGCAAGGCAGCATTTGGCAGTGGGGACCCCGCCCAGGGCGAGGCCCGCAGCACTCACTCGGAGCTCATACCGCAAGCTGCTGTGCTTCAGGTCCGCAGTGCTGCGGTTGGTGATGCAGAAATCCCAGCCGGCAAAGATCTTGTTGCAATAGCTCTGGAAGTGCTCCTCGCTCCGAATCAGGTTGATTTTGAATCCTTCCACTGACCTGGGCCCAAAGCACAGATATCCCGTTTATATAAGAACAGTCAGGAAGTACAGGTCCATGTTTCCCCTTGACCTAAAATTGAAAAAGTCAGATACAGCTGCATTTTGAGCCCATATTTCAGATCACTGTAAATCTATGTGGGAGGGTGGACGTGCAGCCTAGCAGTTAAGATGCCTGCTGAGACACTGTGTCCTGTAGCGTAGCACAGTACCCAAGTTCAGGCCCAACCCCTGGCTCCTGACACCAGCTGATGGAGGTAGGCCCTGGGAGAAGCAGTGGTGGCTCAGGGACTTGTGTTCCTGCAACCCACCTGGGAGACCTGGAGTGAGTTTCTGGCTTTCTCTCTGGCCCATCACCGGCCAGTGTAGGCATCTGGGGAATGAACCAGTGAACAGGAGCTCTCTCATTCTGTCTTTTGTATCTCTGAGCTTCTCAAATAAATAAGCAAACATTAGAGGTCAGCACTGTGGTATAGCACATTAAGTCTCTGCCTGCAGCACCAGCATCCCCTATGATCACTGGTTCAAGTCAAGGCTGCTCCACTTTCCATCCAGCACCTGTTAATGGCCTGGGAAAGCAGCAGCAGATGGCTCAAGTCCTTGGGTCCCAAATATATGAACCCTGGCATCAGATCAGCCAAGCTCTGGCCCTTGTGGCCATTTGGGGAGCGAATCAGTGGATGGAAGATCTTTCTGTTTCTCCCACTCTCTATAAATCTGATCTACCTTTCCAATAACAATAAATATTTTTAAAAGGCAGTAATTCAGAATTGTTTCATTGTAACTCTCTTGCTTTTCAAATTAAAAACTAAATCTTAAAAAATGAGTAAACATTAAAATTTTAAAAAGAAGTGATTTGTTACAGCTAACCAGGTACCTCAGTGTTGAAAGTCATTTCCCTTTTCCATGTAGTAACTTGCATTACAGGATAAAATAGAAATCCCGGCAGGTCTAGATCTGCCATTGTTGTCCCAAGTGGCCACACTGCTGTTACTGAGCTGGCTCACTTTCCTTTCCATTGACATCCAATCCTGCCAGGGGCTTCACACGTGGCTTGGATGGCGCTTCCCAATTCTGCTGGCTGCTTTCCTACCCTCAGATTTCAGCTCAAAGATCCCCTCTGGAACTGCTTATCTTCCCAGCTTAAATTACAAATCCCACTACACAACTCATCATCTCTTGGGCTCAAATTACAAATCCCCCACTATTTCAAACCCCTTGAGGGCAGACACTCTGGCTGTCTTGTCAACTTCATAACCCAAATGCCTAGACCATAAAATAGCCAGCATGCCACCGATGAATTCAATGAATGAACGTGTCACTTCAGTAGTAAAGGAAATATTTAGGGAACACCTGTTTAAGCCAGATGCAATTCTGTTGCACATATCGTAACTTTTATGCTTTTAAACGCTTTCGTGGAAAATAAACACCCTGGAACTTGACGATTTGAGAAACCACCAAGTGCTTGGCAGCCACAGGCCTCTGGAGCCTAAACAGGCTGCTTTTAGGATTTGCTAGTGAGACGTGAAGACAAAAGAAGTGGAAGGCAATTTATTCTGCCTGGGGGCACAGCAGAGCACTTCAATTGTTTTCCAAAATCCAGGTGCCCACATGAGTAAGCTCCTGCCCTGGGATTTCAAGTCCAGTTGGTCTCAAATGGGTCTCGGGAATATGGTGTTTGATGAAGTGCAGGGTGAGCCACTCCAGTTGGAGATTTCAGATTTTCAAGCTAAACCCACATTCTACAGCCAAAGAGGCTTAGACCCAGAAGAGGGAAGTTTATTACACCAGGCCCAGGGAGTTGGGTAGCCCAACTAATGCCTTCCCTGACAACTGGATAAGGAATCCAAGGTTACAACTCCAGCACCCAGGGCCCCGCAGTTCCAACACTATCACCAATCCCTCCCACAAGACCCCCCAATCCCTGGGCAATGGCTTCCAGAGCCCACCCCCACCACCCAGGCATACCATTGACTTCAGCCATGTAGGGGCACTGACAGGATAAACCTTACCTCTTCACTATCCAAAGAAGGCTTAGGGCCAGGTAGGCAATGGTGCTTAACAAATAAGCCAGGGGCAGATCATAGGTGAAGTTCTGAAATTTCACCCCATCAATGGTGTAATGTCCATAGAAGAGGCTGGTCTCCTCCAAGAAGCCCTGAAACAAAGCCAAGGGTGTGAGGTCAGACCAGGCCACCCTATCTGCTCGCAACAGGAAAATGACAGAGCAGTCCCTGCCATGAAGAACTCCCACTGCAGTGGCCTTGTTCAGCCCTGGTGATCCCAGACAGCGAACCAGCGTCTTCCAGGGGAAGATGAGTTAATTGTGGAATAAGACACTCATAGAACCTGAGCATCGAGGAAGTCCAGCAGAATCGCCGAGGCCTAAAAAGTCCATGAGCACAGCATCAAAACAAACCAGGATTCAATGCAAAGGGAGAAGTGCACATGTTACACGCTGAAACCTATTGCTGAAAAATACAAAAGGCAATCTAAACGACCGAGAAAGCATCCCAGGTTCATGGATCCGGGGGTCCACACACATCTGTAGATTCAAAAAGACTGCCAGCATCTCAAACTGCTTCTCACAAAAGCAATCTTCCAACAGATGTACTGACAACATGCAAAAAAAGCTGGACCCTGACCTCACATCACATATAAACATTAGTTCAGCGGCAAGCATGTGATGGTTGCCACGGTAACCGGAGGAGGGTGGAGCTTGCTTCCAATCCAACTTTGTTTTAACACATCCCCAGAGGGACGTCGGCTTGAGTGCCTGGGTTCATCCCTGCCACCTGTGGAAGCCCTGAAGTTCCAGGTTCCACTTTTAGTCTGCTTAGTTCCTAGCTACTGCAGGCATTTGGGGAGGGAACCAGTGGATGGAAGATGGATCTCTCTCCTTCTCTATCTCTGCCTTTTGAGTAGTTGAAAAATAAATATATATCCGTAGTGTCCCCTACCCCCCCAAAACAAAAAGAACAAAGGGCCTGGTCCAACAGCCCAGTAGCTAAATTCTTCTCTTGCAGGCACTGGTATCCCATACGAGCACTGGTTCAAACCCTGGCTGCTCCACTTCCTATCCAGCTCCCTGCTTGTGGCCTGGGAAAGCAGTAGAGGACGGCCCAAACCTTGGGACCCTGCACCAGCGTGGGAGACCTGGAAGAAGCTCCTGGCTCCTGGCTTTGGTTCAGCTCAGTTGAACTGCAGCCTGCAATGCCAGCATCTCATGTGAGCTCCACTGCAATCCAGCTCCCTGCTCACACACCTGGGAAAGCAGCAGAAGACAGCCCAAGTGACTGGGCCTAACACTGGAGACCCAGATGGAGTTCAAAGCTCCTGTCCTTGCCCTGCCACTACGGCCATTTGGGGAGCAAACTAGCAGATATAAGACTTGTGTCTCTCTTGTTGTATCACTCTGCTCAAATAAATCAGTCAACATTAAAAAAAAAAAAAAAAGCCATGTTTTTCACCCTTATGATGAGGTTTTCCGATGTCAGAGAGGTACATTCCCTGTCGGTTCACACTCACACTCACTTCTCCCGGTGGGAGACGCTCAGCATTTTATTGCAGGTCAATCCCAAGTTGGCAGAAACTAGGCCAAGGGCAAGGAGACAAGGAGATAAAGCACATTTCCTGTTCAGAACAGCAGGAAACAGGCTGACCAGGTAACCACAAGTCTGTCTCCTTTCCCTGGGTCAACTCTGGCATTTGTGCCTCCTGCAGACACGCAGGAAGCTGAGCTTTCAACCAACCAATCTTCGGTACCAAGCAAAGGAGTGTGGGAAGGACTTACAGTGCCGGAGAGCAGGTCTATGATGTAACTGTAGAAGTAAATCAGCCCGGAGCTGCTGATCGGGTATAACGTGCATTGTATAGCTGTAAAACACAAATAACAAGGACATCGACTGGATATCTGACGCTGCTCTAACTCTGCTCAGCACAATCTGTATTTATAAGCACATGTGCACACAATCACATGTCATCCATGTGAGAATTCTGCAAACAGTTCATGGGAAATGCATGCTATCTTGTAAAATTATCCGAGGGCCGACAATGGTATAGCACCCTAAGCCTCCATCTGCGGGTGCCAGCCTCCCACATGGGTGCCAGGTTGTGTTCCGGCTGCTCCACTTCCCATGCAGCTCTCCGCTATGGCCTGGGAAAGCAGCAGAGCATGGCTCCAATCCTGGGCCTCCTGCCCCCATGTGGAAGACCTGGAGGCGGCTCCTGGCTCCTGACTTCAGATGAGCTCAGCTCTGGCTGTTGCAGCCATTTGGGGAATGAACCAGTGAAAGGAAGATCTTTCTGTCTCTACTTCTCTCTCTGTAAAAATCTGCCTTTCCAATATAAATAAACAAATCTTTTTAAAAAATTGTTTGAAAGTGTCACAATGAGAGAGAATTTTCTAACAGCCAAAGATGAGAATAAAGTTGCCTGGCAAAGAAGCACTGTGGGTAAGCTCCCACGGAAAGAACAATCATTGTGGGAAACCAGGCCGCGGACTCACCTGTGTCTTTGAAGGGAATGAACACAAAAGTGCTGTTGGTGATTTTGTATTTGGTGAGTAAGATTGGCAGCAAAACCAACATAAAGATGATCAGAAATATCACCATATTCAGCAACACCAGGAATCGCAAGAAGGAGAAATATGACTGAATTCCAGTGCCAAACTTCCCTGGAAAACAAGAGATGTGGCTATCACTGACCAGGACAGCTGGCCCACTTCCCAGTGTAGACTGATAACCCAGGCGAAGCTGAAGGTGGAGGAATCTTGGTAGGCGGAGAGAGGAAGAAATGTATTTCCCCACCGCTGAATTTCGATGCCCTCTTCCAAGCTCCTCACGGAGCTCTAGAACCAATCTTAAATTAAGATGGTTTGAGAGAAAGTTTCCATCTTAGCACAACTGTTGACAGCATTTTATAGTTTCCCATGAAGAATTATTGCAATCTTTTCTTTTTTTTAGCTATATGCTTGTATATCTGACATTTTGGGTGTTATAACTTGGATTGTCCAAAAAATATCAATTCCTAAATGTTAATTACTGGTATATAAAAATACATTAATTTTCAACAGCTTGTCTTTCTTAACTTCATACATATATCATAAGATTCTCTTAAAAAATTACATCATACTTTGTCCTAATTGATTTTTTTTTTTAAGATTTACTTCTTCATTTTAAAGAGAGAGAGTGATAGAGAGGGAAAGGCAGAGAAACAGAAACTGGAAGGGGCAGGTAAAGAGGTCTCCCCTTGCTGGCAAAGACACAGGCTCCACGCAGCCCAAGCGCAGGCCGCCACTCCTGCTCACAGTGGAGGGTCGCGGCCCCCCTGCACCCACAGCCTGAGAGGAGGAGGCCCGGGGGAGGGCAGCACCTTCTATGCTGCGGATGTCCTCCCGCCACAGCTCCAGGTGCGTGGTCATCTCGCGTGCCTTCTCCAGGAACCTCTTCCAGGACTTGCTGCTGTAGCGCTTCCACTGGTCCCACTCGGACAGGTACTTCATCTGGGTCTCCTGAATGTCCCTGCGTGATGAAATGATCGTGACCGTGACACCAGCAGCTTCAGCAAGCTTCAGCGCCGACTACAACCCCAGCCAAGGGCTGGGATGCCTGGCTAAGGGACTGAGTGCCTGCATCAGTATCCCACACACACACAGCTGGGGTCCAATGCTGGCTCTGCCTCCGATTTCCACCTTCCTGCTAAAGCACAACCTGGGAGGCAACAATACCAGTTCAAGTAATCGAATCTCGGGCATTGTGTGGGACACCTGTATTGGGTTCTTAGCTGTTGGCTCTGACCCTGACCCAGCCGCAGCTATGTTGGCATTTTATTATTTATTTATTTATTTATTCATTCATTCATTCATCCATTTTTGGCACCAGCGCAGCAGCCTAGTGGCCTTGAATCTGCCGGGATTCCTTATAGCTCCCAATTAGTATCCCAGCTGCTCCACTTTCCATCCAGCTCCCTGCTTGTGGCCTGGGAAAAGCAGTTGAGGATGGCCCAAGGCCTTGGACCCTGCACTTGTGTGGGAGACCCCGAAGAAGCTCCTGGCTCCTGGCTTCAGATTGGCTCAGCCCCAGCCATTGCAGCCACTTGGGGAAATGAAGATCTTTCCCCTCTGTCCCCTCTGTAAATCTGAATTTCCAAGAAAAAGAAATAAAACTTTTAAAGATTAAATAAACCTTTAATTGGAAAGACAGGTCAGATTAATGAAGAGAAGGAGAGACAGAAAGATCTTCCGTCTTCTGAATCACTCCATAAATGGCCGCAATGGCCAGAACTGAGCCATTTTTCCAGGTCTCCCATGTGAGTGCAGGGTCCCAAGGCCTTGGGCCATCCTTGACTGTTTTCCTAGGACACAACCAGGGAGCTGGATGGAAAGCGGGGCTGCCAGGACTAGAAGCGGCGGCCATATGGGATCCCGGAGCATTCAAAGTGAGGACTTCAGCCACTAGGCTACTGCACTAAGCCCGGCAGCCAGATTTTTCAAAATAAGCCTTGCTGGGGCTCTCAGAGGCTCAGCAGAGCCATAGTATAGCCACCTGCCAATGCTCTGCTTCCACTGTGCAGATGCACAAATGGGCTCCTTCCCAGCTGGAACGATGAAAAGCCACAAGCTGGGTCCCCGAAAGGCTGCAAGGTCCCCACACACCTGAACCTAGGACTTTCTTTTCTAACGTGCTGAGCTCTGCAATGTCTGGGTTTGCTTTGTGCCCACAGCCTGGCTTACATTCTTTCATTCCGTGAAGAATGTACTCCACGCGTCAAGTGCACCCCTGCCCGTAGTACACCTGCACGCTGGCTCGTGGCTGCCTACCTGAGTCTCCGCTTCTCCGAGATGTTCAAGGCATACTTCCGGATGGACTGGCTGTTGAGGTTCTCCGCAATGCCCCCGTCCAGGTGGGAACTATAGGAGTCTGTCGGCTTCAGCAAGGTGCCACTCTGCTTGTCTCGAGCCAGGATGCTCGTCCTCCTTCGTGCCACTGAGCGGTAGCTCGGCAACTCTTGAAGGAAGTTTAGAGGCGGTGAGGAGAAGATGCTGGAGTCCAGAGAGAGATTCTCTGAATAGAGTGAAAAAAAAAACCTGTCATTCACCCTGTGAGCCTGGAAGCCAAGAAACAACCATGTACAGGAGGGTCACAGGCCTGGGTCAACAACAAAAGGCATTTGGATCTGGTTCTGTCTGCCATGACGGGGCTCAGGACTGCATCTGCTGGAGACGTGTTCTCAGCAGCGTGGTTCAGGTGGGTACAACATCTGGGGCAACATGTCTACCATGCTTGCGTCTCCTCTGTCAAGTGGAGTTAGCAGCTGCTCCAGCAAGTCTTACACACTCTGCAGGGCCTAATCATGCTCGCAGTCAAACCAGGAAAAACACAAAGCACCATGCCAATGCGTGGCCCTAACAATAGCCACTTCCTGGGCATTTCCTCTATGCCAAGCATGGCATTGGCTGAAGGGCCAGGGCCAAGAGTTCAGCCTCAAGGGGGCTTGCAGGTGCCATCCTGCCTGCAGCCAGCTAGAACAAGCCCACACTAACCTGCTGGAGGATGCTTGCCGAGCCAAGGCCATCACAGTCCAGCCTTCAGTCCACGGAGCCCCCTTTCCTACACTCCCCAGTACGGGGTGAGCACCCCATTTTTTTTTTTTTTTTTTTTTTTTTGCAGAAGACCAAACAGTCCTTGGTGGGCTTCCCAATGACATTTCCAGGCCGTTCAGGCCTGCGTGATCTGACTCCATCTCCGTGGCTCCTCAAGCTCTCAGTACACCCCCCTCCTACGCTGCTATGGTCGTTCAGCTTGCTCCTCCTACCCCAGCACCTCTGCAGGTGTTCCCCAGGCCCGGATGAACCTGCTCCACTCTGTTTCCCCACTTTCTCCTTGGCCTTCCGTCACCACACCACAGCAGGTACCTCGTCACACACATTCCCACACCCACCAAGTCCCTGACAGCCCTCCCCACAACCTGTAAACACACATTTCTGCAACCATGCCAAGTCACTTGTCCCTCTTCCCCATCAAACTGGGAGTTCTCAGAGCAGCATGGGCTATGCTGCTGTCCGCACGCAGAAGATACTGACCGTCAGATGGTCATGTGAATGCATGCCACTGTCAACACGCTACTGTAGAAAGCATGCAACTGGGGGTGCTAGCAACAGGGGGAACCCACATTTTTTCCACTGCAGCTTGGCCGTGCCTTGCACGGTTGCTATAAGAAAGGGGGCTTGTGCCAAAGATGAGGGAAGCCACCTTCAAGATGGATCTTCTGCCTGACCGGATTTTTGTGGCAAGGAAGATGCAAGTGGGTGGAGGCAGAACTTAGGGAACCAAGGAGTGAGGCAGCCGTCAGTCCCACGAGGGGGTAGGGGGTGTGGAGGGCGCAAAGCTGCCCTGGCTTTCCACTGGATGCTCCACCACTTGGGTTTGAATCCGGCATGGTGTTTGCTAAGGTGGGGTCACTCCACCATCCGGCTAGGGATGAATGAATGGAGGGACAGTGGGGATTCAGGAGACAAGCATCCTGAGCAGGGGGACACAGGGGACAGTGGTCTGTCCAAAGACAAGGACACACACTGCTGTGGCTAGAAGACAGGTCTGGTCAGACATCTCCCTGAGATCCCCTGGGAGTCACACTGACACTTCCGTGGTCCCCTTGTCCTAAATACAAGCTGAATACACGAACTGTCTCAAGGAAAGGATGCCACTGAGGGATGTTCTGCCGGCTCCAACTGCACATCTTCAAAGGACCCAGGGCAGCCTCCACTCTGTGGCCCTTAGAGCCCAGGGCTACTGCCTAAGAAGTCCAACAGCTCTCGGACAGACAGCTGGATGGGGGGAGCAAGAGCCACAGCCTCAGGTGTGCACCCCAGCTCCTGGGGTGGTGGTGGGGGGCATGCTCACCGGGCATCGCCGAGAAGAGGCTGTCCTGCACACTCCGGCCCAGGCCGACATCGCAGGCGGCAGCAGCTCGGGCCGTCTCCTCGGGGCCCTGCAGAACTAATGCACAGAATCAGCAGAAGAGAATCAAAGGGCCAAAGCCGCTCACTGCTGCAGGGCAAGCAGCTTGTTCAGCAACAAAAAGGGACTGAGAATGCCAGAGGGGAGGTGGATGTGGCCGCAGACTGTGTGTATGTGTGTGTACACACGTGTAACATGACTGGGCACTGCACGTTCTCTGTGTGTGTGTGTGTGTTGGTCAACAAGGACTCTGGGTCAAACACGTTTTGTCCTGAACAGGCTCACCTAAGGACTCACCACAGAGGACAGGACCCAGCATGCAAGCTCGGCTATGAGCCATGGAGGCAGAGCTCTGGGGTGGCAGGCGTCCACACAGCACCCGCCCGCACTCCCTGGGCCCCAAGGCGGCCCTGAGAAGTGGGTAGGCGAGGCCTGGGAGGGGAGCCAGCAAAGGCGGCGCTCTGACACACACATATGTCATCTCCGCCTCACATGGATGCGTTGATGGCTAAGTTCAGACAAGAGGGAACAGCAGTGGGGGTGCAGATGAACCCTGGATGTGTACACCTGAGGCTCGGCCAAGAGCCATGGGCAGGTCTGCTTGAGTATAGCTTACTCCCAGTTTCCCTGCCCAGCACATCCTGAGGAAATGACTCGCTGCTGCTAAGTCATCAGGGCTCGTCACACAAACACTGGGGTGGGGCAGGGCGCTGGAGGCCAGGGGTCCAAGTGTGGAAGCCAGGCCACTCCTCCCTCTCAAGGCAACAAAACACTATTATGCACCAGGAGAAAAAGTCTTTTGAATAGAGACCAGCATGGACCTACTGAATATTCAGCCACTATGATGAGGTCAGGGGTGCAGGCCTGCAGCTGCAGGCTGTCTCAGTTTCCAACACTGGCTGTCACTCAGGAGTCAGGCCATGACCCCGGGACAGAAGGGTCAACCTGGAGCCAGAATTCTTTCCGGAATGGAAGGTTGGAAACCAGACGACCTCATTCATGTGACAGAGACAACAGAACGTTTTAGAAACCATACCACAATACTGCCATCAGGGCTACTGTTGTGGCAAAGCAGTGGTTCGAGTCCCAGTCTCCTATGAAGGCACCTGGGAAAGATGGCCCAAGTGCTTGGGCCTCTGCACCCATGTGAGAGACCCGGATGAAGCTCCCGGGAGAGTGAACCAGCAGGTGCAAGATTTCTCTCTTTCTCCTTCTCTTGTTGTACTTCTGCTTTTCAAATAAATCCTCAAAAATAATACTCCTACGGGCTCGGCGGCGTGGCCTAGTGGCTAAGGTCCTCGCCTTGATCCCATATGGCCACTGGTTCTAATCCCGGCAGCTCCACTTCCTCTCTATCTCTCCTCCTCTCAGTATATCTGACTTTGTAATAAAAATAAAATAAATCTTTAAAAAAAAAAATAATACTCCTGGGGGGGCCAAGATTTAGGGAGTTTTCTATCTTGCACCAGGCTACTCAGAGCACTTGGTTTATATCATCCTTTCATCAGACTGGATGTGTGAAACTGCTCTGGGAATACATTTCTTATTTTTCAAACAAAGACACTGGGATTCAGAGAGCGCGAGCAGTTTGCTTCCTCACTCACAAAGTGCTGGCTCTCAGGGAGCGATCCTGAGTGTATCTGAATCTGCACTTTGAAACCACTCAACGTGCCACGGACTTAAAAGTCCGCAGAGACCGGGAAGGGTACGGAAGGAGGGAGCGAGCCTCAGGGAAGGAATACGGTGTCCCACAGCACAGTGGGAGGACGACAGGTCACTACAAGATGTTGTGTGCCTGGTGGGTAACTGAAAGATGAAGTTCAAGGCCATGAACACAAAGTGGTGATGTGATGAGAGACAACACTCAGGACCCCAAATCTCACCAGTACGCTCTGCCCACACAGGCATACACTGAAGCCCTCAGAAATACTAATACCATGCTAAACAAAGAAAACATGCTTTCACATTTACAGAAGGGGCCAGCATTGTGACACAGCAGGTTGAGCCGCCGCCTACGACACTAGCATTCCATAACAGAGTGCCAATTTTGGTCCTGGCTACTCCGCTCCGGTTCCAGTTCCCTGCTATTGAATCTGGAAAAGTGGCAATGATGATCCAAGTATGTGGGTTCCTGTCACCCACCTGGGAGACCCAAGTGGAATTCCTGGCTCCTGGTTTCAGTCTGGCCCAGCCCTGGCTGTGACCATGGAGAATAAACTTGTGAATGGAAGCCATGCGTGCGTGTGTATGTGTGTGCCTCTGTGTGTGTGTGTGTGTGTGTGTGTTTGTGTGTGTGTGTTTATCTACCCCATCTCACTGGGTCTTGATTCTACCATCTCTAAAGCAGAGTGAAGACATCTTGTGGTGGTCACTCATGTATACCAGTGGGCTGGCATTACAGTACAGAGGGTTAAGTTGGTACTTGCCATGCCGGCACAGCAGGGTTCAAACCCCAGCTGCTCTGCTTTCCATCCAGCTCTCTGCTAAGGTGCCTGGTAAGGCAGCGGAGGATGGGCCAAGTGACCCTGTCACTCATGTGGGAGTCTCAAACGGAGCACCTGACAACTGGCTTTGGTGCTCCAGCCCTGGCTGTTGTAGCCACTGGGGAGTGAGTCAGTGGATGGAAGATCTCTCTCGCTCTATCAAATAAATCTTTTTTTTTTTTTTAAACGTCTAAGGAGTTAGTCCAAGCTGGACTGTCACCATCAGTACGGTCACTTTAAGCCGTGTGGTCAGGATGCAGTGCCTACTGACTATCTGAGTGGGGGGAGGAAGCACACCTCCATCTAGAAATGCCCAGAACTTTTCGGCCATTGGAGCTGGATCGCAGCAATCAAAAGGTCATTATTTAGGCAGGAGGATGCCTCACGGTAGGGACAGTCACAGTGACTCTCTGCCACCTGGCTAAGGACCCAGTTAGTCAACCTGAGGCTTTGGGCAGTGCCCTGCTCCAAGAATGAATGAATCAATGAATGAAGGGGTGGAAGCAGGCATGCCTCAAGAGCACCCACAGGTCCCAGGCTTTCCTCCAGGACACTGAACCCCACCTACTCCCAAGGCTACAGCCCAGAGTGGCCCAGTGTGGTCTTGGAGGCACGCCACCCACCATCGGTGTCCCAGCCTCTGGGCCAGGATCCTACACTGGGCAGGGCTGGTGCTGAGCCTCCCACATACAATATTCTGCTTCCCACACACAGGACCATGGAAAGTCTGGGTAAGAAGGGACCTTGCGGATCACAGGACCTGGGTTGCCCACCAGCTGCAGCCAGCGTGGTGCCCTCTCTGACCCACGCTTGGGCTGGGCATCACGATCTGGGGGGGTGGAAGAAGGCTTATGGCTGCCTCATGAACTTTACGGCCTTTTCCACTCACACTCAGCTGGGTCCCAAGTTCATCCTGTCGACTGGTTCCTTGGGCGTAACCTTTTCTCTCCCCAACAGGCTGTATCCGCCTGTCTCCTACAGCAGGAGCCTGTCTCTCCACTACCACTGCACCCTCGAGGTCCAGTACAGAACTTGGGACACACTGGCTGCTCAGTGCACGCCTGCTGAACGAATGGATGAACTCTGAATGAATCTGATGCTGAGGATGCAGGCAGCCTACGTTCACCCACCCAATCAGAGCAGGCGGGCATTTAGCACAGCAGTTAAGACATCAACTGAGACACAATTGGGTTACGGCTCTTCTTGCTAATGCGCACCCTGCCAGGCAGCAAGTGACAGCTCAAGTCCCTGCCAGCCAGGATGGAGGTCCAGGTTCCCAATTCCAAGCTGGTCCAGCCAGGGCTATTGCAGGCATTTGGGAAGAGAAACGGCAGATGGAAGATCTCAGTCTGTCTCTCAAGCTTGCAAACAAAGTGACAATAAGTAAAAACTGGAAAAGGAATGAAAAGAAAAAGAAACAAGTGAAACACAGGGACTTGTGGGTAATGATAACAACATTGACTTTCACTGGAGAAGGTGGGTGATGGTAGAATCCAGGGTTCCTAGGATCCCTCTGGCTACTTCCGTCTCTGAGACACACAGGGCAGCAGGCCCTCATCCAAGCCAGGGCACCCTCTGTGGAATGCACTGCCCCTCTGTATGGAAGGACACACACTATGTCTGGGCTGCCCAGTAAGGGGACCCCACTCCATCCACGGAGCAGGGGGTGCTGACTCTCACACAACTAACCATGGCTGAGGGAATGAACCCCACGGACACACACGGCTCATTGTGGCTGTTGTGTGGGACAGTGCAAGGGAAAGGGCTCCTTCCTAAAAGCTGGAGCCTGGTCGGCCAGGGGAGGAGCCAGACACCCTGGGAGCCTCCTCTGTCTGCCAGACTTCACAACAGTTGGCAGCACCTGTGTTGAGTCATGCCAATGGGCACCCGGGTGGGGCCTGGGCCCGGCCAGCTGGCACCCATGCTTTATGACCCTAGGAGTGGCCAGCCTTTGGGAGCTTTGGGTCTCAGCTGGCTTTCAACCCAGGGCAGCAAGTTTCTTGATTGTTCTATGTGCCTTGGGATTCCCATTTGCTAAATGGGTACAACAGTTCCCAGATCACACCACTGTTTTGAAGATTAGGTGGCTATCACGGAGTGTACATCAACAAATTCAGGGCAAAAAAGTAATTCAGACAGGTGTATTTTGGTACAAAAAAAAGTTTTGGAAATCCAAGTATGATTTTTTCATGATATGCATTTTCTTTCTTTTCTTTTTTCTTTTTCTTTTAAAGCTTTGTTTATTTTTATTGGAAAGGCAGATTTTATTTTATTGGAAAGATAGAAGAGAAGGACAGATAGAGGAAAAACAAAATCTTCCATGCACTGATTCACTTCCCAAGTGGTCACAACAGCTGGAGCTGAGCCAATCCGAACCCAGGAGCTTCTTCTGGGTCTCCCATACGAGTGTAGGGTCCCAAGGCTTTGGGCCATCTTTTACTGCTTTCCCAGGCCACAAGCAAGGGGCTGGATGGGAAGCGGAGCAACTGAGACACAAACTGGCATCCATATGGGATCCTGGTTCATACAAGGCAGACTTCAGCCACTAGACTACGGTGCTGGCCCTGGCCCCCGCCTTTTTTAATCTAATAAAGATTATTTATTTTTATTGGAAAGATTTTCATTGGAAAGATCTGCAGGTCCCCCCCCCCCCCCCCAAATGGTCGCAACAGCCAGAGGTGAGCTGATCTGAAGCCAGGAACCAGGAACTTCTTCCAGTGTCCCATTCAAGTGCAGGGTTCCAAGGACTTGGACTATCCTCTGATGCTTTCCCAGGCACATTAGCAGGGAGCTAGACTTAAAGTGAAACAGCTGGGACATGAACTGGCACCCATACGGGCAGAAGATTAGCCTGCTAGGCCACTGTGTTGGCCCCAATGATGCACATTTTCTAAGGCCTATGACAGTTCCTGTATGCAAAGCATTTGCTATCAAAATAAATGTGCCTTTTAATTCTATCTTCTCTGAGTTTTTAAACGTTTTGACTTATCTAAAAGGAACCAATCTCCTGTATTTCATCTACGCAGACTGAAGAGCATACTGAACTGAAACGTGCTTTCTGAAGCATTCTCATAGGTAAAGTGCTTAGAGCTCAGCAAACCTTTTCCATGAGGAGCCAAGGCCAACGATTAACATTTGCAGTGACTGTTCAGTTCGGCCCATGTGGCAGGAAAGCAGGGAGAGACAACCCATCGATGAAGAGGCCTGGCTGTGTTCAGATAAAAGTTCATTTATGGGGGTCAGCGCTGCAGTGCAGCAGGTTAAGCCCCCTTTTAGGACCCTGGCATATCGGAGGGCTAATTCAAGTCCTGGTTGCTCCACTTCCAATCCAGCTCCCTGCTTGAAGAACCTCAGTATCAAAGTCCCAACCATTTGCTCATGGCTCATTGCTGCTAAGAAACTGTGTGAGCTTCCAGGCTAAACGGCCTATGTGACCTTTAGCAGCCTATGTGACCTTTAGCACTGATGGGTCCCAATTCTTATGAATCAAGGCCCACCTAAGTCTGGTTATCTCACAGGTGGCTCCAAGTAATTAAGTGGGTGCTTCCCTTAGTTGCTGGAGGCATGGGCTGTCCAGACAGGCAGGGAATGTGTGCTATTTCCCCTCACCTTACAGACTATTATGAATTTCCTCTTTTCAAGTTATGGTGGACTGCCCCTATAAAAACCCTATGAATGTTCTATTCGGGGGCCACACTCCTGGTAAGGGGTATTGGTCCCAGCCCGGCCGGCTGGCCAGTCGCTCAGCCAGCTGCCTGTTCTCAACCAAGAACCCAGGCTCGGATGTGCTGAGCTTCAATAAACCACCCTTGTGCACTTGGATCAACTTCAGACTCCTGTGAAGTTTCTGGGGATCACAAAATCTGGGCACAACATGCTAATGCTCCTGGGAAGGCAGTGGATGAAGGTGACAGTGCCTGGGCCCCTGCCACACACATAGGAGACCGAGAGGGGGTTCCTGGCTCCTGGCTTTGGCCTGGACCAGCCCCTGCCACTGAGGCCATTTGCAGAATGAGCAGCCAGATGGAAGACCTGCACGTCTCTCTCTCTCTTCTTTTTACTCTACCTTCCATATAAATCATGCTTTTCTAAAAATCCTTTATTTGCAAGACCGGGAAGCAGGCTGGGCTCAGGTCACTTTTCTTTCTCTTCTACTTGGGTGGGGTTGGGGAGGGTGGAGAAGGGAGGTAGACCAGGCCAGGACAGCCCAGCTGAAGGCCTGGGTGGTCCCAGACCCAAACAAAGCTCCTTTATATATAAAGCCATCAGAGTAATGAAAGTCCAACACCCCAAAGTTATTTCCCTCTTTTATCCCTCTCAATTCCTTACTTCCTGAAAAAACACACACAAAAGCACTGAGGGCCTTTGGACCAATCTGGGCCTGAGTTGCTGGGCGGAGCTGTCTCCTGCAGAGCCAAAAATATTTCAAGTCCAAGGGAGGGTCTCCAGGGAACTGCTCCAGCCTCAACCTGCCTGTGCACAGACTGGCTGGATTCAGAACTCTGCCTTACTGGAATATCTGTGCAAAATTAAATACTGCAGGTCCAATAGTTACTTATTCTCAATTACGATAAGGCACTAGGGCCTAGCTTCATTGGCTAATCCTCCCCTTGCAAGCACCAGGATCCCATGTGACGCCAGTTCCTGTCCCAGCTGCTCCACTCGCCATCTAGCTCCTTGCTTGTGGCCTGGGAAAGCAGTCGAGGACGGCCCAAAGCCTTGGGATCCTATACCCGTGGGAGACCTGGAAGACGTTCCTGGCTCCTGGCTTCAGATTAGCAACTTTGGTTGTTGCGGCCATCTGGGGAGTGAATAAGTGGATAGAAAATCTTCCTGTCTCTCCTCTTTGTAAATCATTCCAATAAAAATAAAATCTTAAAAATAAATAAATAAATAAGGGATGAGACCAAGAAGAGGCCCAAAGCAGAGCTGTTAACACTCAACAGTGTGTCCCCAGAGAGTACACCACACATACATTCATCAAACCTTAGCTGGTTAGGGTTATAGAAATGTCCAGTAATAACAGGACGACCAGGGCTCAGAAGATGATACCCAAAGTACAGCACTTTGGGTCTCTGAGGCAGCCCTCCAAAACCAGTTCTCACTGATGCCTCCTGTCCCCTGTTTCGCTTGCTCAAACTACAACCTCTCTTCCCCAAGGCCTATAAACATCCTTCAGACATTTTGCTGCCTCTCCGTGTCAGAGCTGTAGCCAGGAAAACTCTGTGACTTGCCTTGGCCAAGGGTCAATCATGAAGACCCCACCCCAGGGAGGATCCTGCCCCGTTCAGAGAGCAGGGAAGGATGCCTTCCCAGGGAGGTGAGTGGTGATGTCACTGCATCACTGCGTAGTTGAACAGACCTGTCTGTTGGCCAACAATCCCACTCCTATGCACAGATAGAAAAGAATCGGACGTTGTCAGTCAAACAAAAATGTGCATAAGAGTGTTCCCAGGAGCCCCATTCATGGCAGCCCCAAGGAGGTAGAAAGAAGCAGTCCCAGCAATGTGGAAGCCACATCCAGGCAGGTAGTACTGACACCTGTTGCTACACTCGAACCTGGAAAACAGTGCTAAGTGCACCAAGTCAGAGCTTCCTCTCAGACGTTCACAGCAGGCACAACCCCACGGACGGAGAGCGCGAGGTGGCTGGGTAGAGGCTGGTGGACAGCAAAATGTTCTGGAACTATCCAGAGGTGGAGGCTGAAGATCCTAAAGGCCACGAAATTGGACACTCTGAAATGGCTGGTTGATGTGAATTACACCTCCATAAAAGAAAGGAAAGAAGAGACGACAGGGAGGGTAGGAGGCTAAGAGCTGACACTGCAGGCACAGCGGCTGAAGATGACCTCACAAGAAGCATTCCATTGAGGGAGGGGAACCCCGGAAACAGTTCACAAAGAGAAGAAGCCAGACAAAGTCCCATTCAAGAGCGCAGGCACCAGGTGCCATGGGCAGGGTGGCTGTCAAGGACAGCAGACAGGAGCAGAGACCCAGGGGAGGAGAAGGAGGAGGAGGAAGAAGAGGTTGTCTTTGGAACCCAGAGACAATTACAAGCCAAGCAAAAATAGCAGCTGATGCCAGGGTTCCGAGTATATGGAAGGATGGGAAGACAGCCAGGGGAGGGGAGGGGTGCTAAGTGATAATGGCTTTAATATGCTGGCTGGGCTTGAAGCATCAGGCCTTGTCAGTTGCCAGGGAAGATTCTAGAGCTGTGAGAAGCCACTACAAAGTTCAGATGAAGCAGGGAGTGACCTGTTTTATCAGGCAGAAGGATGAACAGTTCCCATCCTTAGAGCCACACCCTCTTTGTCCCTTGCCCCTACCCAACCTTCCTCCCAAGACGGTCCATACTGGGCAGCGACTGTGGATACAAAGTGACAATCACAGTCTCTACTGAGCCTCCCAATCCAGGTTGGTGGATTCAAGGTCAAAAAAATCATCTATCGTGCCCGGAGCAGGACCAGTTGCCAGCAGCACAAACACTGAGCTGGACGGCGGCCACTGTGAGCCCCACTTGGGGTCTGTTCTCTGGTTCCTGAGCATTTGGCTGGAATTTGGGGTCCAGTCTTTCCCCATTTACACACTGGGGGCAGGGGCGGGGATGGGGAGGAGCTAACCAAATCCACATACAAGATTTACTCTAAATTCTTGGTTCGGTTAACATTTCTATTCTCAGAGATGGAGAAAATGCCGCAGACACCACTTGGCAGCACGGTCTCGTGTCTGGTTCAGGGCAATGGGGCATTGCCAAGGAAAAACAGCAGGTGCAATTTTTCTCCCCGGTCTGGGTAACGGCTGCACATATTCAGGTAGGAATCCATGTTGGTGTTTTTTTCTGGGTTTTACCCGATAAAAAAAAGTAAAGAAAAGGATCGCAATACTTGGAAACAAAGAAACCCCCATACTTTGGTTCACTTCTCAAACGCTCCCCCAAAGGAGCAGGGAACTCAGTCCAGGTCTCCCACACGAGTGGCAGGACCCAACAACCCAAGCTGTGACACCTGCTGCTCCCAGCAAGTGGGAACCCGGAGCCCCTATTACTGCACCACCCGCGTACGCAGGATCTGAGCGGCTCAGCCATACGCCCGAAGGCCTGCCGCAGGCTACCACTGACTGTGCCTCTCTTTGAACTTGGCACCGCGCTCGGCTGATCTCACCACCAGCCTATCCCCACGTTACTCCTGAGGAATCCCAGGCTCCGAAAGGCCGGGCCGCTTATCAAAACAGAAGCCGGCTTCATTTCGGCATGCTGGTAAATACAGCCTGCGGAGAACGGGAGGCGCGCCTCACGCAAGCCTAGCGCTGGAGCGGCGCGACACACAACATTGTTATTTAAACGGCTGGCCCGAGGAATCCTCCCCTGCCCCCTGTCAGGCAAACCCATCCTGGCCCGGGTTGCCATGCTGGAGCCCCTTTGGGGGTTAGGACAGGCTTCCTCTGGACCGGGATGGACAGAGATGGAAGGCAGGAATCACAACGAGCGCGCTCCCCGCCCCCCTGCTTTGCCCTGGGGCACGCGGAGCCTGGAAGGTACCGTGGCCGCTCCCAGCCTCGGACACCTGGTGCCCGCCGTGCGCCCCCGGCCGCCGCGCGCCCTTGCCGCCGCCCTACCTTGGTGGAAGCTCGCCCGTCGGCTGGGCCTGCCCAGCGGGAGCGCACTGGCTCCAGACTCGCTCATGGTTGCGCCCCGCGCCGGCCCCGGAGAGGCCACTTGGCACCAGCTCCGCTCGCCGCCGCCGTCGCCTCCCCGACTCCCCTCGCGAAGCCGGGATTCCAGGTTCCGGTGCCGACGTCACAAGAGACCGGGGCGGGACCCGGGGCGGCCCCTCCCACGCCCGCCGCCCCAGGGACCCCCGAGGGCCTCGGGAGTTGAAATCTGGGACAGCTCCTTCCCGCGGCGATGACGAGAAGTGACCTACCCCTAGGTAGCAGTCAGCACATCTGATCCCAAAGGGGTGCCCTGGTGATGTAAGGAAAAGAGAATAAATAGGTTGGTCGTGCTGAAATGTCTCTCCAGCGGCTGGTAGGATGGCTGGAAGGAGGACCTACACAACTGCAACTGGATTTTAAAAAATGTAATGCAAAATAAAATTTGCCTACCACACCCACGTTTCATTACTATCTGTACCCAGAATGTTGGGTGGTGGGGAGGGAGAGACCTTCCACCCTCTTGTTAACTCTTCCCTCTCACTCGCCAACACCCACCACAACTCAAGCAGAGCCAAGAATTTCACCCAGGTCTCCCACAGGAGTGGCAGGCGCCCGCAAGGCTTCCTTCCACTGCCTAGCCCGAAGCCAGGTCAGAGGAAGGGGTTGCTGGGATGGATAAGGGCGCCTCAAGTGACTGCACCCCAACACAAGTCTCCCATGTGCATCTTCAAAGAAGTTAATGGCCAAACATAAGTAGGAAAATGGAATACATTTGTGCAGAAATCAGAATCTTTTTAAATATTTTTTTTAAATTTTTATTGGAAAGGCAGATTTACACAGAGAGAAAAATCTCCCATTCACTGGTTCACTCCCCAAATGGCTACATCAGCTGGAGCTGAGCCAATCTGAAGACAGGAGCTGGGTCTCCCACACAGGTGCAGGGTCCCAAGGCTTTGAGCCACCCTCGACTGCTTTCCCAGGCCACAATCAGGGAGCTGGATGGGAAGCAGGGCCACCGGGATTAGAACCGGCGCCCATATGGGATCCCAGAGCGCGCAAGGCGAGGACCTTAACCACTGCGCCACCGTGCCGGACCCGTAGTTTGAGTTCTTGTCTTCCTGCCTGTGAGAAAACAACAGGAAACATGGACGGAGCAGGATCTACTGCATGCCAAAGGAAAGGGCATGCCTGCTCGGACCTGAGTGTGGACAACCAAGAGGGTGTGGGGGTGTGCTGGGGGCGGAGCCGGGGCCTCGGCAGTCCTGCAGGTGCCCTTCCCAGGCACTGCCCCTGACTTAGGGAGAATACCCCGACCTCCAGGCACTCCTCTGCTGACTCAGGGGGCATCTGACTGTGGTCTAGGTCTACATCCTGAAGCAGGGCAGGGCCCCAGGTTCTGCAGGGGCGGGGTGGGGCGGGATTGGGAGAGGATGCAGGGAAGGCCTCTCTCCCCTCCCACAAGAGGAATTTAGTCGTCCCCTCTTAAGACTACATTCCCACTTGGATACTGGAAACCATGGAACATCCCAAGCCTTCGGTTAGTCAACAGTTTTCTTCGACACATACCTATCTCTGACAGAGATTAATATATAAACTAGGCACGGCAAGATAATAATAGCAACCATAACACAGCAGAACAATCGTGACAAACTGTCAAGCATGCCTCGTGGAACTTTCCACGCAGTATTTTTAGAATGTGGTTGACTGCGGAAAACTGAAGACAGGTAGTGCAAGCCACATAGGAGAGGACCACTGTAACTTTACAGCCGTGGGAGCAGGACTCCTCAGGGCGTGGTCCTGAGCATCTCCTGGTGGAGGAAATGGGTGGGGAGCAGGGCAGACAGGCAGCCACACTGACGCTCTCATGCAAGGATGGCAAACCAGAAGACAGGGCTTTGCTTGTGTTTTTGCTGTTTCAAGGACAGACAGTGCCCTGCCACAGCGCCCTCTATGGCCCCTTTGAATCCTAGCACTTAATTTCTTAGTATTTGCTTAATCTCATCCTAGAGGAATCAGCCGGCAAACGGCTCTCTTTGCTTGCTAAGGTGTAGCAGCGACAGGAACTACCACCTGCTGAGAGCTTCCTTGTATCAAATCCACTCAGGAGCAGGCAGTGGGTGCAGCCCAGGATGCTGGCCCAGAGTCTGTTAGGATGACCAGAGCTGCGAAGCACACTCCGTTTGACAAGTCAATGCCAATGTGTTCTAAATGTGCAGCTGCCAGCTGTGCAGTGACAACAGCATAGACTTCTTTGTCTCAGGTTTTCCTATACAACATTGACCGCTGGGAAGTTCACAGGGGATTCCCAACTCCGGGCCTGCTCCCCGTGAGTGTCCTCTGGACTGTGATGATATCGAAAAAACACATCCGTTCAGATCACTCCATGACATGAAAATGTGATGTCTTTTTTTTTTTCAGTTTTTAATTTGGTGGCAAGTAGAGGCAATTTTCAGGTAAACTGCAATGTATTTCAGAAAAGGTCAGGTGAGGTCCGGCTTAAGGTCGGGAGTAGCTAGCCAGGGCCACTTTTGGTCTGGAGAACTCTCCACGCCCCCTTCCAGAGGTTCTTTCTCCGCTTTCTGGAGACAGTTCAATTTCTGGTTTATCTGTTATTAGAAGAACTCTGTGCCAAGGTCGAGGCTCAGAATCCAAGCCTCTCATCTTGTTTTGAGTCCTGCTGCTTGGCCTCCCTGCAGGCAAGCTGAGCCACCTGGAGTATCCCTTCTCCTAGGAGGACCATAAACAGTCAAACTTCCCCAGAAAGCCCAGCCATAAAATCTGAGATTCTTGCTCTAGTCATCCCCTGCCTAGCTGTCTTACAGCCGGCCTTAAAAGTTCTCACCCGCCTTGTCTGAGCGTGGATCATAAGACCCTCAGTTCTCTCCTACTCCCTGGGGCGGGGGAGGGGGGAAGGAATGGGACACCCGAGAGTCCAGGAAGAATCCAAACAGACAGGCTGTGCCGGTGTCCCCACCGGGCCCAGTGTGCTATCGGATCACACCCTTCTGAGCCACGGCTGTCCCTTCCTGGCAGAGCCAAAGTGTAAAAAGCAGGTGTGTTTGCCCTGGGGCTTTGGGCTCACAGCCAAGGGAGCAGGATTCAGGCAAAAGGCGGATGGGGGAGGGAGGACGGAGGGAGGGAGGACAGGTGTAACACACTGGACCCACTCTATAGCCTGGAGCTGCTTCCTCAGTGGCTGCCATCCAAGAAGTCTAAACTAACCCAGTGACCCAGACCCCAACTCCTAACCAGAAGAGCTGGCGGGGTCAGGGTTGGGGAAGATGTGTGTGGCTGGGGCAGGAAGGGCTTCCCTCTCCCTCCTGTACCCCTTGCTATCAGATCCCAGAGTCAGCTGCTTTGGGGAGCCCCTGCGGTGCTTAGCAAGAGGCACCTGAAACTCTCCTTTGGGCAGCTCTCGCTGGAGGCAGCTGATTCCATGGTACCCCAAGTCAACATGCCCCTCATGTCCCCTGAAATAAGGCCCCCCATGAAATAATCTTTTCTGTTCTCAGGCGATAGAGATGTCACTATGATCCTTTACAATGAATGCCAGCAGGATCCCGCCCCTTCCCTCCCTATACAGGGGTCCTGCCAGTCCTTCCCCTCCACCCTGCCCACCACACGCCCATCTGGAAGGCCTCTCAGTCTGGCCTCACGGCCACACGGAAGCAAGTCCCTGGTCTCTCTTCCCCCATCTCCTGGCTTGGCCCAGCCCTGGCTGATGTGAGAATATTTCGGGCATGAAGCAGCAGATAGAGGATTTCTCTCCTCTGCACCTTGCTGTTCAAATAAATAAAAATAAATCTTACAAATAAATATTTGCTACAATCCCCTGACTGTGTATGTGTGTATCTGTGCACAGGCACATGTCTGAGTGTGACAAGTTGCCACCTGCTATTTACAGAAAGGAGCTGGTTAAGAGACAGAGCTGGTTGGGTTCAACATCTGGATGCGCTTGATCGCGGGTAGGCAAGATCTCGATGACGCCCACAAGGTGGCGCAAGCGCGCCGCAGTAGTTTGCTGCCCCGGAGAGCATGCCGCAGGCGCCCAGGAGCACAGTTTGTGTTCACAGCTCAGTTTGTGTTTACAATCTCTCCTTGGGTGAACACGGCTGTCCCAGGAGATGCCGCAATCCCTAATGAGGGCTCCAGCGGGTGGCCGCGGCTCGTTCTGCCTCCGGGTAGCCTGCCTGGCGGTTGCTGCGGGTTTTTCACAGCCACTCTTCCCGACAGCAGGAGTAAGCAGGTGTCACCCTTGATACCAGATGGTACCATCTTTTCCATCCGGCCCCCCCATTGGCTTAGCTCAAGACACTGGGGCCGACCAGAGGGTCACTCAGAAAATTATTGCTCCCAAAGGAACAGGTTTCTCTTTAAAACAACAACAGTTTTGGGCCCGGCGGCGTAGCCTAGCTGCTAAAGTCCTCACCTAGAACTCCCCGGGATCCCATATGGGCGCTGGTTCTAATCCCGGCAGCTCCACTTCCCATCCAGCTCCCTGCTTGTGGCCTGGGAAAAGCAGTCGAGGACGGCCCAATGCTTTGGGACCCTGCACCCTCGTGGGAGACCTGGAAGAGGTTCCTGGTTCCTGGCATCAGATCGGCGCATCGGCCCGTTGCGGCTCACTTGGGGAGTGAATCATCGGACGGAGGATCTTCCTCTCTGTCTCTCCTCCTCTCTCTGTATATCTGACTTTGTAATAAAAATAAATCTTTAAAAAAAAAAACAGTTTTTTAAACCAGCAGATCACAGTCCCAGATCACAGCTCCTTCAGGGCTTAAACCCAGCCTAGCAAGGGAGAGGCTGTTTTCCTCCACATTTGTGGCGTGAGGAAATGGCAACACAGAGAGGGCCGGCAACTGTCCCAAAGCCACACCACTAGGAAGTGGCAGGAGCAAGCTCCCATCTGGTCAGTGCAGACTCCTCAGCCTCTGTCCCTCGGTGGGAGCTGTCCTAGGAAACGCCTGATGATCAAACGGGGGGGGGGAAGCATCACCTAGGTTTGTTCTGGAACACTCAGGCTTGGCTGCTAGCCTCAATCCCAAGGTGGACTCAGTCCAAGATTAAACAGACGGCCGATGGGTGCCGTGGTGGTCTTTGTGCACGGGTGTAGTTCCCACGGAGCCATCAGCGAGCAGGTGCTAGGATCGGGTGTCGCTTCTGACACCCCCTCCCTGCTCTCTCCCTGTCTACTTGGAGAAGAGGGACTGGACAAAAGTGGCTCCATTGGCTATGTGCACAATGTCCAGGGTGAGTGTGGACTTGCTTGGAGTTAGCTTCTGTGCCCGGCTTCAATCCCTAGATGCCAGGGTCCCAGGACCCCACCTGGGTGGCAGGACCGTGAGCCTTCAGCTGTTGCCACCCTGTAAGGTGCCCAGGATCAGGAAGCTAGATCAGAGGCAGAGTAGTTAGGACTTGAACTCAGGCACTCTGTTACGGAATGCAGGCATTTTGGGGGTGTCCTAATTGCTGCGCCCAACATCTGCCCCCATAGGTTTGCCTCACATTAGGTCCTTACAACAGGCCGGTGTGGCAGGTCCCAGTATTTCCCCCATTAGACAGCTGAGGAAACTGAGGTATAGAGAGTGATCTGCCCAAAGTCAGGAAGCTGGAAAGAAGATAACAGAGCTAACCTGGAGCAGTCCGGCTTCAGAATCCTGCAGGGAAGAACAGTGTAACAAAGTAGCTAAGTAATGAGTTGTTTTTCAGTCCGTGCTGGCTGCTAGCTCATCAACATTGATTCTACTGGTAAAGTTGATCAGCTGAGCAGAGACCTGCACTCTGTAAGTTAAACTCAGGAGCAGGTGCTTGATTTTAAACAGCAGTCAAAAGCTGCTTAGGATGCCCTATGCCATATCCAAATGCCAGGATTCCCGCCCTGGGTGTGCTCCCAAGTTCTTGCGACTGCACCCTGCGGAGGCAGAAGGGGAAGGCTGGGTCCCTGCCAGCCACTTGGGAGATCCACATTGAGTTCCTGGTTTGGTCTGGCCCACACTCAGCCTTGTGCGTATCTGAGGAATGAATGTGCGAGTGGAGCCTCTCTCTGCAAATAATTGTTAAAATGTCAGAATCCGCACATGTTCCGCCGCCACAACTGCTTGCCTCCCCTCCTGATCTGTTTTAACTCTGATTCAGGTGTTCAGGCTTAAGGAAGCCTGCCCTGCTTGGCAGGCAGACCACCAACTGGATCCCTTGGTTGTGTAACCACCACAATCATGTTGATGACTGCACATTTTAAAAATCACAGAAGAACACAGTTCATTCTCCATCTTTTCAGCGCTGTGCTGTGTGTTCACACTGCCCTACGGCATCTCTCTGGCAGGCTTTTGTCTTGTTCTCTAAGGGCTAGCTTTTGCCCTCGCCCAAGCCGTTGGCAACCCCTGTTTATTTCTGTTGGACTGTTAGCTGACCTCACGAGCAGAACTGCAGCTCGTTTGTCTTTCTCATGTCCCCCTGGACTCATGCACAGTGCGGTCAGCTGCAGCAAGTCCTTCTCCCGCACAGGGGCAAGAGATTTCATTGTGCACTTTAATGCACGGTTTTTCATCTCGCCTGTGAGCAAGCACGTGGGCCACTTCAAACCCGTGGCTATGAAGCATGCTGCAATGAACATGGCATGTGCAAAGATGATTTTGAGCTCCTGCTTGGAACATTTTGGGGCTCTTTTATAGAAGCGGGATTGCTGCAGCTCGTGACAGTTCTGTTTTACATTTTGAGAAAAGATTGATTTACTTGAAAGGCAGAGAGAGACTGGTTGGTGGTCCACTGCTTCCTCTACGACGTGGGTTGCTGGAACCCAAGGCCTGGGGGTCACGCTCTGCCACTTTCACAGGTGTGTTAGGGAGCTGGATGAGAACTCCAGCAGCTGGGGCTCACACCTGCACTCTGGGTACAGGAGGTGGGCCCTGAAAGCTGTTATCTGAACTAGCTGCACCCTGGCCGCCTGCTTTTAACATCTTGGGGAAACCATAGGCCATTTTCCAGGGCAGCTGCAAGGAGTTTGCATTCTCTGCAGCAACCGTGCTCAGGCTCGGCGCACCTGCACGCACCTGTTTTCTGTTCTTGTGATAGTGACCAAAGAGGTGTGAAATCATAGCTCATCGTGGGGAGCAGGAGAAAGGAGATGAGAGAGAGAGAGAGAGAGAGAGAGAGAGAGAGAGAGAGAGAGAGAGCATCCATTGGGTCACTTCTTAAATGCCTGGAGCCAGGAACTCACATTAGGTTACTGAGGTGGGTGCCCAAGAACACAGCTCTTTGAGTCACAAGGCTGGCTCCCAGGGTCTCTATCTACAGGAAATCGGCAGGCCAGAGCCCCAGGCCAAGCGCTGGCCACTTCACTGGGGTTTTGTTTGCATTTCCTTTATGATTCACTACCATTGCCAGACTATCTGTTTATTTCCTTGGGATTAGATGATGTGGCTGCTGGCCAAGGTTTTTGCGGGAGCGCAGCGCTCGGGGACTTTCTAGCTCCTCCCGGCGCCCGCAGCACGCAGGCAGGCTTGGGCATCTAGAGGGCGGGGGCGTTGAGCTAGGGGTGAGGGAGGGGTGCTTGGAGGAAAAACGGACTCGGGGCACGGTACTGAATAGAGAGAGGTCCCGGGCGCCAACAGGTGTTCTAACCGAGCGCTCGTGCGGGGACTCGGCTCAACTCCAAGAAGAAAGTGATCGGTCCTCCAGGCAGGAAGTCCGGCTCGGCTCCCCCGCCAGAGCGCGCCTCCCGGGGAGCTGCTCCACTACCTTGGTCGCCAACGCCGCCCGTCCAGTAGCAACGGACACAGACGCAGACTGAGAGGTGAGGGCGGTTCGCGGGGACCCAAGACTGCCTGGGGGGAACACCTTGACTCCCTGAGTTGGAGAGGAAAGGGGAAGAAGGGGGCTACCCGGAGGGGCGTGTCCCTCCACGCAGGGCACCTGCTGCGCCGGAGCCGGGAGCGAATGGGCGGCGAAAGGCAAATGCAGGGTCGTCGTCCCTTGGGGGCCCCGCACCCCAGAATGGGCAGGCGAGGTGGGGGCCCGAGCCCAGCTGCAGTCCCTGCTGGGCTGCGTGCAGACCTACGGGTGTTAAAAAAAAGTTTCAGAGGAACGCACTCACGGAGTGCGCTGCCACCCTGCTGTCCTCCCCGGCGGCTTGTAAACCGCGCCTTGTGTCCGGCGCTTATCCTGGTACATTTTTTCATCTCCGACTTGGGGCAGAGAGCGTGGACCCAGGCTGTTCGTTCGCTGTGCTCCTCTGGGCAAGCTACTTTCTCAGGATTACAGTCTCCCGCTCACCCCAAAGGTTTAAAATCTTGACTTCCCTCCTGGGGAAATTTGCTGTTTGCACTTATTAAGCTGTTCCCCGGTGTAATATCCCGAGTTAGGGTCTTCTGCTTTACCTTAAGTTTCTTTTTTTTTTTTTAAAGATTTATTTATTTTATTGCAAAGTCAGATATACAGAGAGGAGGAGAGACAGAGAGGAAGATCTTCCATCCGATGATTCACTCCCCAAGTGAGCTGCAACGGCCGGTGCTGCACCGATCCGAAGTCAGGAACTAGGAACCTCTTCTGGGTCTCCCACGCGGGTGCAGGGTCCCAAGGCATATGGGCCGTCCTCAACTGCTTTCCCAGGCCACAAGCAGAGAGCTGGATGGGAAGTGGAGCTGCCGGGATTAGAACCGGCGCCCATATGGGATCCCAGGGCGTTGAAGGCGAGGACTTTAGCCACTAGGCCACGCCGCCGGGCCCTACCTTAAGTTTCTTAAGGAGAACCCGGCTGCGACAGGTGACGTAACTTGCCCACAGACATGAAATGCAAACCACTGGACTCGAACGTAGTCGCCGGAAGCCACAGATGGGCGGTGGGCATTGGGTCAGAGGGTGAGTCTCTGCTCGGATTCTGATGCCCCTTGTTGGAGTTCTGGCTCCCTTTCCAGCCCACTTCCTGCTCCCTGCCCTGGAACACTTTGGGAGGCAGAGGTGGTGGCTGCAGTACTAGGGCACTAGTACTTGCCACCCAGGTGGGAGGTCCAGATGGAGTGCCTGGCTCTGGGCTTCAGTCTGGCCCCGAGCTGGCTGTTTCAGGTGTCTTGAAAGAACTTTTTTATTCCCTCTCCTTCCTCCACCCCTCTATTGCTGTGCCTTTCAAATAAAACACATAAATCATTTTTAAAATACCTGCCTAGATTGGGCATGAGTATTAGTCCAGGTGCTACTGCTTCCTAGAAACCTTGTGGATAAGCAGTCACTGAGTCCCTGGATGTGAAACAGGTGAAATGATAATGCAATTTAAAAAAAATTAAAGATTTTTTTTTATTTGAAAGGCAGAGTTATATAGAGAAGGAGAGACAGATTTTCCATCCACTGGTTCACTCCCCAAATGACCCCAAGAGCCAGAGCTGGGCTGGTATGCAGGCAGGATCCAGGAGCTTCCGCCTGACCTCCTACACACGTGGAGCGACTCAAGGACCCTGACTATCCTCCACTGCCCTCCCAAGTGCATTCACAGAGAGCTGGATTGGAAGTGGAACAGCTGGGACTTGAACCGGGGCCATATGGGACGCCAGCTCCCCAGGTGGAGGTTTAGCCTGGTAGGCCACAGCACAGGCCTCCAAAACAATAATCAACTCAGCGATCACACACAGGTGCCTGCATAGTGGAGCATGCTGCTGTTTGCATAGACATCCCTGGTGCCTGGCACGCCCTTGTTGCTCGGCAAATACCTGGCCAATGAATATAAAGTACTTTTAACTTCAAAAATATTTTTTTTTGAAAGTCAGATAACAGAGAGGAGAGACAGAGAGGAAGATCTTCGTCCACTGATTCACTTCCCAAGTAGCTGCAATGGCTGGAGCTGAGCCAATCAAAAGCCAGGAGCCAGGAACTTCTTCCAGGTCTCTCATGTGGGTGCAGGGTCCCAAGGACTTGGAGCATCATCATCTGCTTTTCCAGGCACTTGAGCAGGGAGCTGGATGGGAAGTTGTTTACAAGGTGAGGGAGCAACACAACCTGCCCTCTAGGGTTCCAACCACAGGACTTGAGCAACCGACTGCTTCTCCAGGAGAGAGGAACCTTGACGTAAAATCTGGAGGGATTCTTCTGGGGGAATCCCAGGTCCAGGCAGAAGTCACTGCCATTTTTTTTTAAAGATTGACTATTTATTTTTAAAGATTTATTTATTTTTATTGGAAAGTCAGATATACAAAGAGGAAGGGAGACAGAGAGGATGATTTTCTGTCCATTGATTTGCTCCCCAAGTGGCCACAATGGCTGGAGCCAAGCTGATCTGAAGCCAGGAGCCCAGATCTTCCGGGTCTCCTATGTGGGTGCAGGGTCCCAAAGCTGTGGGCCAACCTTGACTGCTTTCCCAGGCCACAAGCAGGGAGCTGGATGGGAAGTGGGGCCATGGGGATTAGAACCAGTGCCCATATGGGATCTTGGCATGTGCAAGGCAAGGACTTTAGCCACTAGGCTATTGCGCTGGGCCTGCCATTTTCATGTAACTGCCAGATTAGCTGGAGCCCACCTGGTTACCACCAACTCCCTGAAGAGCACAGCATCACTGACCATCACAGCAAGGGCACAAGTTCCACAGACCAGCCAGGAACTTGGATGTGAGCTGATCACATGGCCCTGTTATCCCAGACCTCAGCCAAGAGGAATCTATGCTCCTGACTCCTCAGAGAAGGCAGGACTTGGCTTTTCTGTGTGTGTGGGGTGAGGAGACCCCCACTTGGGGGTTCTACAGCAGTGCTCAGTTACTCTGTTGCAACTGTTTGGCCACACTTTCTTTGCACCCCTTCTTCCAGGGATCGCCGCCTGTCCCATCATTGGAGGGTTTGGCTTCAGAGAAGGCAAATACTGCCATTCGGTGTGCCGGGGCAGTGTCTGGGGACATGAATGGTGGCATGTGATGGGACACTGTCTGGGAAGCTGGTGTCCCACATGAGCCTTGGTTGTCTAAGCCCCACCTGTTTAGTGTGGCCTCTTGGCTGGGAGGGGCTCCTAGCCTTAGAGTAGGAGCAATTTCATGGGACTCTGTTCTGCTAACTGTGGGTACCCTTTGGGCTAAGTTCTGCCCACTGGCCTGTAGAACTTGAGTTCTGGATCCAGAACACCTGCCTGCACAACCTGCTTCTGTCACTTCTTCCCTGGGTGGCCTTGGGCCAATTTCCCTGTGAGCTAGGAAAACTCTTGACAGTCCCTAACTCCCAGGCCTCCTGTGAGTTACAATAGTCAGCACCCATGGTGGCCAGGACAGTGTACTGGTCACTGTGGCTCATGGCTATGCAAGGCTGCTTCAGAAACTGTAGAAATGGAGTTTAAAGGCAAGCTTATCTTGAAATCCACACATACGTGAGATCTTCAAAAAAAATTAACCATGTCTATTATTAAAGCAATGAATATGTTGTTCTCCATGAACTACATGGAATCTGTTTATGTTAATTTAGTATTAACCTGCACAAAAGAAAGTCTCAGGAAAATACAATGCATGGATTTCAAGCTTTTTGCATCATAGTAAGCTGACCTTTGAACACGTCTTCTATGAGCATTGAAGTGCTTTCGTCCACGGTCACGGGCTCATTTCCCTGCTTGAGCCCAGAGGTAGAGCTGTCACTCCTTGTGCAGCACCTGGTCCTGTACTGCCTTCTTCACATCCATCGTCTAAATTCCTGCCTTCCTCATTCCATGCCCAAGTTCCTTCCTCAGCCCCTGCCCCCACACTGCCCGGTCTGGGACCCTCACTGCCAAAATGTCCACATTTCCCGGTGACCTTGGACATGTGTCTTTCTCGTGCTCTGCTGACTGTTGGCTGGTCACAGATAGGTGTCGTGTGTGTCACCCAGCCACTGTTGGCAGTTTACAACCCAACTACTGACAAAGCAACACAGAAACAGACACGGTTTATAGGGCAGACTCGGTCATGAGCCAGAAACGGTGTGTCTGAATTCTAGAAGGAGTGATGGCTGCCAGAGGAAGTCTTAGGGTGCTGACGGCCTAATATTCCGCAGTGGGAAGCCGGGACATGGGTCTAGTCCTGGAATTTGAAGTCACCAATGGGAGCTGCTCTCAGCGGGAGGGCATCTGGCCTCCCGGGAAACCTTAGCCCATTCTCTGAGATGTTCTAGATTGGTCTGTTCTGTTAGCCGGGAATGCTGGTAAACATTGCTACAATGCACATGCTTGCCACACAACAGTTAGCTAGGCCACAGTGGCAAACAGAGCCCAGGCCGAGAATGGGCTACATTTTACCTACAAACAGATCAGTGACTGTTTCGTCCCCGAAAGATTGGTTTATTTTTATTTGAAAGACAGATTTTATATAGAGAGAGGTTGTTCATTTGCTGGTTCTTTCCCCAAATGGCTACAATGGCCAGCACTGCACCTATCCAAAGCTGGGAACTTCTTCCCAGACTCCCACATGGGTGTAGGGTCCCAGGGATTTGAGCTATCCTCCGCTGCTTTTCCAGGCCATAAGCAGGGAGAAACTGGGACTCGAACTGGCATCCACATGGGATGCTGGCACTGCAGGTAGATGATCAGAATGCTGTGCCACCACCAAGTCCTATTTCCACCCTCCCCCATGCCTACCTCATGCTTTGTCATTTTTTGGCCTTGGCTCCAGTTGGCTCCACTCTGCAAGGGTTGGCAGGAGGGAACCCAGCATCCAGGTGAAACAGGAATCTCTTATTTCTCCTCTGATTTCAACGTGACTGTTAACGTGAATTCCTGTGAATTGCCAAAGTAGGGCATGCTCTTTTTTTCTGTTAAATGGTACTCACCCAGATTCAAATGTCATAGGAAGCAGAAGGTGTTTTGATATTCACAAAAATATAGAGATTTTTTCCAGCCTTGAAAATTTTTCCAGGCATATGTATCCTTCATTCTTCCTCTAGCATTGTGAAGTTTCCACCCCCCAGATATGACCAGGGCTTCTGGCTGGAAAAGTGAGTTAGTTGTAGGTAGGTAGACATGGTGTAAGACTGAACTAGTCTAGTTTGTCTCCAGGGCAGCCTCTGTAGCCCTCACCCACTCTCTGAACCTTAGGGTATGTTCCCATTTTCCCCATGTTGGGAGGTGAAATTGCAGCTCCAAGAGGCCTTGGAGCCAGGATGTGAATTCAAGCGGCCCAAACAGGTCCCTTGGAGTGATTTCCTGCCACCAGTCCTTTACCGGGCATTGCCTTTGGTGATCATAGCCGTAGGTGAAACCTGTGGCATTAGAGTTTCGCCCCAGGGGACGCAGGTTAGGGAACAAAGTGACAGGTATCCCTGTGGTGGGGTGGGGGAGTGTTTAGTGGAACCACGTGTTCTAGAAGAATGTGCTCAGCTGTCTTCCTGGAAGACCTCACTCTGACGTTCAAAGAAAAAAAATCTACCTAACTTCCTTATGGTGTCCAAAAGATGAAGTAGCCTTTAGACAGGACTTTGTGCTTTTGATTGTGCTTAAATGGGGAGGGAACTTGGATGTGAAGGAGGGGCCTGACTTGGGGAAGAGAGAAATGCACAGCTTGGAGCCTGAGTGAGCCCAGGCTGCTTCTCTGTAAATTTCAGGCAAGGCAGCTGCAGGTGCCGCCATGATGTTCCAGAGCCAAGACTGATGGGCATTTCTGCCAGGTGAGCCCCAGGTGGTCATGGGCACCGGGGACAGGTGCCATAAAACTGTCACTGCTTGGGTGAGCAACTCCCTGACAGTAGGGAGCACAACCCAGACAGGGGGAAGCACAGCTTGGACAGCAGGGAGCACTGTACGTGGGAGGTTGGGCTTCAGGTCCTGGGCAGAGATGAGATCTGCTGTCTGCCTGTCCTGGCTTTGGACTGTATTGTAGAGAGGAGTTTCATGGGGATCCGTGTTCTTCCGGGACCCTGGGTGTGGAATGAGGGAGGGAGTGGGAAGCCGGTTACAGAGGTGACAGGGATGCTCATGCAGGTGTTATGGGAGGATGATGGAAGCGGGGCGGCCCTGTGGTGTTTACTGCCTGTAGATGCAGACCTTTGGCATGTAAATCTTTGGTAGAGGGGAAGTGGGACGGGGGAAGTGAGCGTGTGAGTAGGGAGGGCAAGCCCAGGAGGTGCCGCACTAGAGACTCTGGCTGAATCTGGACACTGTTTGCCTTGCTTTCCTAGCCTGTGGAATGGGTACTGTGACCAAAGCTCAAAACTAATTAGAAAACTTGGTGCACCATAAACCCTTAATAAGTGGTAACTTACTCCCTCCTCGCCCTTTCTGTCCTTCTCTTCTTTTTCTGATAGTAGTGATGAGAAGAAGGATGATGTTCCACATTCAAGGCCTGCAGGCACAGACGGAGAGCTCTAAACCAATTGTTTTCTTAAGCTGTGTGACCCTGGCAAATGACTTCACCTCTCTGGGCCTTGATGTTCACCTCATTAAGGTTTCTTTTTTTTATATAAATATAAGATTTATTTATTTTTATTGGAAAGACAGATATACAGAGAGAAGGAGAGACAGAAAGGAAGATCTTCCATCCGATGGTTCACTCCCCAAGTGGCCGCAATGGCCAGAGCTGAGCCAATCCAAAGCCAGGAGCCAGGAGCTCCTCCGGGTCTCCCACGCGGGTGCAGGGTCCCAAGGCTTTGGGCCGTTCTCAACTGCTTTCCCAGCCCACAAGCAGGGAACTAGATGGGAAGTGGGGCCGCTGGGATTAGAACTGGCGCCCATATGGGATCCCAGGTATGCAAGGCGAGGACTTTAACCACTACATCATCGCGCCCGGCCCCATTAAGGTTTCTTAAAGATTCTGCTGGGAATATTGGTGTCAGGCATGCCTGTTGGCATACAATAAATGGCCTTCATGCTTATTAGTTGTTTTAAAAAGGTTTATATAGGGCCTGGCATGGTAGCATAGTGGCTAAAGACCTTGCCTTGCATGCGCTGGGATTCCAAATGGGTGCTGGTCCTATCCTGGCTGCCTCACTTCCCAACCAGCTCCCTGCTTGTGGGCTGGGAAAGCAGTAGAATATGGCCCAAAGCTTTGTGGCCCTGTACCCGTATGGGAGACCTAGGAGAAGCTCCTGGCTCTTGGCTTCAGATCAGCTCAGCTCTGGCCATTATGGCCACTTGGGGAGTGAATTATCAGATGGAATATCTTCCTCTCTGTCGCTCTTTCTCTCTGTGAATCTGACTTTCCAATAAAAAAAAAACTTTTAAAAATCAATAAACCTTTATTTATTTTTATTTGGAAAGTAGAGTTACAAAGAGAGGAGAGATAGAGAGGTCTCCCATCCACTGTTTCACTGCCCAGATGGCCTCAACGGCCAGAGTTTGGCTGATCCGAAGCCAGGAGCCAGGAGCTTCTTTTCAGTTCTCCAATGTGAGTGTGGGAGGACTTAAAACATCTGCTGTTACTTTCCTACTTTCCCAGGTCATAAGCAGGAAGCTGAATTGAGGAAGTGGGGCAGCTGGGACTTGAGCCAGTGCCCATGTGGAATGCTGACACTGCAGGTGGAGGATTAGCCTGTTAAGCCACTGTGTTGGCTGGCCTCTTTATGCCTCTTATCATTGTTCTTGTTGTTTGTGCACTGAAATGCAAGGAGCCTGGTGGAGATGGATGTGGAAAGTAGGGGGTGCAGGCATGATGTTCCAGGGCAGATCCTCCCTCGGAAGACAGGGTGTGGCTAGGAGTGCTGATGTCTGTGTAGCACTTGCAGGAGTTGCTCACTCCATCATCTTTGCTAAGATTCCCAGCATGAGGAGGCAGGAGCAACTCTGGTACGCTCAGTTGACTCCCTGACACCAAAGTTTCAGTGTTTGCTGCAATAAACCTGAGCCGTCGGAATGCCAGTCAGTAGGAAAAACCATTTCTATAAGCAGGTGACAGGCAAAGAATATACCTATGCTTTTATGGCATTACGAATGCCAGAACAAACAAGCATTGCTTTTTTTTTTTTTTTTTTTTACAAGCTTTGCTTTTAATGGCACATGCATTCGGGTGCATTAGTGAGTGTGTTGCCTCCCGGTGTGTGCATTAGCAAAAAGCTAGGAGCAAAACTGGGACTCAAACTAGGGCCTTTGATGTGGGACAGGGCATCCCACATCTTTTTTTTTTTAAAAGATTTACTTTATTTTTATCAGAAGGACAGATTTACAGAGAGAAGGAGAGACCGAGAGAAAGGTCTTCCATTTGCTGGTTGCAGCTTGCAAAAGCTGGAGCTGAGCTAAGCTGAAAGCGAGGAGCCAAGAGCTTCTTTTGGGTCTCCCACGCAGGTGCAGGATCCCAAGGCCTTGGGCCGTCCTCTACTGCTTTCCCAGGCCACAAGCAGGGAGCTGGATGGGAAGTGGGGCATCTACAATACAAACCAGTGCCCATGTGCGATCCTGGTACATGGAAGGTGAGAATTTAGCCACTGAGCCATCATGCCGGACCCCTCAGAAGCAATTCTGAGCTTGTGTTGATTGTAAGTGTTGTGCTTTATTCCTCACAGGTTCCTCTTTGCTCCTGCTATATAGTGTTTATTTTGGAGCATTTTGTGTGACCTGGTGTTTGGGAGGCTACCCCATCCACAGTAGGCCAGCTGAAACAGGTGGCAGGGGATAGGGGAAGTGACTACCACCTGCTCCTTCACTATGGACCCCAGTGCAGATCGGGGACTGCCCAGTTGTCAGGGTCGGGGTCAGGGGGCTGAGGCCATTTCTGCCCAACCCCAGCAGCTCTGAGAGCCCACATCCCTTTTGAAATTATTTGAAAGCAGAGAGATGAGAGAGAGAATGAGATCTCTCCTGACTTGTAGTCTGAATGCCTGCAACAGCTGCAGCCAGGCCAGATGGAAGCCAAGAGCCTGGGACTTAATGCAGATCTACCAGGCAGGTGGGCAGGGACCCGTGGACTTGAGCCATTGCTTGATGCCTCCCAGGGTTTGCATTAGCAACAAGTAGAAATGAAGGGCAGACCCAGTATGTGAACCCAGGCTGTCGGACAGGGCAGACCCAGTATGTGAACCCAGGCTGTCGGACAGGGCAGACCCAGTATGTGAACCCAGGCTGTCGGACAGGGCAGACCCAGTATGTGAACCCAGGCTGTTGGACAGGGCAGACCCAGTATGTGAACCCAGGCTGTTGGACAGGGCGTGATGAGGGTGTCTTGGGCAGAATTGTAACTACGGTGCCAGACAGCCAGGCATTTCCCTTCTGTCAACTTCTCGTAGTTTCCCAAAGCTCGGACAGAAGCTTCTGGATCCCGAGAAGGAAATTATCATCTCAACATTTCCCTGTAGTGGAGTTCTTCCCTTCTCCACTTTCTAGGAATTACTTTTGCATCTTAATGTAGTTCGCCGTCATGGACTGCAAGTGTATGTTCATTGCATTGTATGTTGTCTGTTAGGGAAAAAGCAGAACCCTTTTCTCCTGCCACACTCTGAAGACAGGACATTTCCGCAATGAGAGGTGTGGGGCTTCTCCCACCTTGACCCGTTCTCCCATACCAGCTTGTTACCCACGACTCCTGTCATTCTGGCACCATCTGTCTGTGGTTAGTGTTGAACCCACAGGACAGTCCCCAACTTGAGATGCCGGTCACATTTCTGGGCCCCTTGTCACAGTACAAACATGGTAACAATTGTGATTTCAAGATCTTAGCCTCCCTATGTGATTCTACAATTAGGTAGTACCTCATTCTGTAAGCAGGAGAAAATGTTCTAGGGAGTTGTGGAGGTGGTTGTATAGACAGCTGATGAGGTTCATGAGAGTGAACAGAATTGAAACTCAAATGGTTGAGTCAAAAATAGCTCAGATCAGATTTACTGAGAGAAGGAGAGACAAAGATTTTTCCGTCTCCTGGGTTCGCTCCCGATATGGCCTCAATGGCCTGAGCTGAATTGATTGGAAGCCAGGAGCCAGGAGCTTCTTTCGGGTCTCCCACGAGGGTGCAGGGTTCCAAGGCTTTGGGTCGTCCCTTACATTGGCTCTGGAGTGGTTGATTGGCCAGTTAATTAAAGGGAGCACCAATGAGCTTTGCTTTCCATCATTTGTTGAATGGAAATGCACTTACTGGTTTGTTGGAAAAGATACAGATGGACACCAGATGCAGGGATACATAGGGCGATCTCCAGGAGGGACCCCTGTAGGAGCTGCTGTCCCTTTGGAGCTGTGTGCACCCCACTCCTGGCACATGGCTCTGCTCAGCATGCAGTTCCCTGCATCTCATGGTTCTGGGGTTTTTATGAGGTTTTATTATGTGGGTGTGATCAATTATTAACTTGACCTTCAGCTCCCCTTCTCTGAGAATGAAAGCTCCTCTGCTCAGGACTTGGTTTTTCTGGTCGGCAGCGTCTGCCCTTGGGCTCTCCAGAGCACAAGATGCTCCAATCACAGAGAATTCTAAGACATTCAGAGCCCTGTGGCAGTACATGGGGTCAAAGACCAAGCATTACGTAGAGTCTGCTGGTCCTCTGATTGCCCAGGAAATGACAAAGATTTTAGAAGTTGTGTGCCAGAAGTCCAGGGTGAAGATTGTATATGTATTTACTGTAAACCACAATATTGCCTCGGTGAATGGTAACATGGCAACTGGAATGGAACATGGCTCCATGGCTTCTGTCATGTGCCCAGGGAAGGGACATTATTGCTCCAGGGTACTAGAGCCACTTCAGGGAACAGGCTGTAAGGTCTGTGTGAATTTGCTTTTCTTTCCCAGGGCTCCCTAATTGCTCAAAGTAGGATCAGAGTTCAGTTTGTACACAGCTGGATCCCACTGTCATGATAGCGTTTAGGGACTTGCCACTTTGGAACTTCTATTTGTGATTGCTGTTGACAGTTATGGCGATCTGTTTTAGTCGCAACCAAGCCAGTGTCTCAGATATGGGCCCAGGAGTTTCTTTTACTCTTCCTTTTTTTTCTCTTAAATAAAAAAGAAGCTTTTCTGAGTTATTTAAATGACTATTTCAAGATTTTCTTATTGGAAGTTTTTAATAATCCATTCACAATTTGACCAAAACTTTAAAGAAGCATATTTGGTAAATGTGTCAAAGCCACATAGAACAGAAACCTACATTTGTAGAGAACTTTATTTAATAAAGTCATGAATTTTTCAGAAGATTTCCACTGAGTTTTCTGATAAGTTTTACAAAGACAAGCTCAGTCCTGTCTATGGCAAGCAGGTTGGACAGATGTTCTTTGTGTTTATCCATGATCTCGTTCCTCTTATCACCTGGAGTTACCGTCACACGCCTCAGGGGCTTCCCAGACGAGGGTCGCTCTGCTCCTGCACAGAGTAGCTGGACTTCAGGATTGCCTTCTCATAGAAAAATTCTTCCTCTGCATTTGCAGACATGAATTCATCTTTCTTTTGGTTGCTCCATTTCTTATTGGCACTGCTTTCCCCTGTTTCCACAAAGGCCTTACCCATCAGAAGGTAGAAGCAGCACTTCCCACATGGTTTGTTGGTCTTGGGTGGTTCCACCAGCTCTTCCTGCAGCTGCAGGTGCCTGGGCAGGGTGAGCTCCGGAGGGGTGTTGATGAATCTTTCACTCCACACAAAACCCAGGGGCTTGCTGGAGTCCTTTAACAGTTTGTCCAGCTATTCAACCACACTGTTTTCCAAACTCCTTTCACAGAAACTTAGAAACAGTTCTTTAAAGATTTACTTATTTAATTTTGGAAAGTCAAATTTACAGAGAAGGAGAGAAAGAGAAAGGGTTAGTTATTTAACGCAATTAAAGTTCTTAAAGCTCTTACGTTATTACGTTGTTACACACAGCTAATACTCGCAGCCTCGTTCTTTAACCGTGAGCCAAAAAAACACCAGAAGTAACGAGGTACTTTAGAAGGGACACGGGAGGACGGTGGTGAGAGAAAGAAGGGGGAGAGCGAGGGCAGGCCCTTTATTTTCATTCCGGTGAGTCCCCAAGGTGTGGGGGGCAGGGATTGGGAGGGATTGAGGGCAGGCCCCAGGGGATTGGTGCCTGAGACTGTCTCACAAATGATTGCCTAAGGATGATTGGTAAGTGGGTGGGGTTGGGGGTGGAGCTTGGAGATTGGGGGTGGGATTCTCAGGCGAAATGCCGGGTTACGTCTGATTGGTGGACGAAGGGACTGACGCAAATTTTGTGAGCTCTGAGGAGGAAGAAATGGCGCCAGGTCCAAGATGAGTTGTTCAAATAACTCTTTACAGAAAGATTTTCCCGTCTGCGGGTTCACTTCCCAAGTGACCACAATGGCTGGAGTTGAGCCAATCCGAAGCCAGGAGTCAGGAACCTTCTCCAGGTCTCCCATGCGGGTACAGGGTCCCAAGGCTTTGGGCCGTCCTCCACTGCTTTCCCAGGCCACGAGCAGGGAGCTGGATGGGAAGCAGAGCAGCGAGGACATGAAGCGGCACCCATATGAGATCCTAGTGCATGCAAGGTGAGGACTTTAATGAGTAGAGTAGGATACTGCGCTGGGCCCAGAGTCAGCTCTTGAATTTTCTCAGCACACTGGGTACCTTTTCTTTCAGTCACATTTAAGAGGTTTATGAAGCCAAAAATGTTGTCTTGACCCATGTCATCATCGCTGTCGTCTTAAACATCTGTTTGCTTAATGACACTCCCAAGATGGTTCTGTTGAATCAACAGATCTGTTAGTCCTGCGGGGTTCACAGGACAGCCAGTTCTTAATCCCGTAATAATCATTACCTGAGATGGGGTAAGCTTCAGAGTCAGTATTTACTTCCTCTTCAGCCATGTTACTGTCATCTTCCTCCCCGTCTTCCTCACTGTTGTCGTCATGTTCCTCCTCCACTTTCTTGTCCTCGTCTCATCTTGTTGGACTGGGGTACCGGGTGACTTGGGTACCCAGTGACTTGCGGCTTCGATCTGGAGGTCATGTTAGCCGCACCCCCATGCAGTTCTTTTCCTTCTTAAAAAAAAAAAAAGGGCAGGCTTGATACAGACTTTGACCTTCTGGGTGTGATAGAGCTCACCCAGCCTTATTGTCCCCCCTCTTTGCCAAGACTCTGCAACAGAGAATCCTTAGCCAAAGAGGGGATTAAGCTGTATCACTTTTCACTGCCTCAGCAGGAATCTGATGCTGACCGTGGGAGGGGGCCGAGGGCAGATTTCTGTAGCTTGCAGGGCTTCAGGAAGTAGAGCCCTTCCTTGTTGGGTGGCAGAGCAGCCAGCCCTTGCAGACCTCAGCAGGTGCTGGAGGTGGATTGTGTACCTCGGGGGTCTTAGCTCTTTGGGGATAGTCAGGGACATTCTGGCCAAGCACGGAGTCTGTGCTGCCGAGGCCCTGCAGTCCATAACCCCTCTGGCTTTCTGCTGCTTCTCTGGTTGATCTGCAGTGACCCACGAACTTTGGAACACAGAAGACTCTCTTGGGACATCCCAATAAAAAACACAGGATCCCAGGTCTCACCCCAGCTCTCTGCACTGAAACTTCTGAGCTAAGGTGTTTTTTCTAGGAAATAGGAATTACAATGCTGAAACTAAGGAAGTCCCGGGCAAGCTGGGATGAAGTGGTCACCTAGTAGTCCATGGGACCCCCGAGTCCAGCAGGCTCCCATGTGACTCTCAAGGCCAGCAAGTTTCGTGTTCTCTTGATGTGTCCTGATCAATGTGCTGCCAGTGTTGGAGTTCCAGGACAGACGTTTGGCCTCCCTTAGCAGAGTGCCTGGGTTCGAGTCCTGGCTCTGCTTCTGATTCCAGCTTCCTGCTCACACACACCGTGGGAAGCAGCAGGTGATGGTGTAAGTGATTAGGTCCCTACATCCGTGGGCGAGACCTGGGTCGATCTTTTCTCAACTCCTGGCTTAGGCCTGGTCCAACCACCCCAGCTATTTTGGGCATTTGGAGAGTTAAACTAGTTTTTGGAAGTGTCTCTCTCTCCTTCTCTCCGTCCATCCTGTCTTCCCTTTCTCTATTCTCCCATTCGTCTGCCTCCATAGTAATCAAATCATAAGTCTAAATGCTGAAGTTCCTTTAAGCTCTATCTTATACTTTCTCTTCCTTCTCTAGCCTGCACTATAGTTAAATGTGTTTAAAGTTAATTAAAATTGAATACAATTTCAAATTCACTTCCTCTGTTGCACTAGCCACAGTTCATTTGTGATTGGCAGCTGCCGTATTGGATAGTGCAGTTGTAGAATTGAGTCCGTAATCACACAGTCCTGTGCAGCGTCAGCCTCGTTCTGTCTCAGCCTCAGTCCTGCTGACATTTGGGGTCAGAGGGGTCTCTGTTATAGGACGGTTAGCGGTATCCCAGCTCGCTACACCTACATCCCCAAGCCAGGATGACCAAAGTTGTCTCCAGTACTGCCAAATGTGCTCTCAGAGGCCACAGGGCTCCCTGTTGGGGACTGCTGTGGAGTTACAGCTTTCTTCCTAAAGTAGGTTAAAAGTCAGCCACACACAGCACCTCAGAGTGCTGGCACCTGCATGCTAGCACTGAATTGTGGTTCAGCTGCCACAGCTGCCTGTCCATCTCAGGTCTGTTAGCTTCCTCCACCTCGGGCACAGTCCTGCTGAAGAAAGAGAGTCGGGGTACAAAGAGGCATTTGCTTGGGAAGGCTTAAGGTTAGAGCCCGGGTCAGGTCCTTGGGAGGGACATCAAGAATGGACAGTAGTCAAAGAGGATCTTTCAGTGAGTGGAATGAGACATCCTCAAAATGGGAGTTTGTTCCCATTCTAGGTTTCTTTTGGATTTTACTCATGGAGATTAGATTGGGGACATTTGCCAGATTTTTAGTCCCAAACTCTCAATGTTTAGCTTGCATGATTTTTAAAAATGTATATTTATTCAAAAAGTAGAGGTACAGAGAGAGAAGAGACACAGAGAGAGGTCTTTCATCCACTGGTTCATTCGCCTAAATGGCTACACCAGCCAGGAGCTTCTTCCAGGTCTCCCACATGGGGGCAGGAACCTAAGGAACCTGTTTTCCAAGGCACACTAGCAGTGAGCTATATCAGAAGTCGAACAAGTACCCATATGGAATGCCAGTGCTACAAGTAGTAGCTTTACCTGCTATACCACAGTTCTGGCCCCTTTGCAGTTTTTAAAAGGAAGATTTGTTTGGCCAGTTGGCCAGTTTGACTTAGCATTATACACCTGAAAAGAAACTAAAATTTTTATGTCTTCAGCTTAATTTTTGTGTTTTGCTTAGAATTATTGGCTACACTGGATCTTTCATAATTCCATGTGAATTTTAGAATTCTTTTTTCTAGTTCTGCAAAGAATGGCATAGAGCTTGCTTTGAATCTGTAGGTTGCTCAGGGTTGTGTAGGCATTTTAACATCTCAATTTTTATCTTTGGAAAGATTTGAAACAATTATTTGAAAGACAGAATAACAGACAGGGAAAACCAGAGCTCTTTCACCCACTGGTTTGTTCTCCAAATGGCCACAATAACCAGGGTTGGCCAGGGTAACACTGGGAGCCTGGATCTCCACCAGAATCTACCAGGATTTCCCTCTTGGTGTCGGAGCCCAAGCACTTGCTGCTGCTTTCCTGAGCAATTAGCAGAGAGCTGGATCAGAAGTGGAACAGCCAGGACTTGAACCAGTGGGATGTTTGGTGTCACAGGCATCAGCTCCATGCACTACGCCACAGCGCCAGCCCTCCAATTCCTATTTTAAATGTAGATGAGAACTTATCTTAACCTGATGCTGTGAGAAGTGTTAGATGCGATATACGAGACTGTTTTCCTGGTGTTTTGTCATGTGCAGGGGATGTCTTCTGCATTGAGACACATTTTCCAATTCTGGCTTCTTCTTTCTCTCCCTTGTCGAAGAGGCTCAAGATCCCATCTTTTCTTTGTAGACTCTAATTACACCTTTCCTCAGAAATGAATGTCTTGAAAAGTTAGTCACTTCCTTTGAGAAGGGAAAACACTGAAAGAAAAAGAAAACAGTTTTGATTCTACCATCTCCCCCCTGCTTAGCTTGAATATGGCGCTCTGGAGACCTGGGGCTTTGTTTTCTGAGAGGTGCAGACATTGGTCATTGTGCATGCCTGAGTCCAAGGCGGAAGCACTTGCTGAAACGCCCCAGGGGATCTTGCATTACCTAGTATTTAATTAGAGGATGGTTTTCTAAGTGAGTGGGTGAGGATATTGGCTTCTCATGCTTGGTAGAGACTATTTACATTGTTTTTATTTCCTGGTTCCAAGTATCACAAATGGCTGATTAAAGAGCTCCATGACATTGGTTTGTAATGGCAACCAAGACAATCAGTAAGCTCATAGGACAAACCCAAAGAGCAGAGAAGCACAGGCAAATGAAATCAGCGTCTCCACTCAGAGGTGCCTGTGTCTGAGTGAGGACAGCCCAGCTCAGGGAAGCGTGGTGGTCATGGCTGCAACTGTCTTCTCAGCATGCTGCTAGGAAGTGTATAGAATATATTATTTGTATATATATATTTGAATATATTATTTGTAGTCAATATAGTGATTAACATAATTTTTTTTTCAATACTTATTTTTATTTAGAATGCAGATCTATACTGGGAAGGCGAGACAGAGATTTTCCCTCTGCTGGTTCACTATCTAAATGGCCACAATGGCTAGAGCTGAGCTGATCCAAAGTCAAGGGTTTCATTCAGGTGTACTAAGGACCAGGGCCATCCCCCGCTGCTTTCCCCGGCCACGAGCAGGTGGATGGAAAGTGGAGCAGCTAGGACTAGAACTAGTGCCCATATGGGATGCCTGTGCTTTCAAGTATAGGATTAAGCTGTTGAGCCACTGCATCAACCTCAACATACAATCTTTTTAAAAATGTATTTATAGGGCCCGGCGGCGTGGCCTAGCGGCTAAAGTCCTCGCCTTGAAAGCCCCGGGATCCCATATGGGCGCCGGTTCTAGTCCCGGCAGCTCCACTTCCCATCCAGCTCCCTGCTTGTGGCCTGGGAAAGCAGTCGAGGACGGCCCAATGCACTGGGACCCTGCACCCGTGTGGGAGACCCGGAAGAGATTCCAGGTTCCCGGCTTCGGATCGGCGCGCATCGGCCCGTTGCGGCTCACTTGGGGAGTGAATCATCGGACGGAAGATCTTCCTCTCTGTCTCTCCTCTGTGTATATCTGGCTGTAATAAAAATGAATAAATCTTTAAAAAAAATGTATTTATACATTTATTTGAAAGTCAGAGTTACAGAGAAAGAAACAGAGACAGATCTTCCATCTGCTAATCCACTCCCCACATGATCATAGCAGCTGGGACTAAACAAGCCAAGTTCAGGAGCCTGGAACTTCATCCAGGTCTCCCATGTGCTTTCAGGAATCCAAAAACTTGGGCCATCTTCTGCTGCTTTCTCAGGTGCATTAGCAGGGAGCTGGATCAAAAGTGGAACAGCTAAGACTCAAACTAATGCTCACATGGGAAGCTGGTGTTGCAGGCAGCAGCTTCATCCACTACACCACACAGGCAGGCCCAGCTAGGATCCTATCGCTGTCACACATATGTACCTTGTGTGGGTGAATCTGTACTTGTCTATGCACTCGTTCCCTCAGTCGGCTGTGACAGGGGACTGCACACTAGACTCCTTAACAATTCTAAAGGCCTTATGAATGAAACCAAGGTATGAGCAGGGTGTAGGGGGGTGACCCTCTGAACCTTACAAAGGGAAGGCTGCTCACCTGCATCTCCCAGCTGCTCTCAGCTCCGGGTACCCCTGCCGTGTGGCCAGGGTGACTGCCACCAATCGTCACACATCTTGTTCATTTGTGTGAGTCATGCCTTTATCTCTGTTTCGGGGAAGGACAAGAGCCCCACCCCAGTGCTCATGCTCTGCAGAGACCCTGTTTCCAAAGGTCACCCGGGTACCAGGGACTGCAGTCTCTCTGACAGTGTCCGAGTTGAGAGCTGGTGATGCTTGTGACTTCGTGTCGGGGAGTGGAGAGGCACTGGAAAGCTACTTTGCCAGCATTTTTTCCTTGATGTAATAAATGCAAGTCTGGGGGCCAGTGCTTTGGCTTAATGGCTAAATCCTCCCCCGTTCAAGCACTGGAATCCCATGTGGGCACCAGTTTATGTCCTGGCTACTCCACTTCCCAACTTATGGCCTAGGAAGGCAAGCATTAGAGGATGATCCAAAGCCTTGGGACCCTGCACCCACATGGGCAACCTGGAACAAGCTCCTGGATCCTGGCTTTGGATCAGCTCAGCTTTGGCCGTTGCAACCATTTGGGGAGTGAACCAGCAGCATGGAAGATCTTTCTGTCTGTACATCTGCCTTTCCAATAAAAATAAATAAATCTTTAAAAAATGCAAGTCTAGAATTAATATGCAATAGATTAGAATGTGTTGATGGTTGTGCTTTTATTCTCCACAAGCACATATAGCTGATGCTGCATTTTTATTGCAAGAATAGAAGCCAAGGAAGCCCTTGGCTAGGGTTTCCCACTTGCAAATGCCCCCAGCCGGGTTGTAGAGTACAGGGCCATCTTTTATAGACTTGGAACCCTCTGTCTTCTGCTTTTCAGGATGTGCAGTTCTGCCAGCCATCAGCAATTTGGCCTATCCTGACTCTGAGCCTGCACCTCGGTGAATGACCTGCAACTTAGCTGCCATTCAGGGCCAGCCTGGGAGAAGACCCGAGGACATAGGACAGCAGCAGTCCCCAGTCTGCATCTGCATCCAGCTTGGTTTGTGCAAGTTTGCATTGTTCACTGGGATGAAGCTAAAGAAATGTGGAGAGAAGTGTAAGTTTTTATGGCGGCGCTATGTTGATTCAAACCCTTCCGTTTGTGGTCAAATACCTCCAATTAAAAAAAAAAGTCCATAAAATGTTTTGTGTGATAATGGTGGTGATAATCATGATCATTGTGATTGTTTTTCAAGTTCTTATTTGGCAAAATAAAATGTAGGGGTCCCAGATTCATTCTTTTCTCTCCTCTCCTTCCCATAAAAAGTTTTTTTAAAAGACTTTTGTTTATGTATTTGAAAGGGAGAGTTACAAAAAGAGAGAAAAGACCAAGAGAGATCTCTTCCATCCACTGGTTCCTGAATGGCCACAGTGGCCACAGTGGCCAGGATTGGGCCAGGCCAAAGCCAGGAGCTGCTTCTGAGTCTCACACAAGGGTAGCAAGGGCCCAAGCATTTGAGTCATCTTCCATTGCTTTGTCAGGTATCCTAGCAAGGAGCTAGCTTGGAAATGAAGCATCTGAGACTTGAACCAGTGCTCATAGGGAATGATGGTGTCACAGCTGGTAGCTTAACTCACTGCGCTGGTACCTGAAAATGGCTTTTAAGAAAAGTCGGTTGCTGTGGTTTAAGTCAAGTGGATGTTAAGGCTCATTGGAACCAGCTAAGAGCCTCTACAGAATCCCCTTCCTAGATTTGACTACGGATCTTATTTCTGTACATTTCATGTCATTTGCACAATTGTAGCTGGTAGCATAAAGAAAGCAGATTTCCTTTAGGTTGAAAGTTTACTTCATCACGTGTTTTAGCATGATGAGGTTCACCCGGTTAGCAGATAAGATGGCTTGGCTGAAGGTAGTTGTCATCTCTCCCTGTCCCATGCCAGACGACTTCCTGTATTTGGTGCCCATCAGATTTTGCTGTTTTGTAAACCCTGACCTCTCTCCATGTGTGTTGGATCATAAATGGCCTCAATTAGCAAAATGAACCTTTGGACAGCTCAGAGTCTGCATGGCTAGTATCTCTTGACCTGGGTGCAGGAGGAGGAATGGGAGAAGGAAATTAGAGGTTGGAGCTAGAGGCAACTGCTCTCTGGGGATACCTGTAGTGCTAAAGCTCTGTGGCATTCCATCACCCAGACTTGCTGTCCCTCGTTGATGGATCTTTGGTGTTTCCAGGCCTCAATCTTTACACACAAAGTGTGACCTGCCAACCCCAAGCGACTCCATGCCCCCATGTTTCGTAAAATCACTTTGGTGACGCAACAAGGTGGCTTGCCTTGGTGTGTGCTGACTTGAGTCTGGGAGAACTGAGAGCTGGCCCAGAGCCAGCGTGTGACCTCAACTAGACCCTAGCCTGTCATTGGTCCCCCGAAGATTCCTGGACTAGCTGAATGACAGACACAGCATAGTTACAATGGCTGACTCCCTCCTGTGTCACCCAAGGGGGACTCCCTAGAGAACAGCCTTAAAGGCACGGTGTTGCGGGGGCTGTGACCAAAGGGTTAAAGCAGAGAAGTTAGAAATCCCAAATGGGATCTCAAAAGTAGGATGCAGCATAGATGGCTCAGGGGCCCTCACTGAGGAGTTAGAAAAAGAAACAGCTATGGGAAAAGGATGGCACCTTCTTGGTACCTTTTCCTGGGCACCAAGCAGAGTCATCCTTCCTTTGAGAGAATAGGAGATCTTGTTTGGTCCTCTGATAATTAATAGGAAACCAAGAGTAAAGTTCTGAGACGGCCCACGAGTCTATTTCCTTATAGTCATTTCTGTTGCATCTTTCTCAACCCTTGTGTCTGTGTGCTTAAGTTTAGTTTGTTTAGGAATTTGTTCTGGCTCAGGTGATGGTGGTTAGAAGCCTGGACTTGGAAGAACACATGTCAAAGATGATACAACTGAGAACTATATCAATAAACTTGAAGCTACTTGCTGGTCACAAATGACAGCTACCTATGCGTATCTATGTGTGTACTATATGGAGGTCTAGGCGTATCTGTCTCAGGGTTTAAGCCTGCAAGCATCCCCCAAGTCACTGAGGATGAGACAATGATGGTGCTCTTTGGCTGTAAGAAGCACTGGTGACAAGCTAGTGAGGAATGTCCGCTTTTATTATGCACAGGTTATAAATTACAAAGACTGAGGAAGAGGAGGGCAGCAGGGCATCTTCCGGCAAGGCCCCCCAACCACCAAAGACACTGTAATTGGCTACAAGACATGTCTATATCCCTTGACTTTCTGGTCATGTTCTACATGTATTCCCCTTGACCTCCTAGTCGTGTCGGAGGTCACATCCCACATGAAGGCCAGGAAGCTGTGCCTCGTGTCATAGTGAGGTAAGCTGTAAGCCACGCACACCAGGTAGCAGGCAGACTAGGGAGTGATTGTCCACATACTTGTGCATGTAAATGTGTGTGCTGTGTGTATTTGCATGTGTTACTATATGAATATGTATGCACATACAATATATGTGTGTATGCTTGAGTAATATGCATATGTTGTGAGCATATACACAAAGATACTTCAAAAAGTTCACGAAAAAATGAGTTAAGTTTATTTTGGTAGAAAAAAATCAAAATCCATACATACTCATCTGTATTTGTAAACATATGGTTGTCTGTCTATCATAAGGTCTAAGAAACCCTATGATTACCATAATCTGAGGATGCCTAGTCCCGGCTATAAAGTGATGTTGTGCCTGTGTAGAACCTTTATATGTGTTCTCCCATATACTTTATCTCATTTCTAGATTATTTGTAATGCCTAATACAGAAATTTTTATACTGTATTATCAGGAAGTAATGACAAGAGGAAAAGCTCTGTGATGTTAAACACAGATGTAATTAAAAAAATATTTTTCAGGGACAGGCATTTATCCTAGCTGTTAAGATGCCAGTCAAGGGGGCCCAGTGCGATGGCTCAGTTGGCTGTCTGCCTACAAGTGCTGGCCTTCCATACAGGCACAGGTTCATGTCCCAGCTGCTCCACTTCCCATCCAGCCTGCTTATGACCTGGCAGTGGAAGATGGTCCAAGTCCTTGAGCCCCTGTATCCAAATGGGAGACCCAGAAGAAGCTCCTGGCTCTCAGCTTTAGACCAACCCAGAATCCAACCATTGCTACCATTTGGGAAGTGAACCAGAGGATGGAAGATTTTTCTCTCTGCATCTCCTCTCTGTACATCTGCTTTTCCAAAAAATAAATCTTTTTTTTTTAATAAAAAGATGCCAGTCAAGATGCCCACATCACACATCGGGGTACCTGGCTCTGATCCTGTTAATGTGGACCCTGGAAAACAAGGCCATGGCTTACATGAGTAGGTTCCTGTCAATCAAATGGAAACCTGGATTGAGTTCCTGGCTCCCAGGTTAGGTTGTGACCCAGCCCTGGCTTTTGCAGGCATTTGACTAGTGAACTATTGAATGGGAGATCTCTCTCTCTCTTTCTCTATCTCATGTCTCAAACAGATAAAATTTTAAAAATATTTAAAAACTCGAATCCATAACTTTCTCGCTTTGTGCATGCCGGGATCCCATATGCTTGCCGGTTCTAGTTCCGGCGGCCCTGCTTCCCATCCAGCTCGCTGCTTGTGGCCTGGGAAAGCAATCGAGGATGGCCCGATGCCTTGGGAGCCTGCACCTGCGTGGGAGATCTGGAGGAGGCTCCTAGTTCCTGGATTCAGATGGGCTCAACTCCAGCCATTGTGGCCACTTGGGAAGTGAACCATTGAATGGAAGATCTTCCCCTCTGTCTCTCGTCTGTATATCTGACTTTCCAATAAAAATAAATAAATCTTTTTTTTTTAAGTGAACCAGAGGCTAGAAGATCAATTGCTGTCTCTGTTTTTACCTCTCACTCTTTCATGTAGGTGGATAAAAAAAAAATAGATCAACATTTTAGAGCAGAAGTAGGATCAAGGTTTTGAAGCATTTCTTTGGAGAGTTGTAATAGGATGAAATGTGGCATAACGAGTGTGGTCCTGAAGGCAAAACACAATCAGAATGGTAGCTTTGGCTGCAAAGAAGTGACAGTGCTCCACGCAAGACAAACACCAGCCAACCATAAGCCAAGGCTGAGACAGCAGTTTTTGGAGGATGCCTGAGGCATCTTGCTTGTGGAGTTCCCAGAAGGCCAAAGAATGATAGCATCTGCTCAGTTGAGAAAGTTACCCAGGCGTTAGTTCTGAGAGTCATTCTCCATTTGTTGCTCTCCTCCGATGAAGATAATTCTGTGGGGGTTTTGATGGGAAGTCATTAGGTGTCCACTTTCCAGTCTTTTTTTAGGATATTTATTTTTTATTGGAAATGCAGATTTACAGAGAGGAAATGCAAAGAGATGAAGATCTTGCATCTGTTGGTTCACTCCCTAAGTGGCCATAGTGGCCAGAGCTGAGCCAATCCAAAGCCAGGAGCCAGGAGCCTCTTCCAGGTCTCCCATGTGGGTGCTGGATTCCCAAGGCTTTGGGCTGTCCTCGACTGTTTTCCCAGGGCACAAGCAGGGAGCTGGATGGGAAGTGGAGCAGCTGGGACACGAACCAGTGCCTATACGGGATCCTGGCATGTGGAAGGTGAGGATTTAGTCACTGAGCCTCACACTGGGCCTCACCTTACAATCTTGATTTGCATCTTTCTGACATCTTTTTGTCTTTGTAAAATGGTACATTCTTCTCAGCTTGGGTTAGATAACCTGGTATGATTTCCTTTAAACTGGACTAAGCAGAAGCTCGCAGCGGTACTTGGTTCTTGGTTACAATCGCTTTGTCAGTCTAGGAATTTAGTAAAAGTACTCCTTCCTCTACCTGGTTATGAGTCGTTTCTGATTCGTTCAATCATGTTCTGGTGGAGCATGTGGTCTTTACTGTCTATCGGCTCCCATCTCTTTTGGAAGTTGCTGGGGTTTATATGTTCCATGGAGAAAAGCAGTGAGAAGTTACGGCTTCCACTCAGTGTGCACTTTCTCAGTGATGCTATTTGAGCCTTATCTACTTGTTCCTTGCAACAACCCTCTGTGGTGTTGCTAGATATTACTCATATTGTCACTATCATTGGAGGGAAAGAATGGACTCTGAAAGGTTGAGTGACTTGCTTTCCCAGGCCACATGCAAAGAGCTGGATGGGTAGTGGAACAACCAGAGCACAAACCAGTGCCCATATGGAATTCCGGCACAGGCGAGGCAAGGACTTAGCCCCTAAGCTGTTGTGCCCATGTTCCTTTTTTTTTTCTTAAGGTACTGCAACCCCTTTTATTTTTTCTTTTTAAAATCAAGCAGAAACCAAACACAATTCTGTTATACACTACACATCTTCGAAGTGCATCATTTGTGCAAGAGAAGACCTAAGAACAAAAACCTGTATCCAGAGATGTAAACATTAGTGAGTGAGCAAGCGAGCTCTCTCACAGGGTTTCCCAGAGCCACTTCGTGATCACTGGCACTAGCCAAGATTGCAGAATTCTTTGCCAAGGTTGCAGAATTCTTCCAGGAAATCGTGAGAGTAATTCAGTAAGAAAGCAGGGCCCTTATCTTCCAGAGGTGCAAAGGCCAACATTGCTCTGGCTCACAGAAATCACAACAGATGTGGTGTCCCCATATACCTGGAATGTGGGTGCATCTGGGTGATTAGAGAGGATCTCCGCATACTGGGGTCCCTCAAACATGTAGAGCAGCTGAGTGCCCAACATGACATCGAAGTACTCTCTTACCCCTGCTACAGCTTGATTAACAGCCATTTCCTTATTGTCTGATTCCAGGAGATTTCTTGTGATTTTGCATAATCTCCTGAATGAAATACACACTTTTTTTTTTTTTTTTGGGCAGGAAGAAAAAGAGCTGTTGTTTGGTAATTAAGTCCCTGGTCATCAACAAGCCATGGCTTTAGCTCCTCAGGAATCTTCACTTTAACTTCTGCTCTGTTCATGAATGTCTCTTCACTTCCAACAGTAGGATCTACATGGCCCCTTTTCTTCCAAGGCAACCGAGGTGTCTCCCTGGTGCCACCACCACCTCCATTTGTAGGTATTTTCTGTTTGTTTCTCTTTGTTTTCACTTCCACAAGTTTCTGTTGTAGGCCAGGTGTCGTCTTTCCTGGGGCAGCCCCCTCTGATCTTCTCCTCTTCGTACTGTTCCTGATTGGCTTTGGAAAGTTCTCGCTGTCTCTGTAGATTGGTATCCGTGTGTGTGAGCACTTGGCTCTCTGGGACCCATTCAGCCCGATTCTTATTCCAACCACTGTAATGTATAAAATACTTCACTTGTGTGTCTTCTCTGTAGCAGCCTTTACACACTGACTTCATAGAGAAGAGGCCCATGAAAGCACAGTACTTGCTCATCCTCCTGAAACTTAGGCTTCGGGTCTTGCTTGGGTGCCAATGATATAATCTGCCATGGCCCTCTCCTTCTCCTCACCACCACCTCTGACTATGGTCCCCTACTCCTTACCCGACCCAGCTCTGCGTCAGACATGCTGTCGGGCCCCATGGGCTCTACAGCCTCCATTTTTGTTGCTGTTTGGTGGGTAAACTCATTTCTCTTGGGCTGTGGTAGCTGTATCTGTTTTTATTTTTTTGAGGTTACCTGGTATAACTTAGTTTATTAGGTACTATAGGTTGGGTTTTGGTAAACCATGGAAGTTTCTAGAACATAAACATTAATTTCTAGATTGTATACAAGTGAATGAATGGGTTAAATTTCTATATTCTAAAAAATAACTTGCAACAAATCATAATGTTTAGTTTTCTTTTTAAAATATATACATGTATTTAAAAGGCAGAACCGAGGTGAGAAGAGGAGAGGAGAAAGAGGAAAAATTCTCCATGTGCTGGTTCCTCTCTAAACCGCTATAACAGCCAGAGCTGGGCTGGTCTGGAACTGGGATTCAGGAGCCTCTTTTGGGTCTCTCATGTGGGTGCAGGGGACAAGGACCTTGGATCAACCCCCTACTTCCTTCCCAGGAAGCTGGATCAGAAGTAGATCCACCAGAACTCAAGCCAACGCTCATATGGGATGCTGGCACCAGAGGTAGAGGCTTAATGTGCTACACCATGGTGCTGGCTCCAGTGAGTAGTGTCCATTTGTACGGATATTCTGGTTGATTAAACTCCAAGTGCTAGAATTCTCTACAATCTGTTAATTACAGAAACCCAATTCAAACTAACTGAAATGAAAAAGAAAATGTGATTGTTTGAGTACCTAGTGATTTCTGGTTTCAGGTGCAGCTGGAGTCAGGTGCTTTGATGAGGTAATCGGCATCTGGTCCTTCTTTATGTATATATATCTTGGCTGTGTTTTCCTCTGATGGCATTAGTTGTAGGCATTGGTGACCACTGGCAGCTTTGAGCTTAAGCTTTGTAATGACAAGTCCTGCAGAGAGAAAGCTTCCCTCTTGCCTATGATTTTGATGAAACACCCAGAATTGACTGTTACTGGCTTTGACTAGGTTGTGTGATCCAATCCCAGTAGCCAGAAGGGACATAATTCTGATTGGATCATAAATCAACACCTTGCTCATACAAACCAAAGGGGAGGTATTACAAAAAAGTGTTGTTATTAAAAGTAAATAAATAAATAAATAGGTGCTGGCCAAGGTCAAAATAAAGAAAACAGACTTCCACTGTGCTGAAAAATATAGAACTGAGTTGGGCAATGAGTATTCTGAGATAGAAAGTTAATATTGTCTTCAGCTTGATGACTCAAAAAGTTGAGCCCTGTTGACACAGAGATAAATTTGCAAAGGCCAGCTGGAGCTTGAAAATGTTCTACTTCCGTCTGTCAAAGCCGCCACCATCCAGCCAATCCTGCTGCTCGAGACAGTGGAGCTGTGTTTGCCTTTTGCATTACTTACTTTCCACCCCTCCCCTGTTAGATCAGTAAATAAACCCCATTCAGTCTTCCTTGAACTTTTCTCCCTGGTTTATTAACTTTTTCTCTCTTCCCACTGAGGCCACCATAGCAGGTCCAACTCTTAGCAGTCCCAGTGAAACAGGAGAAATTTCATTCCAGTTCTGGAAGATAGACTTGGGTTTTGTGCTCATCCCTGAGCCAGACCCCATGGCCATGGGATTCTGGACACTGAATGGCCAGGCCTGGGCCACGTGGCCATCCTAGAGTTGGTTAGCCCTGTCTATGTCATTGGAACTAAGAGTGAGGTCAGGGAAGATGGCCAAAGGAAAACCAGGGCATTGATAACGAAGGAAGGGGAAATGAGTAATAAACGAGTCACCACAAGAGATCCAGGAAGCATAGATAGCAAAACCACATCACTTCTGATTTGAAAGTTGCCAAATCTGTATCGTAGACCTCACAGAACTCATAAAGTTGTGTTTTCAAGCTAGAAGGGGTCGGAGCAATTTTCTCCTTACTTTATTACCATGAACTTTTCCCACTCATTCCACTTTACCCTCTGAGCCCTAGAACTGTAGTGTCATCAACAATTACAAAAGGGCCTTGTTCTTTGCAGTCCTTCAATGTATCCTCCACCCCCTTCCCTTATTCCAGGAAATGGATTGTTCAAGAGACAAGCCCAGTTGCATTATCTAAAGTTAAAAAACCAGTGGTTTAAGGAGAATGGGATTATTTCTCTCCTCCATAATAGTCTGGGTTGACATGAGAGATCTTCCTTTTGCTGGTTCACACTTTAAGTGGCTATAACAGCCAGAGCTGAGCTGGTCCAAAGCTAGGAATCAGGAGCTTCTTCTAGGTCTCCCATGTTGGGTGCAGGGAACCACAGCCTTGGGCCATGCTCCTCTCCTTTCCCAGGCCATTAGCAGGGAATTTTGGGAAGTTATCAGGAACCCAGGTTCCTTCTACCTGTTGTAACACCAACCCTGTGTGGGGAAGGGGTTATGTATGGCATGAAATGAAGCACCATTGGTTCCCCAATCCAGCCAATGGGAAGTAGGGAGACTGAGACAGGGAGGGCAAACTCTTTTCTGTTAATAGCACAGCCTGGAAGTCTATTGCCTCTCCTGCATTTTACTGCCCACTCTTAGAACCAGCACTGGGTGCAAGGGAGGTTGGGAAATTGTAGTTCATTCTGGGCGGCTCTAGAAACAATGATGGGCGAGAGAACAGATCCTGGAAGACAACCAGCAATGTCTGCAGAAAAGAAAAACCTGACTTTTTTCTTCTTTTCTTTTGTATTTTCAGGTTAAACGTAAAGACCTCTGAATAACTGCAAATGTGGGAATATTTTAATGCTCCAAGATAGATAAAGAATCTGCCCCAACATGTCTGCCTACTACAGCAATAGAAGCTATGAGGAGGATTCAGATTACCCTCCCTATGCGGGCTCTCAGAACCACAGGAGGGGGTTTTCAAACGCTCAGGATTCTCCAGGTTTTCAAGATCCTCCGAGTATTTTGGATTATCCCAGTTCCAGGAATACTTCCTTCTCTGCAGGTTCCAGAGCAAGTCCAGAGTATCCTAGAACTCTGCCTGAGCCCGATTACATTGCCTCTGAGAACAGTCCGTACCACCCAGACTCGCCTCGAGGGTCAGGGTACGGTGGAGCTCAGCGAAATCCCAATGTGATAGGTTCCAGAAACAATGGAAACTACGAAGGCTCTAGAAGAATCCCAGATTATCTTGACTCCCTGGGAGAGCCGGACTACCCTGGGGCCCAGGGTACCTTCAGCCCTCCGGGCCGCAGAGCCAGTTCCAACCTTCCAGGATCCAGAAGGAACTTACACTATGCTCGTTCCAGAGTCAGCCCATACACAGAATCGCTTCTGGGACAGCCTGATTATCCAGGGGCTGAGACTGAACTCCGTTCTTCACACTTCTTCGGGGAACCAGACTCTCATGGTGCTGAGAATTTCCAGAACTCTCCAGACTTTTGGGGAAACCCTGATTACCCAGGTGCTGAAGATGGTCATCATTATGGCTCTTCTGAAAGCCTGGAAGCAAGCAGACGGTACGTCAGGCATCTTATCTCTTCAGATTGGACTATGTCATCATCAAATCAATAGAACTTGGTTGGTATGGTTTCTGTTAGGGACACATGATGACTTCCGTATCCAGCAGGTGTGGTCAAACTGCGGCGTTTACTAAAGACCTCACCTGGGCCATGGACTCAGCCTCAGGCTTCAAGCCCTTAGCTTAGCCTTGTCTTCCATCCTCTCTCACTTGGACCCTCTCCCCACTTTCCTGTCTCTTCCCCGATCCACTCCCAGTAAAGTCTACATGATGCTGAAGGTGCTGGATTGCCAATGACATTGAGTGAAGACTTGACCATCATGAATGCAAACATCCCAAACAGAATTACACCCAAGTCATGAATTTTTATGAAGAATCTTTTGAAGATCTAATTCCTTGAAATCAGTTTAATTCCTCAGTTTGTGCTTTCATATTTTTATTTTTCCAAAATTAGTCACCACCACTGATTATTTTTCATATAAGCATTCCTGCAATTTTGATTCATTGATATTCTGTACTTACATTTTTAAAAAATGTTTATTGGAAAGGCAGAGTTACAGAGAGAAGAGCAGAGACAGAGAGAGACCTTCCATCTGCTGCTTCATTGCCCAAATGGGCAGATGTAAAACCAGGAGCCAGGAGCCTGTGCCCAAGGAGTTGAGCCAAACTCCATTGTTTTCCCAGGCTTTTAACCGGCAGCTGGATTAGAAAAGAAGCAGCCGGGACACAAACTGGTACCCATATGGGATGCTGGTGCCACAGGTGGAGGCTTAACTTGCTATGTCGCCACACTGGCTTTGATTCTGCATTCTTGTTTTCATCTAATTATGTTCATTATCTTTTGGCTATTGTTGATATTCCTTTGAGACCACTTAAATTTTACTTATTTTCATTTTATTTGAAGTGCACAGACACAGAAATAAACTTAAAGAGCTCTTCCATCTGCTGATCACTCCCCTCTACAAATGCGTGCAAAGGCTATAACAGGCCCAGGGTGAAATCAGGAAGCAGAAACTCAGTTTGGGTCTCCTATGTGACTTGCAGATAGCCAAGTACTTGAACTCTCATGACTGCTTTCCAGGATGCAGATTAGCAGGAACTAGAGTTGGGAGCAGAGCCAGGACTCAAAGCTAAGTGTTCTGAGTGTGGGTATCTTACTTGGTGGTTTGACTGCTATCAAATGTCTGCCTCCACCACTTGAAGTTTTAACCATTACAAGCCTTATTTTGCATTTACCTTATTTTTTTTAATTGGAAAGACAGATTTACAGAGAGAAAGAGGGACAGAAAGATCTTCCATCCCCTGGTTCACTCCCCAAATGGCTGTAGTGACCAGAGCTGAGCAAATCTGTAGCCAGGAACCAGGAACTTCATCCAGATCTCCCATACAGGTGCAGGACCTTAAGGCTTTGGTTCATCCTCTACTGCTTTCCCAGGCCACAATCAGGGATCTGGATGGGAAGTGAAGCAGGTAGGACACAAATTGGTACCTGTATGGGATTCTGGTGCACGCGAGGTGAGGATTTAGTCACCAGGATACTGTACCAGGCCCGCATTTATTGTTTCTAACAATAATATTTATGATTTTATAAAGATGGTGGCTTGAAATTATCTCTGGGAACAAGGATGTAAGATTTGGGCTCAGGGGTCAGTGCGGTGGCTCAGCAAGCTAAAACTCTGCCTGAAGTGCTGGCATCACATATATATGGGTACCTGCTACAGTCCCAGCTATTCCATTTCTGATCCAGCTCCTGGCTGGTAGACTGGAAAAGCAGCAGAGGACAGCTCTAACCTTTGGGCCCCTGCATCCATGTGGAAACCTGAAAAAAATTCCTGGGATCCTGGCTTCAGATCTGATCAAGTCTGTGCATTGTGGCCATTTGGGGAGTGACCAGTTGAAGCAAGATCTTTCTCTCTGTCTCTCCTTCTCTTTGTAAATCTGCCTTTTAAAAATTAATTGTCACCACAACTGATTACTTTTTATATAAACATTACTGCAGATTTGATTTATTATCATCTGCACTAAAAAAAAGTATTTATTTTTATTGGAAAGGCAGAGTTAGAGAAGAGACAGAGACCTTCCATCTCCTGGTTCATTCCCCAAATGGGGAATTGGGCCTGATGTGGTACCCTAGTGGCTAAAGTCCTCACCTTGCATGCGCCAGGATCCCATATGGATGCTGGTTCATATCCTGGCTGCTCCGCTTCTCCGCTTCCCATCCAGCTCCCTGCTTGTGGCCTGGGAATGCAGTCGAGGACAGCCCAAAGCCTTGGGACCCTGCACCCGCATGGGAGACCTGAAGGGAGCTCCTGGCTTCGGATTGGCTGAACTGTGGCCATTGTGGCCACTTGGGAAGTGAATCAGTGGATGCAAGATTCTTCTCTCTGTGTGTCCTTCCTTCTGTAAATCTCACTTTCTGATAAGAATAAATTAATTTTAAAAGAAATTGAGGACCAAACTAATTGGATTTCATAGCATTCTCTTTTTTCCATATTTTCTGTCCTTTTATGGTGCTATTTTTCATCCTTGGGATGCTGACTTATCCTTCTAATTTCCAGATATTTCTTTTTCATGTAGATTTCCCCCAAAATAAAATCTTCTCTCCTTCCTCTGAACTTGAGCCTGTCTTCTGATCCTCATCAGTTTCTACTTCTGACTGTTCACAGCTGTGTCTAAGATGCTGTGCAAGATTGTATCATCAGGCATTCCTGCAAGGAAGATGCCCTTGTCTTTGTATTGTCACCACTAGCCCAGACATAACCCATAGCTGACTGAATGTCAGCATTTGCGGGATGAAAGGATAAACAAATGGATGGGTGCCTGATGGAGGAATAGACAGATGAATGGATGGAAGAATATACATGAATGGATGGAAGAAATCAATATATGAATGGTGGATGAATGGATGAATGTACTCTCAGCACACTACTGGGTGGGTAGTGATCTATCCTTTTGGGAGTTTGAGGTGCTCATCAGAACATCTTCAATTCAGCCCTCTTTTCATTGCAGTGATAATGGCCCCTTGGGCATTCTTGGTGGAAACCATGAAGATTATCCTGAAACTGTTGAAATGGTACCTATGGGAACGGCAAATCCAGATGGCCTCTTTCTACTGGGTGCTCCTGGAAGTGGCTATGGTAAAGCATTTGTCAAGAATGGGATCATATTCTTGGGGAGGGGAGAATTAAAATCCAGTAGATGCAGGTGTGTCATTGTTAAGGCATCATAAAATAGAAGAATGGGTCTGTTCTCCCCTCAAGCACCTCATTAGATACAAAAGTTGAGAACTCAGTGTCTAGAGAAATCAAGTGTCATCGGCTATCAGAGAAGGCCAGGGTTGTGGAAAATCAAGGCCTGCACCTATGTCTAGCTGAGGTGGCTGGTCCACCTTGGTTCCGTGGAAGTATGGCTTCAATGAGATGAGATCCTGTTTCCAAATTAAGTCAGATGTTTTTAAAAGAAGACTTATTTGAAAGTCAGAGTTAGAGAGAGAGCGTGCACACTTCATTCTGCTGGTTCATTCTGCAAATGTGCAGATGGAAGCAGTATTTGAGGCTGAGTCAGGCTGAATCTACAACTCCTGAGTTTCCTGCATGGGTGACAGGGGCCCAGGGACTTGGGTTATCTTCTACTGCTTTCCCAGGCACATCAGCAGGGAGCTGTATTGGAAGTTGAACAGCCAGGATTGAACCAGCTATCATATGGGATATTGTCATGGCTTACCGTGAATATACTGCACTACCAGCCCCAAAGTTAGACATGTAAAATGTGACATCCTCCATATATTAGTCCATTTTTTGTTGCTATAGTTAAGTAGCCGAATCTGGGCACTTTATAGAAAAAGATTTAGTTAGCTCACAGTTTTCAGGCTACCAGTCCAAGATCAGATGACTTCATTTGTTTAACTTCTGGTGTGGGCCCCCTTAGGCTCAGCATAGCAGAGAAACAGGAAAGTAAGTGGGCCTCATGCAGAAGGGGTCTAAATGCATTGTGAGTAAAGGTAAGTTACTCTGCTATGGGAGGCAAAGGAAATTCAACCCAGCTCTTACCTTTCTTGCCCTTCCTTGTCATGTCAGGGAAGCCAGTTCATTACATAGAAGAAAAACAAATCCTGGCTATGTTAAGGAAATGTAGAGTCAATGGGGGTCAGAGAAAGGAGGGAGGGTTCCATTAAGAACAGATGTAGATGGAGAATTGATCCACCTTGATCGAGAAGAGTTTGAAGAAGGCAAGGGGGAGATGGGGGTATGTGGGATACACAGGTTAGCTCCGTCTGGCTAATCCCAACATCATTTGCAGATTGTAGGTGAAAAATACAATTGCACCCAGTTTAGCCACATAGTGCCCTCCAGGTTATTGGTACTGGTGGCTTATATCTGTGCATTTGGCACATCAACAAAGCACTGTCCCCATCAAAGTGTGCTCCATTTTCTCTGAAGTTTGTGGTTTAATGTTTAACATGGATTATATTATTAACATGAATTAAAATGTATTAGTATATGATTGTGTCCCGTAGAAAATGAGAATGAACTCTGTCTCCAAGGAAATTGTGCCATATTTCAAATTTATCCTGGGGCCATCATAAAATACTTAGAGCTAGAGGGAACCTTTGAACTCACTTGCACGAGTACATTTCAAACTCTGAGTTGCAACTCAATGACAAACTATGAAATGAAAGTTTAAAATGTAATAGAATTAATAATTAAATAAATAGAAAATAAGGTAGTAGAGAAAGACTATTTCAAAGGGAGTTTTAGAGAGTCAGACAGAGCGTTATTTTGTGAAACTTGGTTTTCAGTTATGCATGTAGAAGTGTGTCCTGGGCCTCAGTGTAAGAGTTTTTTTCACCCATGGCTTGTGGACAAATAAAAATCATGGATCCTGGCTGATTATTTGTAGTAGCATTGTTTCCACCTAAGATCTTTATCATTTATAAGAATCTCGAGGGAAGATATCATTTTCTTGTGAACCATCGCTAAGTATTATTAACACATGGTAATTATAATGTGGTTGGTCATACCTTGTATGGTGGGATTTATTTGCCATGTCTCCTTTCCTTTTCTTCCAGTGAATCCTGCTTTTGTGGGTGAAGGTAGCCCCCTCTGTGCTTATGGAAACCCACTGCTGACTGGATCTGACTGGTGCAAGTCACCCCAAGGTGAGTCCTAAGGGACCAGGACCTGAGAGTCACCACAGAGAAGGCACCTGTCCAAGGCAATGCAAACTTTGCTGGTTTTTTTTTTTTAAAGATTTATTTTTATTACAAAGTCAGATATACAGAGAGGAGGAGAGATAGAGAGGAAGATCTTCCGTCCAATGGTTCACTCGGTGTCGGCTTTTGGTGTGGCAGTGGATACAGTTGATACTAAATTGGTTTTTCATAGCGAGGTTTGCTTTGAGATATACAGTTAATTCTTTTAGGGGCTATTAAGTGACTTCGTTAGCAATTTTCTCATTGCGAATGATAGAATCTTTGTTCAGATGGGCATTGACCCAAGAGAAACTTATGGTCTCAAAGGGTGAAAAGTTCTCCTAGTCTGTTTTCTGTGGCAATTACAAAATACCTGAGGCTGGGGATTTTTTTATAAAGAAACGTTTCTTTAACTCCTAGTTTGGGAGGCTCAAAGTCCAAGAGTGGGTGGCCCCTTCAGTTCAGCCTGTGTATGAGGGTCTTTTGGCTGTATCACAAGGAGGTAGATGATCTCACGATGGGAGTTTGTGAAATAGGAACAGGGCAGTCACCTGGTGAGTTGAGAAACAGGCTTGAGTTATTTTAGGGTTTGTGTATTTAAGGCCTGCATGGTAGCACAGCTGCCTAAGCTCCCTGCCACTAGCAACGCTGACCCTGCATCGCATAGCTGAGTAATGATTCCAGTCCCCGCTGCACCACTTCTGATCCAGCTCCCTGCTAATGTGCCTGGGGAAGTAGTAGAAGTGATTGGATCCTTGCCATGCATGTGGGAGTAGAATTACAAGCTTCTTGCTTTGGTCTGTTCCAGCACTGATCATTGCAGTCATTTGGGAGTGAACCACTGGCTGGAAGAATCTCTTTCTCCTTTTGTCTCTCTTGTCTCTGGCACCCTGCATTTCAGAGAGAGAGAGAGAGAAGTGGAAATGGAGAGGAAGAGGGAGGGGGGGAAGAAAGAAGGGAGGAAAGGAGAGAGAGACTGATTGATCGATTGACTGGCTGATTGATTGATTTATTGATCTTCTGTCTGCTGGTTCACTTCCCAAATGCCTACAACAGCTTGGACTGAGCCATGCAGCAGCCAGGAGCCAAGAACTCTAACTTGATATCTTGTGTATGGCAGAAGCACAAGTACGTGGATCATCAGTTTTGCTTCCCAAGTGCATTGCCTGGAAGCTGAATTGGAAGCTTGGAGAGGCTGGGACCAACCAGGCATGATGATATGGGTATGGGCAATCCCAGTAGCAGATGAACCCACTGTATAACACCTACCCCAAGCTTGTAATATTTTTTTTTCTTAACAACTCATTCTTTCAGGAAATAACTAGGGTTCAGACAAAACTACATTAATTTCTCTGAGTGTGGCATCCTCGATGACAAAGCCCCTCTTCTTAAAGGCTCCACGACCTCTTGACATTAGCATCCTGGGAGCCAAACTTCCAGCACTTGAACCTTTGGGGGACACTCAAACCAGATCCAAACTGTAACTGAAGGAGATGGGGAAAACATAGGAAATTGGAAGTAGAAATACTCTCCAGTGGCTAGTCTGGGGTAGATAGTTCAGAGCTACTGGATGAGTTAATCTGTTGAATGGATTACAGAAACCAGGGCTTCTGAGTCTAACCAGGGCCTGGTTCTAATGCCAGGGCCTAGGGATCACCTAGACACTAGGGTTTTGCACCCATTGTGCTTGACTCAGCTTCTCTTTAAAGCTGACCTTTGTCTCCATAGAGTCTACACTTCAGCTTAGGTGCCTCCTTGAATGAGCTCACCTTTCCCCTTGGCCTGCCCTTCAAGCCAAGAGAAGGTGCTGCCCAGTCTATTTGCAGTGCATGCCTGTACTTGGGTCAGTCATTTTTGTCACAGGAGACAGGACTGAGTATCCTGTCCATCCTGGAGTTAATTCATGTCTGTGTTGGCGAACTTGAAGTGTGTTCATCACCACTTTTGTGAATACTCAGGCAGTTACTATGAGAGCAGGCTGTGGAACGGTCCCTTTGGTGAAAACCAAAAGGCTCAGAAAGCTTGCTAAGGATCGTTAACGTGCAGTGATGGAGATCTGGTCAGAGGCAGGGACTGAGAACCAAAAGGCAACAGAGAAGAGAGGTTAGGGTGTGCTGGAAGCAGAAAACAAGTCTGCAGACAATAAGGAAGTCATCCATATTAACAACAAATGTCTCTCACCTTCCAGCCCAGCGACCCGTTGGATAGCCATCAGCTTATCTGTCAAGTGCTTTCTTGACTGATGTGCTCATCTTTCATATGAGTTTAACCTTGCTGCTGGGAGGGAAGACCACAAGGCAACACACGATTCTGTTCTCCTTTGGGTCCTTGCTGGAACAGACAATGATTTCAGCGATGTGGGAAAAGGAAAAGGCTTGATGGGTCTCTCCCTAAACTGCCCTGTTTGGCCTTACCAAGTCTGGGGACCCTGATGGCCCAGGAATCTCCCAGAAAGAGGAAGCTGGCTTTTTCACTTTGCCTTACTAGGTTCTCAGTTTCAAATCTCAGGCAGTAGTAAATGGCTGAAAAGTTAGCTGCATGGGAAGGCATGGCTTTGGTGGATTCACTTATAGCCCAGGGAATTCCTGGAACACAGTAGATACTCAATGGGCATTCGTTCATTCATAAATGAGTAATACATCAGCCTCCTGTTAAAATGGGGGTGAGCACCAGGGTGAGATGATGTTGAGCTCCTGATTTGGGGTTCAGACCTACTTGGTTCTAATTGGTACCTTACAGGGTGATGATGAAAATAAAGGATATTCTCTACTCAAAGTGCTTCCCTCGCAGTAAGAATGGGGGTTGTTTCTGTTGATTGTCATTGATGGGGGAGAGAGTGTTTGAGTTTTAGTCCAATCTTGCCTTTCCGTGACACTATGATGGCCAGGGAGAGAAGGTCAGTTCATCTCTCTCTGCTCCTTTATTTTCCAAACTATTAAATAAATGCCTTGCCCTAGGCAGCTTCTAGGAGGAAATTGTGTTCAAGTGTCTGGCATTGAAACAGAACAGAGTCTTGGTAGTGAAGCGGAATGGTTTTTCTCTTGTAATAAGGAGGTTGGAGGTCTGTGGGTCACACGGCAGTTCTGGCCACCAAGCACTGAGGGACTGAAGATCCTTCTCTCACTTCTTTGTACTTATTATTTAAAACATTTAAAAAATTTTAACGTTGAGAGTGAGAGACAGAGAGAAAATTCCTTCTTCTGTTGGTTTACTCTCCAAATGCCCACAATGGTCAGGGCTGGGTCAGGTTGAACTCAGGATCCAGGAACTGCACCTGACTTGCTCCCACATGAGTGGCAACAAAGTAAGGGACTGGAACTGACACCTGCCTCCTGGGTTGTGCATTAGCAAGACAGAAGATCAGAAGTGGAGCTGGGCCTGAACCATGTACTCCAGTATGGAGGCATCTCAGAGGACAAAAGACCAAGTGCCTAGACCTCTAGCTTCTTTCTCTGCCATCCTTGACAGGTGAATATTCATCTTGATTTCAAAAGGCTGCCTCCAGGCACACAGGTGAATGGATAAGAGTGAAAGGTGGACCCAGGCAGACTGGCTCCCTTATTTAAAGAGCATTTCTGAAAACCATGTGTCTCATTGGCCTAAACTAAATCACAGGATCACCTTTAGCTGCAAAGGAAGCTGGGAGAATCGAGAGTGAGTACTATGTCCAAACTGGCAATGGAGCGTCTGCTGATCTGAGTACAAAGGGAGATGTGTGTTGGAAGGCATCCGTGAGGATAATCATTGTAACACGAGCGACCCACCTAGGTGTCTGGGCACACTTGAAGTTATGTCTGCCAAGTTCTAGGCCAGAGACGCTCACTTAAAACCTTGCCCCTGGGTTCTGAATCCTGTAGGGGAAGCTCCGTCTTCTATTTCTAGAATTCTCTTGTCTGTAATGGAAGGTTCTGTCGCCAATTTCTTACCTAGCTACCAAGACAGAATTCTCTGCAGGGAAACACACCTCCTTGCTGGGACAGGCAGGCGCTATGTTGTGGTTTGGCTGGGGCAGGCTCAGGCAGGCTCACCTTGGCTGATAACCAAATGTGAATGGTGCATCCCTTTGCGATTGTTGTTGCTCTCTCCAGGGCAAGTAGCCACAAAGTTGATGTGACCCAGTCGTGAGGTCTGGGGATCCCCACCACGATGAACGAGGGAGCAATGTTATCGGATGACCAAGTGAATGACATTGCCGTAGAGGTGGAAAATGTTCCCACTGGGGTCCAGAGCCATTCATCCAAAAATCAAATTTCACCAGAAAGGGCCCCGGTCAAGCCCAGCTTCAGCGTGGTTTCCTCAGCATCTGATGCCGACGGGCTGGACCCACATCTGTGTGGCAGCGGGAATGACAGAAAGGGCCAGTACTTAAAGCGGTTCTCAGCATGTTCACATGAATCCGTGTCTCAGATGCTGCCTGGCCCAGAATGCCTGGGCTTGGATGGTCCTTGTGCTTCCCACGAAACCATTCAAGGTAGACGGACACCAGGGAATGGGACATAGCAAGAGAGCCGGGAAGCTTTACAAGTTGTCCGCAGGGCCTCTACGTTGTTTAGAAAATAATTTTAAAATTTATTTTCTTGCTACTTGAAAGGCAGCGAGACAGAAGGACAGAGGGATACAGATCTCCTGTCTTCTGATTCACTCCCCAAATGCTTGCAACAGCCAGAACTGGGCCAGGCTGAACCCGGGAGGCCTGGGACTCTGGATGGGATTCCCACGTAGGTGGCAGGGACCCAGAGGACTTGAACCATGACCTGCTACCTCCTGCTGGCACGAAGCTGGGATCAACAGCAGAGCCAGGACTTGAATACAGATAATCTCATGTGGGTGCCCTAGGTAGCATCTAAGCACTATATCAGATGTCTACCTGGCATCCCTTTTATGTGAACCAGGTACTTTGGTTTTATTTACACCTCAAACACCACACCTTTGAGGCAGGCATTTCTCTTTGAGGCATGAGCAAGTTGAGATTCAGGGGAATTCAGTGACTTGGGAGAGCTGGGAACCACATGTGGTTCTGCCTGATTCCCAAGCCTATTAGCCACACCACTTTAAAATTTTATTTATTTACTTGAAAGAGGTAAGTGTATGCGCACACACAGGCATGAATAGGTAGGTAGGTAGGTAGGTAGGTAGATAGATAGATGCACAGAGATCTCCTATCTGCTGCCTCACTCCTGAAATGCCTGCAACAGTAAGGACTGGGCCAAGGCCAACGTCAAGAATCTGGAACTCAGTCCGGATCTTCCTTGTGCACGGCTGGGGCCCAAGTACTGGAATCAGTGCCATCCCACTGTTTTAACCCTCTGTCACATGAGATGGTGGCAGCAGCTCCAGCCATCACATGCAGTCAACCTTCTGCAAGAACCTCAGTGTATCACCCCCTCTGAGAGCACAGGTTGGCATTGTGTCCACTGCCTGTGCTGATCCAGCCACTTGCAAGGGGGAACTGGGGCTGACAGCTTACTAGGAACTGCCTGCCCCACATAGTCTTTGCCACACTGGCACACAGATGTGAATCTGAGTTGATGGAGCAGTGTGAGGAAGAACAATACACCTGCTGGGAAGGGCGAAAGCATCCAATAATGGTCAGGCAAAGAAGGGAAGGTTCTTGGCCCTGGAGTTCAGAGCCGTGCAAGAAAATGAATTGGGCTTCCGAGATGAGAGAGTAAAAGGAAGCTGCTGAGTAGACAAGATCTTGTCGACATCACTGAAGTTTTTGTGAACATTCTAGTCTCTTAGGTTGAGTGGGGATACAGGGAGAGGGGAGCAAGTGTGATCTTTGGAATCTGGGCCTATTTTTTTTTTTTAAAGATTTTATTGTTATTGGAAAGCCGGACATACAGAGAGGAGGAGAGACAGAGAGGAAGATCTTCCATCCGATGTTTCACTCCCCAAGTGAACCGCAACGGGCCGATGCTCCGATCCGATGCCGGGACCAGGAACCTCTTCCGGGTCTCCCACGCGGGTGCAGGGTCCCAAAGCTTTGGGCCGTCCTCAACTGCTTCCCCAGTCCACAAGCAGGGAGCTGGATGGGAAGTGGAGCTGCCGGGATTAGAACCGGCGCCCATATGGGATCCCGGGGCTCTCAAGGCGAGGACTTTAGCCGCTAGGCCACGCCGCCGGGCCCGGGCCTATTTTTTTTTAATGTGCTTTTAGGAAAACATTCTCTAACTTCAGCACTATATTTTAAAATGTGGTGATGCCGTTAAAAAAAATATAAACCTGTTTACTTTTTTCTGCAGGACAAAAGTTGATTGCGTCTCTGATTCCCATGACTTCTAGAGACAGAATTAAAACCATTAGGAACCAGCCACGGACCATGGATGAGAAGAGGAACCTGAGGTAGGGTCCAAGGTTTCTCTGCCTTCCCAGGTTCCTTGTAGATGCTATACCTCTGCTCCCGCCTCAGCTCAAAATGTGAAGATATAGGTCAACGCAGGCCTGGTGTGATGGCTCGGTGGCTGAGTCCTCACCTTACGTGTGCTGGATCCCATATGGGTGCCAGTTTGTGTCCTAGCTGCTCCACTTCCCATCCAGTTCCCTGTTTGTGGTCTAGAACAGACTCCCTGCACCTGCGTGGGAGACCCAGAAAAAACTCCTGGCTCCTTGGCTTCAGATCGGCTCAGCTCCAGCTGTTGTGGCCACTTGCAGAGTGAACCAGTGAATGGAAGATCTTTCTCTCTGACTCTACTTCTCTCCATAAATCTGATCTGCCTTTCCAATAAAAAAAAAAATAAATCTTTAAAAGAAAATAACAATGAATACTAGGTACAGCAGGGCTAAGGGCCGCTCTGCGTCATCTTTGCAACTTTAGCATTGATCTCAAACTACTCAGAAGTTTACTTATCACAAAGACCTCAGCAGATGGCTAAGTCTAGGAATGCAAAAACACAAGAGGCGTGTGTTAGCGTTCGCCATTACGCGTCCTGTTATCTTTGTCCTTCTGTCATTTGTGGTGTAGTTAGCAGAAAATCAGGCCAAATGAAGACAGGAGGAGGTTGCCTTGGGAGGCCCAGGAAGCAGGGATGTACTTTTTTGGTGTGAGAGTGGGTAAAGACACATTTGGGACTGCTCTTCCATTTCAAACTCAGCATGGCTCCATTCATCCTGGGATAGTTGCCTAAAGCACAATTTCTCAGCCTTCAGGCGGGTGACATTTGAGGCCTGGCTCATACTGTTGCATTCATTTGTAGGATGTTGTTTAGCAACCAGTTTAATAACTAGCAGAGTTTGCAGCCATTACCAGTGGTCCCCTTGGAGAACTCTAGAACTGCTGACCTCCAGGAAACCCTGATTGCCCCAGGCCCCTCTTTTCCTTTTTCTCATTCTACTCCAACCATCCTGGCCTCCTTCCTGCTCTGCTCCACCCACTGGGGGCCTGGCTTTGGCCATTGCCTAGGCAAGAGGCTTCCCTTATTCGTACAATGAATCTCTCCTTGCTTTCAAATACAATGATGTTCAGCTATCATTTTAAATCTATCACTTTAAACACAGTGATACCTTTTCCAGCATGTTCCATCTCCACACCTGGTTCGGGGAAACCATTTTCTTCCCTACAGTGCCAACCATTTTCTAACATATTCCCCAATGCAGTCATTCCATTGTGGGTGTGTCATGCTTATTGTCTTTTGCTTCTAACTAGGATGAGGTTTCACACCTCAGGGAAGTTGGTCTTGGGCACACGTTGTTATGCGGTGGCTGTTTTCTGAGTGATGGAACTTTGGCCTTGCTGGCTCTTACTTTTTCCTGCCATGCCCCACAGGAAAACAGTTGACAAGGAGAAGAGTAAGCAATCCAATCGTGTCCTTGAGTTCAATTGCTGTGCACAGTGTCTGAACTCCCTTTCTCTGGTAAGTTAAGTTTTGTTGTGGTCAATGTAATGGGTACAGCAAGCGGATGACAATGGGGAGGGTGAGTATGGAAGGAGAACCATAGTTCAGGGCCCAAGGCCATTGGGTCAGTTTAGGTGTGTGGAAAGGAAGGGAGAAGGGGAGAAAGCAGTTGCTGGGTTAGTCAAGCAGCTCAGTCATTCTTCAGTAGAAAATTGTGAAGCTAGTAACAGCGCTGCCCTGGTGTGTGGGCCTGGGGATGCAGTGACATGTCCTTCATAAATGTACTTGGCTTGCTTTGCACAGTATGCTGCTCCAGGACTGGTGGGCGATTTTGTTCTTGTGGTACCTACTCTGTGAGTGTTTGTTGAGTGACTGTCAGACCATCCGCTTTGCATCCCAACTGCAGGGTTACCGGAGATCCAAGAGCAACCTGTCGGAGCTCCTCAACTCCATCAGCTTGTGGCAGAAGACACTCAAGGTCATTGGAGGCAAATTCGGAACGAGTGTCCTATCCTATTTCAACTTTCTGCGGTGGCTCTTGAAGTTCAACATCTTCTCCTTCATCTTGAACTTCAGTTTCCTCACGATCCCTCAGTTCACTGTGGCTGAGAAGAACACCCTGCAATTCACTGGGCTGGAGTTCCTAACGGGAGCGGTGAGTTCCTCACGGCAGTGGTGAGTCCACCACCAGAGATCACCATTCCAGAAAGCTAGGGGCGTGCCCTGGTGCTGATTACCTACCCCAGTTGATCATTTTCAGGCACATCTAAAATATCCTCCCTTCCAAGTAACATAAGTACAGCATCGAGAACACTCCGCCTCCAGAGGTGACCAGTTAGTAGTTTCTGTTGTTTGTCTTCTGTGCACCTGCAGCTACATCTCATCACATATACAACATCCCTTCATTGCTTCTTACAAAAGGCGGATGACGACATGTCATCCACGATTCTCCTCCTTCCTTCTAACAGTGTATGGTGACCATCCTCTCCTGCTGGTGCCCCACAGATCTGTGTTTTCTTTCTTTTTAATAAATTTGCAAATAATACATTGCTGTTTCTGAAAAATCCCCACTAGCGAAACGAACTAAGAGAAAGCCCACTGTTTCTTTTTTCCCAGGTTACTCTCCTCATTTTGGGGTATCTCTTTGAAAACTGTTCTTTCTTCTTAAACATTGATCTATCATTGGATTAGTAGATCAATAGAGATATACAGTTGACTGATACATAGATAATAGATAGTTCAGTATTTTTTAAAAAGCTTTCTTTTTATCAGAAAGGCTGATTTAATGAGAGAAGGAGAGATGGAGAGAAAGATCTTCAGTCTACGATTGTTCCCCAAATGGCCTAAACAGCTGGTACTGAGCTGATCTGAACTCAGGAGCCAGGACCTTCTTGTGGGCCTCCTATGGTCTCAAGACTTTGGATCATCCTCTACTGCTTTCCCAGGCCACGAGCAGGGAGCTGGATGGGAAGTGGTACAGCCAGAATGGGAAGCAGCACTGCTTTGAGATCTCAGCCCTTAAAGGGGAAGGACTGGCCTGTTGAGCCACTGCTAGCACCCGTTTTTTTCCAGATGAAAAGATTGTAGGATTGTTATAAGTCTTGTTTTGCAACTTTTTTGCTTTGCTATGTAACTTGGACTTAGAAAACAAAAAAGATATATTTATTTGAAAGTCAGAGTTAGAGAGGAGAGACAGAGAGAGATCTTCTGTTAGTTCATGTCCCAAATGGCTTCCATGGCCAGTGTTGGGACAACCTGAAGTCAGGAGCCCAGGGCTCTGTTCAGGTCTCACAATTGGGTGCAGGGGTCCAAGAACTTAGGCCATCTGCTACTGCTTTCCCAGACACATTGGCGCAGGGTCCCAGAGCTTTGGGTCATTCTCTACTGCTTTCCCAGGCCACAGACAGGGAGCTGGAAGGGACATAGAGTAGCTGGGACACGAACCAGCACCCATATGGGATCCTGGGAGATGCAAGGTGAGGACTCTCAGCACTAGGCTATTGCACAGGTTCCGGTATTTTTTTAAAGATTGAAATGGTTGAAGAAGAAACCAAAGAAGGTACCATTTGTGAAACATGAAAGTTAAGGGAATTTCAAGTTCAGGAGTCCACAGATGAAGTTTATTGTAACATGACCACACGCATTCACTGAAGTGGCATCTCTACTGCTTTCTCCCGGTAACAGAGTGGGAAGGTGGCTGCAGGCCGCAGCACCTGCAACACTCTAGCTATTTACTGCCAGGCCCAGCACAAGTAGCCAAGTGGCTAAAGTCCTCACCTTGAACATGCCAGGATCCCGTATGGGCGCCAGTTCTAATCCCAACGGTCCTGCTTCCCATCTAGCTCCCTGCTTGTAGCCTGGGAAAGCAATCGAGGATGACCCAAAGCCTTGGGACCCTGCACTCACGTGGGAGAACTGGAAGAGGCTCCTGACTTCCTGGGTTTGGACCAGGTCAGCTCAGCTCCAGCCGTTGTGGCCGCTTGAGGAGTAAATCAATGGATGGAAGATCTTCTCTGTCTCTCCTCCTCTCTGTATATCTGACTTTCCAATAAAAAATGAATAAATATTTAACAAAAAGATATTTACTTCCAACCCTGCCACCCTTAGCAGTAGAACACTCAAAATAAGACCCGTCTACTGTTCTTTTATTTCCTCTTGTGGGAAAACTAGGGCTTCCCGTTGAGATGGATGACTTCAAATGGAATCATGTCAATGTCCCCTTTGTTTTTTTTCTCATCACAATGTGTATTTTGCATATTTTGTATTTCATTATGAAAAAAATCACAAAGAAGGGCAAGATATTAAACCTAGTGATGAAGATGTGACCTACTTTACCCACACCCCACATTAGAGGGCCTAGGTTTGAGGCTTGGCTGTTGTGTTTCTGATCCAGCTCCCTGGGAGGCAACAGTGATGGTCCAGGTCTACCTGGGGCCACTGCCACTGAAGTGGGAGATGCAGACTGAGTACTGGGCCCTGGCTCCTGTAGGTTTGGAGAGTGAACTAGCAGTTGCGGCCTCTCTGTATTTTTCTCTCTCTGCCTCTCAAATAAGCAAAATACATTGATACATATTCTGAAAACTTCAAAGATACAAAAAATATTGGACCAATAAACACTCATGTACTACCTATGTAGTTTTTAAACACACATACATATATATCTACATATATATGTATTTACTATTTTGGGAGTATTTTAAAGTAGATTACAGAAACAGGATATTTCAGTCTTAACACACATCTCTTGGGATCAGTGTGGTGATACAGCATGTTAATCTTTTGCCTACGGCACCAGCATCTCATATAGGTGCTGGTTTGTGTCCTGGCTGCTCCATTTTTGATCTAGCTCCCTACTTGTGTCCTGGGAAACCAGTAGAGGATGGCCCAAAACTTTGGGACTCTGCACCTGTATGGGAGACCCAGAAGAAACTCCTGGCTCCTGGCTTCAGATCGGCTCGGCTCTGACAATTGTCACTTGGGGAGTGAATCAGCAGATGGACGATCTTTCTGTCTCTCCTTCTGTCCATAAATCTTCATTTCCAATAAAATTAAATCTATGTCTTTTAAAAATCATATTCTCTAAACATTAAGATACTGTAGTCACAATATTGTTCTCACTTGTAACAAAACAAATAAAAATAATGTCATCTAAAATGCAGCCATATCCAAATTTTCTGTTTTCCCCCAAAGGTCTTTTCACAGCTTGCTTATTCAGACCAGGATCTGATTTTCCACACTCAGTCTCTATTACTCTAGGATAATCTCCCTTCCCCTTGACCTTGGCTTAGATAGGAAAATGGACCAGTTGCTCTTAAGCAGTTCCTTACTGACGCTGGGGCGTTGTCTGATGTAGCACTTCCTCATGAGGGCTCTCATTTGTTTGTTATAAACTGAAATAGAGATCTGAGGGTGTGATGTGTGCCCCGGTAAACATGTTGCCCTGCTGGGTCACAGGTGACACAGCCACATAGCAGTGGGCTGGCCTGCAGCTAATGATGCTCTGGTTCGTCCCTGGTCCCTTCACCAGGAAGTGACATGGATGGATTGGGATTCCTTTCTGGCTCGGTGAGCCTGAAAATAAAAAGTCTGTGTCCCTGGTGGCTGCAGTGCCCCTTTCTTGGCCAGTTGAATGTCTAACCCCACTGGCCCAAGCTTCTTGCAGACACATCAACCCAGCTGATCTTAGGCTCAAGAACTGGCCCTGACCCAGGGCTTGCTTTATCACCTTCAGGGTTATTTTAAGGACACGGTGCTGTACTACGGCTATTACACCAATTCCACCATCCAGCATCGGCACGGCGGGGTCTCCTACAACATGCCGCTGGCCTACATCTTCACCATTGGGGCCTGTTTGATCACCTGCTTCTTCAGCTTGCTCTTCAGGTATGGATGCCTGGCTGTCCCGGTTCTGAGGCTCTTTTTTTTTTTTATTTCAGCAATGTCCAGGGAATGCAGGGAACTACTTCTCTGCAGCTTTCACTTCCTATGGCTATCTGACCTATTATCCTGCTGCCCAAGGTGGGCATTTGGGAGCGAGGAAGGGAGGTTTGCTTTCAGAGAACTCGGTCCATTGGAAAGCAAATATGAATGAAAAACCCACATGGCAATAAATGTCCATCCTCCATGCTCATTTGCTAGCTCGGACTGGTGGCGTGGCAAATGCATACACTGCTCAGCTCACACAGCACACTTGCCAACTCACAGCTCTGGAGACAGGAGTCTCAGATCCAGGTGTTGGCAGGGGTGGGTTCTTCCGAGGACTCTGGTTTTGGCTCGCCAACCACTGCCATTTCCGTTGTCTGTCACCTGTTCTTTCTCTTCTCTTCTTAGCAAGACATCCATCATTGGGACCAAACCGCATAACCTCTTTGTAACTTATGTTGGAAAAATTTTTTTTAATATGAAAGGCAGAGGAAATAGAGATTTTTCTGTCCTCTGATTCACTCCCCAAATGCCCACAACAGCCAGGGCTGGACCAGGTTGTCACCCTCATGGGGAGCAGGGACCCAAGAACTTGAACCATCACCTGCTGCCTAATTTGCATTTGCAGAAAGCTGGAATTAGGAGTGGAGTTAGGACTTGAACTCAGGCCCCATGATATAGGATGTGGTTATCCTAAGAAGTTGACTTGACTGCTGTAGCAAACACCTGCTGTACTTACCTCTCCAGATACAACCCCGTTGTGAGGTCAGAGGAGTTAGCATTTCAATATATGGATTTTAGGAGGACACAGTTCAGCCCACAGGAACCTCACTTCTGGCATGATAATTCAAACCAAAGGGGATTTCCTTTCATCCTGTCAAGTTAGGAACTGTTGCTCAGTGGTCGCATATTGTGGAAAGACATTATCCTTGTACTTGGCATTTATTACATGCCAGACTGGGTTCCAGGTCATGGCTGGGCCTGAGGTAGCCCCAGGATAATGACCTCTGCCTCATGCCAAGGCCTTCTTGCTCCAAGGACCTCATGTCATGAGCTTCTTGCCTTTGCTTATATGGTAGGTTGAATAATGTCTCCCTGCCACCCTCTACCTCTCTCCCTAAAGATGTTCACACCCCAGAAATCATCTGATCTGGTCCTGTCAAGAAAACTTCAGACAGGACTCAAAAGTCAATCAAGGGGCTGGTGCAATGACTCACTTGGGTTATTCCTCTACCTACGAACACCAGATCCCGTGTGAACACTGGTTTATGTCCCAGCTGCTCTACTTCCCACCCAGATCCCTGCTTATGGCCTGGGAAAGCACAGAAGGATGGCTCAGAGCCTTGGGACCCTGTACCCTTATGGGAGACCTGGAAAAGTTCCTGGCTCCTGGCTTCAGATTGGCTCAGCCTCAACTGTTGCGGCCATTTGGGGAGTGAACCAGTGCATGGAAGATCTCTCTGTCTCTCCTTTTCTCTCTCGATCTACCCTTCCACCAAAAAAAAAAAAAGTCAGTGTAAGCAAACAACTTTTTAAGTTGGTCATTTTGTATGGCACAGAAGTGATGTTGCAGATCTCCAAATGGTCGTTGGCAGAAGACAGGTGCTCCTTCTCTGCAGGGAGAGGGACTTCGCCGATGTGAGTCAGCGAAAGCACCTTAAATAGGGGAGATTGTCCTGGGTCATTGTGGTTGGTCCAGGGGAACCCTGAATACTTTTATTGATTAGGAGGTCAGGGAGAGAGAGCATGAGCTCTGCTGGCTTTGGAGATGGGGACAGGGCCACACGCTAAGGGATGCAGTCAGTCTCTAGAAGCTGGGTACGACAGAACAAGGATCTTCCCTGTGAGGTCCCTTTTCCGACCTCTGACCCCCATAAGGGTGAGATAATTGGTTGTTGTTTCCGACCATGATGTTGGTGGTCATTTGTCACAGTGGCCTTAAGAACCCGATATGACTCACAGTTAGCTCCGTGAGGTGGATACCCTTGTTATGCCCATTACCCCGATTTGTAAACAGAAGCCCAGAAGAGTTAACAGGACAACGACCTCACCATTGGCAAATCCAGGGATGGAATCTCCCAGCTGGTGCAGAGCTGGAGCCCCCCACCTCCTTCATGTTACCTTTCCCCGATACCGACAGGACTGCATGGTGCTTTATCCCCACACTCCCCAGTGTCTGTCCCAATAACCCGTGGTCTTTTGGTTCCCGCCTTTTCCAGCATGGCCAAGTATTTCCGGAACAACTTCATCAACCCTCACATTTACTCCAGAGGCATCGCAAAGCTCGTCTTTTGCTGGGACTTCACCGTCACTCACGAAAAGGCCGTCAAGCTTAGGCAGAAGAATCTCAGTACGGAGATCCGGGTAAGGAGCCCTCGGCTCCCCTGCCTCTGCCTGCCCACTCCCCTTCGCTGCTCCAGGACGTCCCTACCTTCCCTCAAAGTACTTGGAAGTTCCTGGCGTTTGATTACTGCCCCAAGACTGATACTTAAGGCAAATATTCCTGGGGATTCTGTAGGGGAAATGGGTCTTGTCACATGACCCCTGGGGCCTTTGCGATGAGGATGTGTCATGGTCTGTGTGGCTGCAACAGAATGTAGGAGGCCGGGTGCTTTAGCAGGAAGGAATCGATGTGGCTTGTAAGTCTGCAGAGGCTGGACAACATCATGTTTGTATCTAGGCAGGGATCCCCTGGCCTCTGGCTTTGTCACAGCAAAACTGAGGAGTGTGGGGCCCAGCATGGTGGCCTAGCAGCTAAAGTCCTTGCTTTGAATGCACCAGGATCCCACATAGGCACTGGTTCTAATCCCAACAGCTCCACTTCCCATCCAGCTCCCTGTTTGTGGCCTGGGAAAGCAGTCGAGGAATGCCCAAAGGCTTGGGTTCCTAAACTCGCGTGGGAGACCTGGAAGAAGCTCCTGGCTCCTGGCTTCAGATTGGCTCGGCTCTGGCCATTGCAGTCACTTGGGGAGTGAATCATCAGATGGAACTTCTTTCTCTCTGTCTTTCCTCCTCTCTGTATATATGACTTTGTAATAAAAATAAATAAATCTTTAAAAAAAAATGGAGGTGTGTGAAGGACAATGACCATGTCTTGTTAAAACCTACCGGCTCTGTGAGACCAGCATTTGCCTCTCCATGGGACAGAGCCTGCCTGGCCACGAGGGTCCATCTCTTTAACAATTGCATCCCCTCAAGGCCACCACTCTGGGGACCGCAATTCCAGTGTGTGAAACTTTGAGGGACAAGCCACACCCCAGACATAGCAGTACAACTTCCTGAGAGCCAACTCAGCAATTTCTAGCAAAACGTGTGCCTGGTTCCCAAAATTCTGAGTTGAAAATTCAGTTCTGGGGTGGTGGTTTTCTACCCCAGATTAATCTTGTGCCTCAGGCTTTTTTTAAAGATATATTTTATTTTTATTGCAAAATCAGATATACAGAGAGGAGGAGAGACAGAGAAGATCTTCCATCTATTGATTCACTCCCCAAGTGACCACAACGGCCAGAGCTGAGCCAATCTGATCCCAAAACCAGGAGCCCAGAGCTTCTTCTAGGTCTCCCATGCAGGTGCAGAATCCCAAGTCTTTGGGCCATCCTCGACTGCTTTCCCAGATCATTAGAATGGAGCTGGATCAGAGGCACAGCAGTTGAACCAGTGCCCACATAGAATGCTGGTGCTGCAGGTGGAAGATTAGCTTGCTGTACCACCCTGCTGTTCCCAGCCAAGCTACTTCTTGCAGAAGGAACTTGGTGGCCATGGGCTCATGTGTTCCTCTGCTTTGGAAAAGGAAGCTGAGCGGGGTAACAGGGGTTCTGGGATGCTTGGTGATTCTCCCTAGGGTCTCCTATCCATCACTGTGGACCAGACTGGGTTTGTGTCTCTGGGTGTGGCATGAGTTCATCAGGGGAGCATGGGTACCAGTGTGGGAGGCAGGAAGCTGCAGCTGAACTTGGTGCCCTGTGCTTGTAGGAGAACCTGTCTGAGATCCGACAGGAGAACGCCAGATTCACATTTCACCAGCAGCTGACTCGCTTCTCTGCTCACGTGGTCGCCTGGGTGGTCTCCACTGGCATGGCCGTGGCCTGCTGCGTGGCCGTCTACTACCTGGCCGAGTACAACTCGGAGGTAAGCAGGGAGACAGCTGCGGGAAGATGGAGCTGGAGTGGGAGGGACCCTGGCTGGAGGCCTGGGCTCAATGAGAAGCTTGTTAGAAGCGCCAGCCTTTCCCCTGCTGCCCCTGGGCTCAGAATCTGCCTCTCCTACAAGATCCTCAGGTGACCTGCGTGTGCACTCCTCAGGGCAACACACTGGGCTGGAGAAATGCAAATCTTAGCCGTGGTCCTGGGATCAATTTCTCATGTCTTGCCTTCCAGCCCACATGCTTCCCACAGCACCTGCCTAGAGTCAGTGCTGAGTCATGTTAGGGACCCATGGACTCTGGCAGGTGCTTTATGCAGCTCTGCAGTTCCCATCTGTAAAATGGGAATGATCTTACTTGGCAGTGTAAGGGTATGGTCAGGGCTGGAGAAAAATTATGTGGAGGGCTAATGCCATGCCTGTCACCCTGAGTGATAAAAGGGGAGCTTGTGGTGATGAGGACTCCGAGGCTGGTAGCTGGGTGGCCTGGACAAAGTGCTATTTTCCTGCCTCTCAGAGTGGGGCCATTGTATCAGGGTTGTCACAGATAGGTCTCTATGTCACTTTCTCTAGTGGTTTCCATCACTGTCCATATTTCATATATCCTCCATGGCACACTGGACCTATCTTTTATGATCCTACCCCTACCACATTGCTAGCCTCGTTACCCTGTACAACCCAACACCAGCAATGCTAACTGGCATGTCCATGGGTCTCAGAACAGTGTCCTGCTCTCACCTCTAGGTGGGGAATATGTAGTCCATTCTCCACCCTCTACTCCCCTTCACCAAATCTTATCAGGAGTGTCACCTCCTCCAGGAGGTCCTCTCTAGTTATCACCACCAACCTCACCAAGATGAATGAGGTGCTCCCGACTTTGCACTTGTCCCACGTGGCATTGAAGTGCCTCCTTTTGTATCTGGCTCTTCCAGGCACCCGGCCTTACACCTGACGCGTGTAGATGTTCAGTCTAATGCATAAATCAAGACACTAGAAGCCTCTCCCACCACCACGGCCATTGTCATGGTGTCGGATTATCTAATCTAAATGTTTGCCATTAGCCATAATCAGATCTGTCCTGAAATGGGTAAACTGAGTCATCATCCTCAGAGCCTGGCATTACCTAACAGGATGCAAGCCATACCCAGGCAGGTGCAGGTTTGAAGAAGAGTTCTGAATTTCTTCTCTGCCCTGTGCCTTTTCCCCATACCCAGCTGGAGTGGAGGGAGGATCTGAGGAGGAGAGCAGGTGGGAATGGAATACCCAGGGCTTTTTGCACCACTCTAGTGGCTGTCATCCATAGGCCACTACAGCTTTATGAGACCCTGGCCATATGAGTTAGCATCCTAGGGTCAGACTGGGCCTTCTGTGACCATATAGAATTCGAGCAGAGTCTCCGTGGGTTGTGTGGTAATTGGCCCATCTTCCAGATGGGGAAAGGAGGCTCAGAGAAACAAAGTGTGTGACTTTAGGGCTTGTTATGTCAAAATGTAAGGAGAAAGGGGTTTCCTTGGCTCCAAAGCCCCTGCCCAAAGTGCAAGTGATATTTTTAGATCTCACAAAGGATGCGGAGGCAGGCTTGGACCCTGGAGGGGGAGGGAGCAGGAATGTGAGACAGGAAAGACCAGAGGGCAGTCACTTACCCCAGACCAGGGGAAGGATGCCTGACAAAAGCACAGCCCAACATCAGGATGCTGAGTACCATGGGAGGAAGTGCACCTGCTGTGACCTCACACAGTGGTACAGCACACTCCCTTCGCCTAGGTGCCAATCTGCCACATCTGTGTTTGTGTCTTTGCTTCTCTGAGCCCCCATTGGCTTGGCACAGTGCTCCATAAATGGCAGCTTCATGGTTCATCCCAGAGGAGCTGCTTGTGGGGTCTTGGCCATCACAGAGAAGGGTGCAGTACCTGATTGACTTCAGGCATCTGTGCTGTGTCCCCTGCAGTTCCTGAAGACGCACAGGAACCCCTGGGCAGTACTGCTGCTGCCATTCGTGGTGTCCTGCATCAACCTGGTTGTGCCACGCTTCTACTCCATGTTCAGGCTGGTGGAGCGCTATGAGATGCCACGGCATGAGGTCTACACTCTCCTCATCCGGTACGTGTGTCTGCTACAACCCATACAAGCTCTGACTGTGCGGAGCTAGCTGGGGAAGGAGTTTCAAGGGGAAAGTGCATTTGCATGGGGAGGATTCATGGCCATGAGATGCAAAGAGCACTGGGAAGTGCCACTCTCGAGGGTGATGGCCCCTCACGGTAGCCTCTGGCCATCTGAGGGTGACCAGTGTCCTCAGGGGTAACGGGCACAAGTGGACAGGCAGTGCGCTGCAAAAGGCTCTGTCTGAGGACCATGTGGGGACTGATATCAGCCAATGCTCCTAGTGGTCAAGATGGCAAGACCTGGTACCTGGGGCACCAGCCAAGAGAAAGAGCGGACTTATGTCATTCACTGCCCTTCCCCCAAGACAGGGATAACTGGATGCTTTTAAGAGTTCATCAGCTCAGGGGGCGTGCCTTTTGGTGATTCCCACAAAGGCAACAGATGTTCTTTATTTCCCCTCCCCTTTTTCTTTTTAAATTTTTAAAAAGTTTTTTTTTTAATCTTTTGGAAAGGTAGATTTTTTTACAGAAAGAGGGAGAGACAGAAAGATCTTCCATCAGCTGATTTATACATGGCCAAAGCTGTGCCAATCCCAAGCCACAAGTCAGGAGCTTCTCCTGGGTCTCCCACGCAGGTGCAGGGTCCCAAGGCTTTGGGCCTGTACTTCTTCCCCAGACCATAACCAGAGAGCTAAATGGGGAGTGAAGCAGCCAGGACATGAACTGCCACACATATGGAATCCCAGTGCATGCAGATGGAGGATTAGCCAATTGAGCCATTGCACCAGCCCCAGATATATATTCATTCATTCATTTGTTCATTCATTCATTCTTTTTTTTTTTTTCTTTTTAATATTTAGCTGTGAAGCCACAGAGAGAGACATAGAAAGATCTGACATCTGCTAGTCCCCAAAAGGTTGTGATGGCCAGGGTTGGCCTAGGCCACCACCAGGAGTCTAGAATTTCATCTGGGTCTCCCACATGGGTGGTAGGGCCCAGGTACTTGGACCATCTTCCCAGGCACATTATCAGGGAGCTGGATTGGGAGTAGAGAAGCTGGGACTCAGAGCCAACTCTCTAAAAATGGATATCAGCATTGTAGGTGTGATTTAACCTGCCACAACCTGGACGCTGAGTTATACATTTTAGAAGTGACCCTGGGGATTTGATAAACCTGCTAACCCTGAAACTACCCAAATGGTGTGCTTCTACTTCCTGACTTGTTGTCTGCCTGGTTTCTGGCCCTGGTGGTTCTGGTACCCATGGGTCTGCTCCCTGCTGGCTGGGTTTATTGATTGCTCAGTCCCAGAGCTCTTGTTTTACCTTGGCCTCTCAGATCTGGCTCCCACATTCCCACCTCATTTTCTACCTCCCTTCTTGCTGATACTCCTCTCCTTTGTTGACCTCCTAAATGTTTACAAATATACTTCTAACCATATACCCACCCCAGGCCTCTGCACTGGCTATTCTTTTCACCTGACTGGCTTCCTGATTTTATAGTTTTATATTAATTTGCTGCTATAGTGGAAAGTGAATCAGATGGTTTGGAGGTGTAACCAAAAGAAATGTGTGGTCCAGACTAGGTTAGTTCTTCTGCAGTAGCAAATGACCCTTTTCTCCCAGGAGCTGGGAACACCAAGGTCTATCTGTTGCCCAGGTGATGTGGGCAGAATGGGTTAGCAGGAGGGTTCTCCTGTCAGTCTCTAAGAGCTGCAGGGTAAGAAGGCAGTGGCCCCCACACATTCCTGATTGCCTTTCCCAAGTGAAGACAGCACCGGAGGGAGGGTGACACAAGGTGTAATGGCTGCTCATTGTCATTTCTCCATAGGAGCCACGTTCCCCAGCCCAGCACAGGGCAGGGATGTGTATGCTGCTGGGTGCCCCCGCAGAGACAGTGGCAGACAACCTTAAAGCCAGCTGTGGGAGTTACAACAGCCCTTTTCTCTTGTGTTATTTAGAAACATCTTCCTGAAAATGTCCATCATTGGAATTCTTTGTTACTATTGGCTCAACATTGTGGCCCTGTCTGGAGAGGAGGTGAGATTTCCCTGATCTGCCCTCTGTTTGGTTGCTCAGGTGACAGTAAGGTTCACCAAATCCATCAGTCCCCAACACCCATTTGGCATTAACCTCTTGAAGGAAGGAGGCAGCGTAAGGCAGGAGGGGTCTTCACAGTAAAACCTTGGGTCGTGGAGTCAAGAAGCCCTGACTTAAAGGCGAGCTCTGTCATCTGCAGTCACCTGTGCTCTTGAAGCCTCCATTTTCTGGTCTATAAAGTGATGATGGAACAGTATATATGCAGGAGGAGCACAGTGCCCAGCATTGCAATACAAGGTGATCATTCTGATGCTATTGTATCCTAACAGCTATCGCCTTTAGGGACAAGGTCCTTTTGAAGTCTTGATATTGATGTTTTCTGTAATCCTGGATATGCTGGACTTTACCACCTGACAAGAGTGCCCTAACCTCGGTTGTCCCTTGCTCTGTCTCAGTGGACTACAGTGTCTCAGTCTTCCCCTGTCTCAGAGAATGGGCGCCTGACCCTGTCTGCCCCAAGATTCAGGAACAAGCTAACCTCTCTGGCCTTGTTGGGATGACCTCTACTTTTGCTACTGGGCCCTCTGTGAAAGGGCCCTTCATGTAGTCTGGGTACCCCTTGGAAGGCAGCTATGCTCACCACTATACCACCAACGCTGTGGGTACCCCTTGACTGGTACCCATCCTGAGCTCCCTGGTGCTGGAATACCCCATGGTTTCAGGTGAAGTTGGGGAAGCAGGAGCCTCTCTCTTGTTTCGGGTATCAAAAGAACACTGCTTCATGCAGAATCCAGCAACTTTAAAAATACGTGCTTTCACCTTCTCTCCCTAATTATTGAAGATTCACAACCAATTTGGCTGGTTAGGATAGATACCATGTATCATTCCACTCATGTGTCCATTCCAGCCATCTGTTCATTTATCCACTCCATCCTTCTCCCTGCATGCCCTCACTAACTGCCAGTAATCATCAAACCATCGGCCCACCCATCCACCCACCCACCTACCCACCCATTCACTCATTCTACCATCCACCCACCCATCCACCCATCCACCCATCCATCCATCCATTCATGACCCACCTACCCCTAACATCCATCTGTCTATAGCCTATCCCATCCATCCATCCATCTACATGCTGCCCACCCACCCACTCATCCATCCACTCATGACCCACCCACCCATACATCCATCCATCAACAACCTATCTGCAACTGTCTGTCCATCCATCTCTCCATCTGTTCATCCATCTATCCATCCATCCACAACCTGTCCACCCACCCATCCATCCATTTGTCCATCCATTTGTCATCCATCCATCCATCCATCCATCTATCCATCCTTGGGCTGTGCACCCAAAACTTCCCTCTCCTTTATCCAAATGTAAAAGTTTCTGGCCAATCAACTCATAACACTGACTTCCTGCAGAAGTTTCTAGCCATCCTTAGTTTAATGAACTGAATGACTCAAACTATTCATTTACACTAGCCTAGAGACTAAACCTCTAGACAACTTTCTTAAGCCAGGAAATATTAACTGATCTTCATAATGTCAATCAAATAAGAAAACAAAGGTGGAGGCCTTCTGAGCATGGCTTCTCCATGAGATGCCTCCAGCACTCTTGGAGAAATGGGTCCACAGGGCAAAGCCAGAGGTGAGACCTTCCAAGAGGAGAAACTGGGTACATGTGGAAGGCAAGACTTAGTGGTAGAAGAAGGAGCGCATGAAGAGTAAACACCCCTAAAAGCAAAGCTCACTGCATTTTGTGGGAACGTAGATCTGCTTTGAGGGTGCAGGAACTCAGTTGCACTGAGCTCCCAGCCAGGAACAACTGAGCACTGAGCTGGAATGACAGCCCTTTCCACCTGGTGACTCTTGTCTACCTTCCAGTGTTGGGAGACCCTCATCGGCCAGGAAATCTACCGGCTCCTTCTGATGGATTTCGTGTTCTCTGTAGCAGATTCCTTGCTTGGAGAGTTTCTAAGGAGGTAAGGCTGTGTTGGTCTGGAAGAGCTGGCTAGGCTACTGTGCCAGGCCCTCAGATAAATTTCAAAAAATTTTTAATAGGCAAACATTTCTTTTGTAGTTGTATTAAGACTCTGGTTTGGGGGCCCAGTGCAGAGAGGTGACAAATGTTCTCGAGATTTAAAAAATGTTTTAATTTTAAAGATACACAGAAACAGAGAAACAGAGAAAGATCTTCCTTCCACTGGTTCACTCTCCAGGTAGCCACAATAGCAGGGCTTGGACTAAAGCCAGAAGCCTAGAACTCAGTCCAGGTCTCCCACATGAAGGGCAGGGACATGGCTACTCGAGCCAGCACCTGCTGCTTCCTAGGGTGCACAGAGCTGGCAGCTGGATCAGAAGTAGAACCAGGACTGGAACTCAGGCACACTGATATGGCATACCGATGCCCCAAGCAGCAAGGTAACCACTGTTCCAGATGTCCACCCGCTCTAGAATTTTTTTGAAGATCACATTAGCAGTCCCTTACTTCACTGCATTGTGTCAGTTTCTTCTCCCCTGAACTGCCCCCCCCCACCACCCAGTTATGTTATGGAAAACATTTTGATGACTTTTACTCGAAACTGCTCAATAAGGCTTTATAGTTTGGGCACTAACCTCTGTTTGTTTTTACAGAATCATCGGAATGCAGTTTATCACGAGTCTTGGCTTACAGGAGTTTGACATTGCCAGGAATGTTCTAGAACTGATCTATGCACAAACTCTGGTGTGGTAAGTTCCGTGGCTCTGTAGGGTGCCTTTGGCGTCTGACTGTGGACTTGGAGATGTGTTACTCTTTTTTTTTTTTTAGCCTATTAGTGAAGAGAACTCTATTTACCAATCTTTAAATTTTTCATAATAAAATCATTAATTTTTTAATGTTCTTTAGAGGGGTGAGGGGATGGGGACTGCAGACCCATGTGGCAAGGGAGGGGAAGAAGAGTGAGAAAAAAGGTATTTTTGCGGGTGGAGTGGAGAAGAGAGGACCCAGCTGCTTGCTGTCAGACTACAGGAGTGGTGGAGGACAGACATGGCTATTGATGTCATATCAGGGGCCTCGGAAACGGGGAGAGTGTCCTGTGGGTGTTGAGTGGTCATTGTATAAGAGGTGACATATGGGGCTGGTGCAATGGCTCAGTTAGCTAACCTTCCACCTCCAAGTGCTGGCATCCCATATGGGCTCCGGTTTGTGTCCCAGCTGCTCTACTGCCCATCCAGCTCTCTGCTCCCACTTGGGAAACCTAGAAGAGGCTCCTGGCTCCAGGTTTTGGATCAGTTCAGCTCCAGCTATTGCAGCTACTTGGGGAGTGCACCAGTAGATGGAAGATCTTTCTCTCTGTCTCTCCAATAAAAATGGCTGGGGTGCGAGTGTGCAGTTTGCTGGTGTCAGCCTTGGGGTGTTGTCTCACCATGCCGATTTCCCATTTCTTGTGGTCCTTAGACATAGAAAGCAGGACCGGGCCTTCGTGTCTCAGCAGAGGTGGGGAAATAGAGTTCCTGGTTCTGTCCTCTAGCGGCTGGCTGATTACAGAGTAATGGACTTGAAGTTGGATTAATTTGGATTTGGGGGCTGGCCCTGGTACTGGCCCTGGTACTGGGGTCATGACCTTCGCTGAGCCTCACTCTAGTACTGGGAGTTAAATGTGACAGTGGGTGCAGACGGCTTTGTCAATTCCCCTAAGCACTGGAGCTGGAGTTTTCTTTTAAACTCTGTGGGTTTCCCTGGGTGGCGTGATTTTTTTAGTGGGGGAGGGACACAACTCAACCTGCAGCACTCCCTCTCCCTTCCCTGTACAGCCCCCTATCTGCCCCCAGTCCCCCTGGTCTGCCATGGTCTCTTAACGCTCAGCATCTCTCCTTGGCAGGATTGGAATCTTCTTCTGCCCTCTGCTGCCCTTTATCCAAATGATTACTCTTTTCATCATGTTTTACATAAAAAATGTGAGTCTGTCTGAATTTGCAAGCAACGGGCTTTGCCCAGGCACTTATGTGACCTGAGGGTGGTTGGAGCTGGGAAGGGGTCGGGAGGCAGGGGCATGACTGGCTCCCCCTGGAGGTAGATGGGAGTGTACTGCCCCTCTGTCTCTGCAGATCAGCCTAATGATGAATTTCCAGCCTCCCAGCAAAGCCTGGCGGGCCTCACAGATGATGACCCTCTTCATCTTGTTACTCTTTTTCCCATCCTTCACTGGAGTCCTGTGCACCTTGGCCATCACCATCTGGAGGTAGGAGATGGGAGCCTTGGATGAAGTTTTAGAGACTGGGTATAATGACCATTTGTTCTGAAACGTAGTTTTAGGGGCAGGTGCTTGGCCCAGCAATGGAGACAGTGGTTAGGCATATGTTTGAATCCCAACCTGACTTCTGATTCCAGCTTTCTGGTAATGCACACCCCAAGAAGCAACAACAGATGACTCAGTACTTGGCTCTTTGCCACCCACATAGAAGGCCCAGGTTGAGTTCCAGGCCCGTCCATTCAGCCTGGTAGCCCTGACTGTTGTAGGCATCAGGGGAAGAAGGCAATGGATGGAAACTCATCTATCTCTTGCCGACTTTGCCTTTCAAATAAACTAATTAAAATGTAAATGCAGGTTTAATTGTTATTCAGATAGTTTGAGACCAACCTATCAGCAAACAGTTGCCACTGAAAAAAATAGTTGGTTACTCACAATTCCCAAGAATAAGAGGCACTCCTGGCCATGTGTGGCTACACAGGGGAGCCCCAGGATTGGTCAAGTAGAAGAGGAAGTGAGGGGAAACCTAGACAAGAGGCTTTACTGTAATTTCCATATCAGAAATAGGTAAGGTAGAGGAAGCAGCATTAGGACTGGCTACTTGGCATCATTCCAGCAGGCTTGGGGATGGAGAAGCTGCCCTGAGTTGGGTGGCATCTGGGGTAATGAGGGAATAGTGGCCCAGAGTGTAAGAGGAGGTGGTAAAAAGGGGGCAGGGTGAGTTCTGGATCCATGATTCACCTGTGAAAGCCATAATTCCCAGTGAACCCCAGAGTCCATAAGACCTCAGCTGTCAAAACGTGGGACTCAAAGCCATGCCCAGTGCAGTGCCTGGCCCAGGTTCCCTAGACACACAGCACATGCTCAGACCACGGAAGGGAATGGATCCCATACAGTCAGTGCCATCAAGCACCTGTGGTGAGGGATAGCTTCCTTACTTCACTTCCATCAGGCACTGAAGCTTCTCCGAATGCACAGAGAGGCCCATTCCTCCCCAGGGAGAACAGAACTTCCCCTAAATTAGCTGAGAGGCCCAGTCTGATATGGTTCCCCTCTATCCTCCAACCTCACCTCCCTTTGACTCCACTCTGACCCCCAAAGGGCCACAGCCAAGAGAGACGACCTGATTCTAGAGTGAGAATACCTGCCTTTTGCCCTCAATATGACTTTTGCACCCCTTGGTTTTCCTAGATTGAAACCATCTGCTGACTGCGGGCCCTTTCGAGGCCTGCCTTTCTTCATTCACTCCATCTACAGCTGGATCGACACCCTAAGCCGAAGGCCTGGCTACCTGTGGGTGGTTTGGATCTATCAGAACCTCATTGGAAGCGTGCACTTCTTCTTCATCCTCACTCTCATTGTGCTGTAAGTCGGGGCATCTCAGAGAGTGGGTCGTGGAAAGCTACAAGCTCTCAGGACATATACCAAGCTGCCTGCCATGCCCTCCTTGGAACGATGACTTCTCCTTGGTGCCTTGATCCTCCAAACTTCTAATTCACCATCTCTGTGCTGTTTCCACTCACGCTTCTGACACCAGATGTGTTTGTGGGTGTGATTTTCCCTTGTACCAATCAGTTCTCCAAATCTCAGGACACTGACTGAATGTCTCATGAGCCAGTTCATTCCTGTGCTTTCCTGCTGGAGTTAGCATCAGATCCCTCTAGTGAAGGACTCAGTCCTTCAAGGCTGTTTCTACTTCAGAGGCCCATCACATGTCCCAGATTGCTACCTTGCACTTCTTCCAGCGGTCCCACCACCCCCTCCTCAGTTTTGATAATTTACTGAAGTGAATCACAGAACTCAGGAAGGCACACTCTACCATTGGCAGTTTATGACAAGGACACAATTTGGGAACTGCAAGTGGAAGAGACATCCGAGACTAGGTCTGGGGACAGGGGTGATGTGGAACTTCCTGCGCTCCTTAGGTTGGTCTCACTGATGACGTCATTGTAGCTGCTGATTAGTTCCGTGATGAGCCCCCCCAAGGGCAGGACGGGGCTGGTCAGAGACCGAATGGTCAACCTTCTCACCAAGCCTTGGTCCTCCTTGTGAGTAGCCCCATCCTAAGTGTCCCCACCTATTACTGGCATACACAACAGAACCATTATGCCGGAGATTGCAGGAGTTTCAGGAGCTGTATGCCAGGAACCAGGGACAAAGACCCATTCTGTGTGTTCATCACAAGAAGGGTGTGTTAGAAAGGCAGGATCTCAGGCTTGACGCTAGGCCTATCGAATCAACATCTGCACTTGACAGAATCCCAGATACCTGGATCACACTGAAGTTTGAACTGCAAACTCCAACTGCGTTCTAGGATCGTGTGCATGAAGAACAAACAAACAAATAAATAAATAAAAACACAGATGCTTTAAAACATCTGGTCCCAAATCCAGAGACTCTCAGTTCATTGGTCAGTGGAGGTATCAGGACAGGCAGGCATCCTACTTCCAGCTTTCCAGATGATTCCATGTACAGCCAACAGAAGCATGCATTTCCCTAATGTTTGTAACCAGTAATACCCTGACACAACTTTCTGAGAACACGTTTGGAGTAGAACCTATGTGCAAGCAAATATTCTGCTTCCTTTGTGCCCAGTTGGAATTCAGAGCCTACAAAGCACTGGCAAGAGTGTCATCCATTTATTTCTTGTCTTCCAGAATCATCACCTATCTTTACTGGCAGATCACAGAGGGAAGAAAAATAATGATTAGGCTTCTCCATGAACAGATTATCAACGTAAGTCCCATTAGATCCCTCTGATATCATCCTCCCACTTTATAATGGACATTTTCAAAAATTTGTTCCTTTAAATTTTAATGACAGTGTTAGAGAGAAAAAGAGAGAGAGAACCTGCATCTGCTGCTTCACTCCCAAGATGACCACAGCGACCAACACTGGTCCAGCCCAATGCCAGGAGCCAGGGACTTAACTGGCTCTCTCACATATGTTTCAGGGGCCCAAACACTTGGCCCATTGTCTGCTGCCTTTCCCAGGTCATTAGCAGGGAGCTGGATCATAAGTGCAGCAACCAGGACACAAATCAGTGCCCCTATGGGATGCTGGCATTGTAAGCAGCGGCTTTACACACTGGACCACACAGCCCACACTCTTTTAATGCTCATATAGTCATTTCTTTAGATACTGGGAGTCATTTATTTTTATTGGAAAGGCAGAGACATAGAGAGCTAGTTGGAGAAAGATCATCTATCCATTGGTTTATGCCCTATCTGTATACAATAGCAGAGGCTGACCTCAGTGAGACCAGGAGCCCAGAACCTAGCTCAGGTCTCCCATGTGGGAGGTAGGGACCCAAACAGTGGAGTCATTACCTGCTGCTGCCCAGGGTATGTGTTAGCTGGAAGCTGGAGCTAGAAAAGGCATAAACACAACTGAGATCCCTGTGCTCTGATATGGTAAGTGGGCATTTCAGCTGGCATCGTATTGGCTGTGCCAGATGCCTTCCCCAGATACCTTCTGAACTAGCTCCTGATTCCTTGTCTCCTAGAAGCAGCCGTTTCTTCAAGGAGATGGTTTTTACAGACTACAGTCTGTGCTTAGTGTAGCTGGGTTCCCTTTTCTTGTAAGTATCCGGGAACTGTAACATGAGAGCTGCATAGCCATGAGCAGAATAACGAAACAGATTATACTGGCTTGAATCCTTAAGGTCTCCAATCATTTGAGCTGGTATTTATGGAATGCCAAGAGAAAGCTTGGATTCCTTTGCTCTTTCTCTCCTTATCCCCTGAAATGTCACCAATGTATTTCTGACGCAGAGTTGTGAGCCATTTGGGCAAGCTTTTGGAAGATCTCAACAAAGGAGAGATTCTCCCTAATGCTTTGAGTTGTATGGGCAACATCAGGTGCACCAATGAGATCATCAGATGACATTTAAAGGCAACATAAACATCACCACAGACCTGCGTGCAGATGGGCCACAAAGGGAGGGAGGGCGTTGTTTCTAAAAGAACTCAGACAAAAGAGGCTGGGAGTGGACTCTGTAATGACTTAAAGTTATTTGTGATCTTATAACATCAGAAGCACCTAGATGCTTGTTAAAAATGCAAATCCTTGGTTGACCGTTTGGCCTAAAGGTTTAGAATTGACTTAGGGCACTTGTATCCCGTATTGCTGTTCCTGGGTTGGAGCATCTATTACACTCCCCATCCCATCCTGCTTAAACTTTAGAGCAGAATATAATGATGCAGGAGGCTCTGGTGGACCCTTTGGCTTTGCTGTGCAATGTTTATTTTCTATCATCAGAACAAAATATGGCCATATTCTCCATCTGACTCCCAGACACTTCGTTTCACCAATGGCTTCTCAGCTACGCAGCATCACTCATCCATGATGTTTTTATTGTTTTGCAGGAAGGCAAAGATAAGATGTTTCTGATAGACAAGTTGATCAAACTCCAGGATACAGAGAAGAGAGCAAACCCCAGCTCACGCATCCTGGAAAGGAGAGAGGTGGAGGTGAGGCTGTCTTGGGAACCTTCTGGAACCCACCCTTGTTTCCTTGTGACAGGTACATCAGGAAACTACTAGACCCTGAGCCGTCAGGATCATGCAGGAGCCCCTTTCTTTCTAGGTCTAGGTGGAAGCGCTTCTGTTGTTGTTGTTGTCATTGATAACATTCATTCACTGAACACTCTCCATGCCTAGCCTTGTTCTCAGTACTGGGATATTGGCAACAAAATCAAGCTTTTGCCCTCTTGGGGCTCACTTGCTTGCCATGTCTGCACCCTGTCACCTCAGCTCTGAATGCCTGAGTATTTCGAAAAGTTTGTGGGAAATGGAATTAAAAAAAAAATTTATTTTGGTGCAGAAAACTTTGAAATCCATGTATATGAGGTTTCTTTAAAATAGTAGTAGAAAGTGCACATTGTAAGTGTGGATTTCAAAAAAGTTTTTGCATCAGAATAAACATAACCTTTTAATTGCATTTCTGTCATGTACCTCGGGAGGTCACCTGATGTATTACCCAGTGGAAGTGAATGAAGGAAGGAGTGGAATAGCTGTTCTTAGAAAGCAAAGCATGTTTGCTCTTTCTGTATGGATGAACCATGGTCTTAATTTGTAACCCTTTTTATGAGAGACAGAAATAACAGACTTATTTTTCCATCTGCTGCTTCACTCCTCAAATGTATACAGCAGATTGGCTTGGAGCTGGTAACTCACTCCAGGTCTCCCAACTACCTGGGGCATCCCCTGCTAACCTCCTAGGGTCTGAAATCCAGAACCAGAGGCAAGCATCAAACCCAGGTACTCTCAAATGGGTACCACTAGGCCAAACACCTGCTCCACATGCCTTAATTTACAAATTTGATAGGGAGATGAGTGCTTAGCCTAGTGGCTAAATTACTTGGTAAGATGCCTGCATCCCATCTCAGAGTACCTGGCCCCCATTCCTGATTCCAGCTTCTGACTTCAGGCACACCCTGGGAGGAAGCCATGACGACTAGTGAGACTGGGTTCCAGCCTGGCGTCAGGGAAGCCTGAATCAAATTCTTGGTTGCTGGCATCAACACAGCCCAGGCCTGGTCCCTGTGGCCATTTTGGGGAGTGAACTGGTAGATGAGGGCTCTCTGCTTCTCAACTGAGAAAAAATGGTGGAGTGCTCACAAATCTCACCATCTAAGCAGGAAGCCCCAGGGTATGCATTCTTTGTGACGTGGCTGCCTGGTCTGTTCTGTTTCAGCAGCAAGACCCTTTGCATTTTGGGGACCGTGAAGCTACTCCTGGTGAGTAACTGACTTGTCACAGGATACACCATGAATTTATCTGGGTGGTACAGCCTGAGACTTAGGGTCAGAATTGCTGGTACGTCAGCTACTCTTTCCATTGCAAAGCCGGTGCAAATCGGCTTTAGCCCAAATGAAGAGTAATTCTTGTTTCGGCTCTTCCCCCGAACAGGAGCTCACTGATGTTACTAGAACTCAGTTTATTTCTGTTCTTTTCTTTTCCATGTTAGATCCTTTTGTAAACAGGCTGTTTCTACCCATGGAAAGGCAGCCCCTTCTATCTTCTCAGATTCACTCTGGGGCAAAAGGTCCCTGGATCCTCAGTGTTTTGTTGGATCTTATTGGGTCATGATCATCTGAGAACCAATCACAGTCCCTGTGAAAATGTGATGCCTTACCCAGGTCTGGGTTACTCCCCTCGTCAGTGGACACAGGTGGCCCAGCCCTCTGCAGATCCCAGGGACTGAGAGTTGGGACAAGTGGCTTTCCAGGGAGCACCTGGGGCTGGTCCCAGAAGGGAGATGAATGCTGGGGAGGAAGTGAACAAACCCATTGGACTTTTGGACATGGTGTTTACTGTTGGTGTCTGATGATGGGTGTTCAAGGTTTAGGAGAAAGGAAGTGGCAAAGGAGGATGTGCGAGGGGCTGTGGGGTCTCGAGGGCCTGTTCTGCAGAGGTGGGACCAGGCGTGTCTGTCTGCATTGACTTCTCTTTCCTGTGTCAACCCAGACCTGCGGTACAGGCGATCTGCTCCAGAGGACAGACCGAAGCCCTGATGATTGCTGCAATAGCCACGTGCCAATCAAACCAGGGAAAAAAAGCAAAGTGGAACAACTGTCTTTGTGACACCTGAGCCTTTAAGGACTTAACCAAGAAAGGGAAGTTTAAGTTTCTAGCCAGTAGCAGAACCTGACTGTGAAGTAAATACACCTGGTTTGCTGAGTTTCCAAAACAAAAATTTTGGAGTTTTTCAATAAAGACAGTTATCATATTAAGTCATGCTTATAAAAATCTGGGATAAAAGTTACCTGGGGCATGATACATTTTATTGCTGAGAGATATGTGGGTCAGTGATTGGTCCTTAGGAATTTTGCTCCCCAAGCCTTCCAGACATGACAATGGCTTAGACTCCAGAAAAGCGAAACTTGAATCAACATGGGATCCTCAGCCATGGACTTCCTGAAATCTGTGACCTGAAGAATGTGCATTTGTTTCATTTGTGACATGGAACTAAAAACATCCCCGTGTCACCCCAAGTTCTCCTTGCTGTGTTCTGGCATGCACAGCACCTCTGTCTTTGGGGTTCAGTTGGGGTAGGGTAGAATGGGAGACTCTGCCTCTAGGAGGTGCGTGATCACCGATGCCTTGTATTGGACCAAACATGGAAGCAGCTATGATGGTGTGGAATAAATATGTGTGTGCAAATGTATATAGTGCATCATTGTTTCAGAAGCTTGGCAAGTGATTCACTGCCCAGGTGCTTGAGCCCCTGCTACCTGTGTGGAAGACTCAGCCAGCATTTCGGGTTCACACTTGTACTCTGGCCCAGCCCCAGGGCGTTACAGACATTTGAACAGTGAGTCAGCAGATGGAATCAATCTCTCTCTCTCTCCTTGCCCTCCCTTCCCTCAATCCTTCTGTCACTTTGCCTTGCAAATATATAATGTCAGTAAAAGAAATGGAAGCATCCAGCAGAAAGGTGCAATTGCTCTTTTGCTCAAGGGGCCCTCTGCTCTCCAGTGAGCACTGTTGGGAAACTTAATCGGTGCTGAATGTAAAAAGCATTTCAGTAGGTTTCAAGCCCACACACTCAAGCAGGGCTTGGTGGTTGATTCACTTAGTCATTACCTTTTTCTGTATGGCAGTCCTCCTTTACCTGAGGTTTTGATTTTTCATGACTTTAGTTATCCTTGGTTATCTACAGCCTGAAAATCTTAACATGGAAAACCCCAGAAATAAGCACTTGGTCAGTTCAATAGTGTGTACCATTCTGAGAGTTGCAATGAAATCTCTCACCATCTGTGCCAGCCCGGCCAATCCCGGTCTGCATGTGAATGTTCACGCTGTCCAGTGCATCCGCTCCGTGTCTGCCACCTGCTTGTCCTCCAAGTGGCTGACTGTTATCAGGGACCTTAACTTAACGGCAGCCCTGGGCATGTGAGTAATGATGCAAAAGAGGCCTGGGGTGTAAAACAAAGAAGGGCAGATGAACTCTGATGGTGTGACAGGGCTGCAGGGCACAGGAAAAAATGTAGCACATCTGGGGTTCAGTTCAGAACTCTCCTTGACTTCGTGGTTTTAGGGTATCTTCCTTGAAGATAAGGGGTTGGAACTACTGTATTCACTAATTTACCTCATCAATATAATTGATTTTTTTAAGAAAGGATTTACTTATTTGAACGAGGGAATCTTCCCCTTTCTGTTCACTCCCTCCACCGTGTTCCTCTTCCTCCGTTGTGTTTTTGCAGCTTGAATCACCTGCGGGGTGAGAAACGGGTCCCCAGGGGGTGCATTTCTCAGAGATGCTGCAGGCCTGAGGCCCACTGCCTGGGTAGGGTGGTCTTCCTGATTTGTAATCCTCGAACTAGCAGCCATTACCCTGTTCACATGCTACTGCCCAACCCTAGGGTTTTTTTGGCTCGTTTGAACGATTGCCGCGAGAATGAAGGCAAATACGCTGACTCCCAATCATAACATGACAGTGGCGCGTGTAGTTACATCAGTCATTCGCCTAAGGCTAGAAAGCACATGGGAGAAAAAATGGGGGGCCTCCAGCCTTCCGGAAGCCAGCCAGCTGTCTCTCTAGTCTTGGGGTTCTCAGACTCAAGTGTGTGTCGGAACCCCCAGAGGGCTAATTGTGGCTCGTGCGAGCCCAGACGGCATCAGGTAAGGAAAGGGAAGGGGCCTGATGACGGTCAGACTCCTGGCATGAAGTTTGGGAATGCAACCAGCGAGGCCAGTTGTCTTCAGTGCTTTTCGTGGAGGAAGTTACTTAACTTTTATATATACTCGGTAACCAAATCTCTGTGCTAACACAGGTCTGGGTGGGTGGGTGGAACATGCTCTTTGACCTTTCCTTGCCCTCAAAGCTGTAGTTTATCATCCAACTGAGGCTTATCTCTGAGTTAGGAAATGCTAGGGGTAAGCTTTTTAAAAAGATTTATTTATTTGAAAGATACAGGTGACAGAGAAAAAGAGAAATTGTTCATTTGCTGGTTCACGTCCCAAGTGAACCTGCTAGGGTCAGACCAGGCCAAAGCCAGAAGTCCGGAACTCCATCCAGGTCTCAGGAGTATGGCAGGCATCCAAGCACTTGGGCAACTTTGCTCGCTTTGCCAGGTGCATAAGCTGGGAGCTGGACCAGAAGCAGAGGAACTGGGACTTGAACTAGCACTTCCATATAGGATGCCGGCCTTGCAAGTGTTGATTTAACCCACTGTGCCACAACACCCGTCCCAAGGCAGGCGTGCATTTTTTGAGGAATTCATATCCAGTGGAAGCAGTGAAGTCTTCTTGTTCAAGTTCTTGTTGAAGTAGGAGTGCAGACCTCTGTCTCTAAATCAGAAAGTGGATTTCTCACGCCTCTCGAGGTACTTTCTTCATTGTTCTCTGTGCCAGAGGTGCAGTCCCCTGAGCGGAAGCTGGGACTTAAATCTGGGCATTCTTGGAAGCAAAGCTTTCGTGATTTGGGCCCCTTTCACGCTGCCAAGTCCCAGGTTCAACATCTTTAAGGTCACTCTAGAACTCCTTCCGATTTCCTCAGGGACGTTTCCACTTGGCCATCCCTGCACTCATCCCTTCCACTAGCCCTGACTGGGCATATCCTGGGAGACTGGCGCTGTGGCTCGTGCCGGGAATAACGGAGGCGTCTCCCACGGGTATGTCTGTGCTGGGGTCAGTGCCGGCTTTGGAACGCCATCCTTGTTCTGTCACTGCTGTGTGACTTTGGTGACATGCTTGGCTTCCTTGTGCTCCGGTTTCCTTTATTATCAACTGGGATGATCAGGGCACCTGCCCCATGGTGTCGTAGCAAGGAGAAAATACATGGGTAGCATTGAAAGCAGTGCCCGCTTCGTGCAAGGCTGTCAGTGAGTGTGGGTGAACAAACATTCCATGTCACAGCTGCCTCCTGAGGTGGTACTAACGTTACCTGTTTTCTAGATGAATTACGTCACTTGCCCGAGGTCATCGTTGCTTTTCAGGAATTCAGATTTGGCTTTCTCTGATCCCAAATTCTATGTTTTTAACCTTTATTATACCTTAAAAAGAAGTGTCTAGTTCAATGTGTTCATACAGCTTTTTAAAAAAGATTTATTTTGATTGGGAAGGCAGATCAAATTTATGGAGACACAGAAAGATCTTCCATCCACTGATTTGTTCCCCAAGTAGTCACAATGGCTGGAGCTGAGCCAATCTCAAGTCAGGAGCCAGGAGCCTCTTCTAGGTCTCCCATGTGGGTGCAGGGTCCCAAGGCTTTGGGCCATCCTCTACTACTTCCCCAGACCACAAGCAGGGAGCTGGATGGGAAGTGGGGCTGCCAGGACATAAACCAGCATCCATATGTGACCCTGGTGCTTGCAGGGTGAGGATTTAGCCACTGAGGCATTGTGCCAAGCCCAGATACATTTCTTTTTTGAAGATTTATTTATTTGGAAGGCAGAGTTGCACAGAGCACTTGATTTTCTTGATTCACTTCCAAAATAACCAAGAGGTTGGGGTTGGACTAGGCCAGAGCAAGGGGCTCTTAGGTCTCCTACGTGGGTGTAGGGGCCCAGGGACCGAGTCATCTTCCACTGCCTTACCAGATGCATTAGCAGGGAGCATGCTCAGAAGTGGAGCAGCTGGTGTCAAACCAGTGCTCATATGGGTTGTGAGGGCTGCAGGTGGCAGCTTTACCCACTATGTGACAGGGCTGGCCCCAGGACCTTACTTCTTCTTTTAAAATTATTTTCATTTAGAAAGAATTACAGAGAGGGAGAGACAGAGATCTCTCATCTCCTGATACACTCCCCAAATGACTACACTGGCTGGAACTTGGCTTGTCCAGAGCCGGGAGCCTGGAGCTTCTTCTAGGTCTCTCACATTGAGTGCAGAGGCCCAAGAACTTGGACCATCCTCTGCTGCTTTCCTAGGCCGCTAGCAGGGAGCTGGATTGAAAGTGGAGCAGCCAGGACACAAATTGGCATTCATATGGGATGTCACCTTCACAGGCAGAGGATTAACCTGATATGCCACGGCATCAGGCCAGGACCTAACTTCTTAATTGGGCCTGAAGGAATCAAGGACAAAATGGGTTTGGGATGAAGGTCAAGAGGCAGAGGACTCTGGTTCCCCAGAGGTGTTCACGCTGCAGCAGGGACACTGTGTTATCATCTGCCTTCCCCTTCTGTGGCTATTGGGCTTCCAGGGTGCTCCAGGGCTGGCCTCAGCCATCCACATGTTCTTTCGGGTTACTCTTCCCCCTGCCCATCATTCTGGTGGTAAGATGACATTGATATTATGTGCTCTTGACATTCATTCATTGAACAAACTCTGTTAGTTTTAAAATTCTGGAAGTTGGCTTTGTAAAGGTTGATGGACAATGTCCCAATCTCTGTCTGTCACACCTACCAGCACCAACTGTTGCAAACCTCAACATGCTCTCCACTGCCATCTAGCGGGCTTCATCAGTAGTCCTCCAGAACTCACACCACCAGGCTGTTGCCAACAGGAGGCAGGAGGCAGTCAGACCTGATTGGTGGGACTATGATAAAAGCCACAGTTGGGGTGGAGGTGGAGCTCCGAGGTGGGGAAGACAACTCTGCATCACAAAAAAGGCTGGAACTTTCTTACCTTCTATTTTGTCTATGTATGGTAACCATTGCCATTCAGCTTCCTACATCTGAAATGGTGCAACTCTGCTCCCCTACTGGCTAGAAGCTCTTTCTGCAAGGCTCCCTAGAGAATCCCTGGGATTGGGTTCTAGCTTTGGGTTGCTGCCCTTCGAGGCCTCACTGGATGACACAGAGCAGCTTTCCCAAATTCCCAAGCCCTGTGATGTGATACCTGGCACACAAATCTCCTCTAGGGCTCCTTTTAATTATTTTATTAGTGTGGTCACACAAGTTTGATATCTACAGTACATCGTCAACATGTTATAAATAAGTTACTTAAGTGTGGCACGTTTGTAGATGTCACCTCTGAGTGGTCATGCAGGGCCCATGCATTTGCATCCGCATTCCCCCGCCCCATGGCAGAGCCGGTCTGTGCTGGTCCTCACTGGATCTTGGTGTGTGCTTCGGCTGGTTGCGGTGGGAGACACTCTTGTGCCTTACCTCGGACCCAGAGTTTCAAGAGCAACGGCATTGAACTTGAACTTTCTGCAGAGCACGGTGGCAACACAGGGTCTGCTTTGAGTTCAGGTAAAAAAAAAAAAAATGCAGTTGCTGTCGACTGCTTGGGTGAGTCCCTCTGTCCCCTGGGCTCGGGCTGGCGCCAGGGGTGAACTGATACCCCTACTCGGGGACCAGTGGGCCTGCTTCTGAACCCGAGCTTCCTCTCGGGGAGCTGAGTCTAGAACTGAGACGCACAGTCCTCCACCATGCTGTCAGTGATGTAGCTGGAACCCAGGTGGGATTCGTAGTAGCTCTTCTCATCGAAGGTGTTCACGGTCCAGCCTACCACCTGGATGCCTTTAGCTGACCACTTCTTCAAGTAGTCCCTGCAGAAAAAGGAAACATCAATCCTGTTAGGGTCATGACTGGTTGGCCCAGGAACCTATTCCGGCCACTCAGCATGGGCTTTGCGACATAGCCAGATGGAGCCCACTGACCAGCCCCTGCACTGCTCGCTGGGCTGGGCCTCACCCGCATGACATCACAGCTTCAGACACTCCCCTGGCCCCCTGATGACACCGACTTCTGCTCAATGTCCTGCCTCAGCAGCTGCTGCAGGTGGGCCTGGCTTAGTCCTTGTGCCTCCGTCTGGCCTTACCTCACACCACACTCTTCTCTTGCGGCCATGAGGGCAGAAGCTATGGCCTGCGTGCTTCGTTGCTGTAACTTTTTTTAATATAGCAAGCACTGTGCAATTCCACAGGCATTTGCCAAGTATTTACTGTGTGTAATGCAAGCTTGCCTGAGATAAAAATGAAACTGACAATTCTAAGGAGCTGCAAACAAACAGCCACAAAATGGCCCAAAGATGGATTTGCAGATGGATGGCAGGTTGGGAACTACAAGTTCCTTGGGAGATGTGGAACAGTTTGTGAGGGCTAGAAGATCAGGAAGGACACTGGTAGGCCTAAGGCAGGTGCCCAGAGAGCATTCTCTGCCCTGGATCTTGTGTTGGTTTTCAAAGGAAGCCAATGGCAAGAAATGCTACCGTGTTCTCACCACAGTGACGGGTTCATCTTTTGTTTAAAATGCACTAAAAACAAAATAAAAAAGAGTAACTGATTCAGCTGTTTTGGAATCAGAGTGACACATCTGAACTCTTTCTTCCTAAGAAGCATTCCAACTTCACGCAGACACACCCGCTTTGGGATCGGAATCGACGCGGATCGTCCACTCTCCTATGTCCAGAATATGCAGGAAAAGTACCAGGAGATTAAAACCAACAACCCAACAAATCTCCAAATCCCCAAACCTTCCCACTTACGGGGATACGAAATCCTTCTGTATGAGGAAAGCAGAAATCCCACACAGGTACCACAGGATGTTGTGCATGCTCCAGTCAAGCAAAATGTCCAAGACCACAAATGTGGTCTGTTTCCAGAAGGACGTGTGGCGTGGCTTCCCGTCTCCTGTGTGACTGAGGCTCCAGGGTCTGTGAGTGAGAGCCGTGATCACATTCTGGTCTGTTTGTCTCATCTGAAAAGGAATGGTGCCATGGAAATCACCACCACGATGGAAGCCTAACAGTCCCGCTGAGATGCAGCCAGTGCAGTGGTCGCAGCGTGTAGGCTGCCCTCATGTCTCCTAACAGGTCCTCCATCGTCGGGCCTTGGAGAAAGGACCGTGATTGGTGTGAAGTGCTTGGTGCACAGGTAAGGGAGAGCCCTCTCTCAGATCCTAAGCGCTGCAACTCTCTGTGCATTGAGAAAATGACTGGCTCAAAAAAAAAAAAAAAAAAAAAGATTTATGGATGTATTTGCAAGTCATGTTCAGAGAGAGGAGAGAATCTTCCATTTGCTTCTTCACTGCCTAAGTGGCTGCAATGCCCAGGGCTGTGCCGGGGTGAAGACAGGAGCCAGGAGCTTCCTCTGGGTCTCCTCCATGGAGAGGCCCAGGGACTTGGACCTTCCTCTGGTGCTTTTTCCAGACATGTTAACACATAGCAGGATCAGAAGTAAAGCAGCCAGGTCACAATTTGGCACCCAAATGGGATGCCAACATTGTAGGCAGTGGCTTTACCCACTATGCCATAATGCTGGCCCTCAAGATCAACTTTTAGGGCACAGCGCAGTAGCATAGCGGTTAAAGTCCTCGCCTTGCACACGCCAGCATCCCTATGGGTACTGGTTCGCGTCACGGCAGTCCCTCTTCCCATCTGGCTCCCTGCCTGTCAAGGACAGCCCAAAGCCTTAGGACTCTGCACCCACATGGGAGACCAGAAGGAGGCTCCTGGCTCCTGGCTTCGGATTGGCTCAGCTCTGGCCATTGTGGCCACTTGGGGAGTGAATCAATGGGTAGAAGATCTTCCTCTCTCTCTCTTCCTCTCCATATATCTGACTTTCCCATAAAAATAAATAAATTTTTAAAAAAGAAAGATCAACTTTTAATAATGGTACAAGAATAAACTTTAAAAAAAAGTTTGACATATAAAAATTGTACGTATTTATGGGGGCATGATGTGTGATGTTCTGGCACATGCACACATTGTGTGCGGTCCAATCCCCTGTACGTGTATTGATCGCAAAGCGTTATCATTTAGAAACAAGCTTTTAGTTGGCTATTGATCTGAGTTCTGGTCAGAGATATTGGATCAAAACTCACTGAGGATGGACCCTTGCTAATTCCCAGGGGGACTGGACAGCTTGGGTGTCCCCAGAGGGTTGGAAAGCGCATGGGGTGGGGGAGCAAGGTGAGGGAAGTAAGAGTCAGGGCCAGGGGGTGACACAGAGGACGTGGAAGGTGCTCCTTCAGGGAGTGCTGTCCTGGCCTTCTGCAGACAGGACCTCCCCTGGCCAAGGCCTCTGGTGTCAGGCGAGGGTCTGGAGGCCCCAGGGCCTGTGTATCTCCATCACAGCTCACACCCGAGCAGGCTCCACCGTCACTGCCCAAGAGCAACACAGCCAACTCATTGTCTTGGAAACTAATCAATGCAGGGGAAGATGAAGTGTGTGTTCTGCCTATTGCGCAACTACAAGGCAGAGCAGAACTTCTCTTTTTACAGATGGATTCTCACTAATCCACGAAGAGGAAATGACAGAAGTCAAACTCAACATGTTGCAACCCCTGGCCACCACGTATCAACAGGCACAGATGACAAGAGTCAGCCAGGGATGGTGTGATGTGCCCGTTGGACAACCAACCCTGGTCTGCTCGGGCCTCCAGCCTGCACTACACTGAGAGGAAATAGGACATAATCCGTGAAACTTGATCTGACCTGGCTTCAGGAAATACAAAGCAAGGCACAAAAGAGAACTTGGATCTTCTGTTTAAATTGTAACATGCAGAATTTATTGATGGATTTAAATAAAGAATTTGTGAAAACAAACCAAAAACTGCTCATGACATTTCTGAGACACGTGACAATGTAGGCACTGATGGTGGAATCTGTTGACATTAAAGACTTACTATTAATGGTTTTTAGGTGGGGCAAAGGCATTATGACTATGTTGTTTAACGGACACCACTTTCTTTCCTTCTTTCTTTTTTTTAAAAAGATTTATTTATTTTTATTGGAAAGACAGATCAGATTTATAGAAAGGAGAGACCGAGAAAAAGATCTTCCATCCTTTGGTTCACTCCCCAAATGGCTACAACGGCCGGAATGGAGCCAATCCAAAGCCAGGAGCCAGTAGCCTCCTCTGGGTCTCCCATGCAAGTGCAGAGGCCCAAGGCTTTGGGTCATCCTCTACTGCTTTCCCAGGCCACAAGCAGGGAGCTGGATGGGAAGTAATGCAGCCGAGACACAAATCAGTGCCCATATGGAATCCTAAGACTTGCAAGGTAAGGATTTTATCCACTAAGCCATTGCGTTGGGCCCAGCTGCTTTCTAAAGACATTTAGTGCTATCTGGATGCAGGGAACAATAGAGTTTGCTGTGAAAGAACACTGAGGAGGATCACTAGGGGCCCGGATGAAACAAGCGGAACTCTAGTTTTAGGGGGGTTCGTTGTATCACTCTACTTTTATGCACATTTAAAATTCACTGGAATTAAAAGAGTTGGTTTTTTTTTTAAAGGTACTGTCAATCATTTAGGGAGAAGTAGGGACACATAATTCCCTTCCATTCTGAGAATGTTATCAAAGAAATCGAAACGAGTCTGTCAAACAACAAAGGCTGAAGTGGATTCGTGCATTTTAAAACCTGAGTGCATTCCTCTTCTGGAATTTTTCTTGTTAACTTAAAAGAGCTCTAAGCGTGATCTTGAGTCAGCTCCATTTAACTCGTGCTTATATGGCCCACTGCTATTATCTCTAGAAATCATACACAAAGAAACTGCTGAATTTTACCTTATAGATAACTTCCGGCAAGAAAGAGCAGACCACGCTGCTATTGTAGAGTTGTGGAAATTCCATATACATTTTCTTTAGTGCATCAGTTGCCTACAGAACAGAGAGATTCATGTCCTTAATATCTATTAAAACATGACAGATGTAGCCAGTTAAACATAGAAGAGTAGCCCTCATCTGAAAATCCAAAATCGGAGATGCTTCCAAAATCCAAAGCGTTTTGAGCTCCAACAGTGACATCACAAATTGAAAATCCCACACTAATAAACATTCCCACACAAGCTTTAATGCGCAAAACTGCCTTCAGCCTACGTGTTTAGGATGTCAACGAAACCTGAATGCATTTCCTGTTTCGACTTAAGTCGCATCCCTAACTACCTCTGTAAGAATAGGCCAGCTTTTCAAAATTTGAAAAAAACTCCCCAATCCAAAAACACTTGTGGTGCCAAGCATTTTGGATAAGGGACACTGAAACCGTATGACCCCACTGAATCAATCAGCATACTACTCATCGGGGTACACCTTTAACTCATGTCAGCCACAGACAAGCAAGCAGTGGGGGAGCTGCTACTTGCCCCCATCTTGCTAGAAGGCTCACCCATGTGCGTCATAGTTTGGGAAAAGTGTGGCAGGCTGCAGGCCAGAAAAGGTCAGGCACCAACTTCTAAAATCTTCTCCTTAGAGCCCAGTTTGGCCACTACGGAAAGTTCTGTTATACACACAGTTTCGTCACCCTCTGGCTTGCATGGGGGAAGCATGAGCTGAGGACAGATTTTTCTCAGTCCAGGGACTAGAAGGGTGCATCGTCTGTCACCAACATGCAGGGAATGGCAAGAGGACAAACTGAGCTATAGATCTGGAAGAGAGAAACCTCCCAGTGTTTCCCGGATGAACAGAAATTTCTTGCTGTCATGTAGCTAAGAAATGAAGGAGCAATGCTAGAATTTAAATATTGACAGTGTTGATTCTACAGAACTAACAATCAGTGGCAGCTAACAAGATCAAGAGTCAAGCAGACATCCTGTTGGATGGGCAATATTGCTAATTCTTGGAACATCCCCCACATACCGGTCTCCAAACACAAGCAACAAAATGCATGCCTGCTCATCATTAAAAAAAGCAAAGGTATTATTCATATCTGAATAATATCCACTGATAGTACAATGGACTGTAGGACCCAAGTTTTCTTAATATTTGAACTGACACATGGATTCTTCACCTTTCTTATTTATTTAATTCTCCCTATGTGGTAGTTTCTTTCTAGATACCCAGGAAACATTCAAGGTTAAGGCCACGCTGTAGTAAGTTAGCAAGCTCAGTCAGGGTCTGTTGGAGCCTGAAGCCCATGATCTTGGCTGTGGGACTGTGTTGGCTCCAGTTTGTGGCCAACACCTGCCCCTCGACACCACTGACCTGGAGAATTAGATCCTCATGTCCTTACCCAGTCTTGGCTCAACTCCTGTGAGTACCCGTCCAGAAAGCTCAAAGAGCTCCATGCTAAAAATACAACAGTTCTTCACCTTACTTTTTCTTTCCTTTGCTTATTCTAAGAATAAGTACAATGGCTGGTACATTGTGGGCGAAATGCAAAGCCTGTCACTGTTCCCATGAGTGGGCCCCATTGTCATCAAAACCTGAAGTATTCATTAGAAACACAAGTTCCTTGACCTCACCTTAGATGTTTCCAGAATCTCTTCTGGATCTAGTGTAAGGCAGGAATCCATGTTTGTAAAAATGCAGATTCCAGATCAACTAGAAAGTCTAGAGGAATACAACTACAGTTTGCCAGTAAGTTTCTAATCTCTTTCTTCCAAAATGGAAGTTGACGATTCTAAAATCAATGTAAACGTATGCTCACATTTTAGGTTTTAAGAACTGGTTTCTAACATATCCAGGGGTTAATAAAAAAAATAAACCGGCATCTTCCAAATTCTGACCCAGCAGGGGATCATTACTGATTATAGATATTGCTGGGGAATGGAGAGGAACATTCAAGTTGCCCAGATTGGGGCAGGGTGGGGAGACAGAAGAAGCCACGACCTACTTATACTTGGAAAAGTGGTTTTTTGGTTGTTTTTTTTTTTTTTGAGAACAATATAATCGGAATCATTTTGCTGTTCATGTCCCCTGTAACTGCATGTGTGCAAGTACAAGATTTCAGCAAAAGTTATTTTAAAATGTCAAACATATTTGAAGAAAATATAGTAATTTTCTAAACCATATTTTCCCATTGCAATATATGCTTGTGAGCTGAAATATAAAATTTCAGCAGATTGTATCTGAAAATTATCATATGTACCTGAAGAAAATACACTAGTTTTCTGATAAAAGTATAACTCCTCAACTCACAAAACTATACAAAAAAATTAGAAATTAGAGGAATGAACTACGTGAAAGCTATCCAGCTGACAATCGGAAGCTTGCAATGTGGGTGTTCTCCATCAGCCCCTGGTTGTGCAGCCAAGCCCCTGTAACAGTTAAGCCAGAAGTAGCTTGTCTTGTGTTCGATTCCTGGCCTACCTTTCAATGCCTCTTTACTCTTTCCTTAAGCTCTGTTGTCAATGCTTCATGCAAAAAAAAAAACTTGGTTTGCATTTTGTGCTGGCTGCAGAATATCAAAGGGGTGTTATAAGGTTCCACAAAGGGTTAAAAGGTTAAAAAGTTCCATAATTATTTCTTTAAAAATGTGTTGTTTCTTTTTTTTTTTTTTGCATTGTACACCTCCATGAAACTGACATAATTTGCAAAAATAATTTAACTACCAAAAGGTGTAGTTAATTTTGGGAGCAGTTAGCAATGAAGTAAGACGCCTCTGTAACACATGGGGTGAACTGACCATAGTGGCATGGCCTTTGACGTCAAAGAAGATGGTGAGGTTGTTTTTGATGCATTCTGCAACAGCTTCCCTCAGGGTGGGGATCTTTTCATCCGGGAAATCATTCCTGCAGGAGAAGGAAGAGGAACAGCATGTTGTAGGAAAAAGAAAAGCAGGAAAGCTTGGTAGGGTGAATCTTTGACAAATGTCTCCCAGTGCAAAGGAGAGGGTGCTTTCCCTGACCTCCTTCCTCAACCACACAGGGGTTGAAGGAGGACTAACTCGAAACACTGAAAAACAGAATTAGGATACACAGATTTACATCTCGGTGACTTTAGGAACTAGCTATTAACCTTTGACTAATTTATTGAACTTTTCTGAGACTGTCTCCAAAAGCTGACCAATCCAGATCTGTAGCGTATAATATGGTAGCCCCATGGTTATCTACATTTATATTTAAATTAAAAATTCAGCCCTCCCCCCACTTCCCTACCTACATTTTATGTACTCAGTAGGCATGTACGGCTACCATTTTGAGCAATGCAGACATGGAACATTTCCATCAATACCGGAAGTTCCACTGGACAGAGCATCATACTGAAGATATTTCCATTCCTGAAAATTTATGATTCCTTTGAAGTTCATTATAAGGATCCAAAGAATAACAGAGTGAAGTACAAAGGTGATATTCCTTGAAGGTTTTAAAGGCTGGAGCCTTTATGTCATCACATGAGACGCCTGTATTTGCATTGGTATGCCTGGTTGCAGTCCTGGCCCCTTTGGTGCCTGCCCCTTAAGCTTTCTGATAATCCAGCAGACGGTGGCTCAAGTGCTTGAGTTCCTGCCACCAACATGGGAGATGCAAACTTGGTTTTGGGCTCCTGGTTTTGACCTGGCCCAGTCCCAGCTATTATGGGTATTTGGGGAGTGATCTAGTAGATGGAAAATCTCTCTCCACCTGTTTCTACATCTCTTTCTCTCTCTGCTATTCAAATAAAATGGCAAAGGAAAAAAGAATGAATAGTGTGTTTCCTGGTGCACCTGCCAGCAACAAGATTAACAAACAATTGCTCTCAGCCTCATGAGTCTGTAACTGGAATGGCAGTACAGCATAACTGCCATGTTAGCAACTAGACAAGGCTATTACCTTGAGAATAATTCACACGATAATCTGGCCTCCTCCTGGAACAGATGAGATAACCAGAAGGTTCCAGCAACCATCTGGGAACTCCATGGAAAGCTAAAAGACTACATCTACGTGATGGTCAACCACCTACCTGAGTCTGTGATTTGCTGCAGGATTGAGCTTCCTGACTTGCTCAAATGTCAAGTCACACAAGCGTCCAGACCCGTCGGTGGTCCTGTCCACCGTGTTATCATGCATTAGAACGGGAATCCCATCGGAAGTGAACTCAATGTCGAGCTCCACGCCTGTTGCTCCATTCTTAGCTGCCTTAACAAAAACATCAAGAACATTAGTGTCAAACAGCCACAAATGCCACCCACCGTGCGTCGAACACTCGAGATGACCAACAGGGCTGCCTGCCAGAGAGCTGTGCTTAAGGACTGTGGAATAGTGGCTAGGGTCTGTGTCCGTTTCCCGCAGATGTTAACCTTGTGTCAACTCCCACCTCTGCGGGCTTATGATCAATGCCATTCTCCCCTTCCCCCTCCTGATGTTTAGGGAAACATCAGTTTGCTCTGGATGTGCTAACTCGGGGGCTGTGAACGTTGAGCCGTACCCCTCTGTTCACCCATCCTCTGTGGGCATGGAAGCTCTCAGGGACTTTACTCCTTGGGCGTCAACAGCATGAGTCAGGGTTTTCTGGGTTCACCCTCTGTATCAGAAACACCCAGCCTGCTGCCAGGATATGCTACCTTCTCTGCTTATGGGGGCGGTGCAGGCTGTGAGCCAACACTAGAACTTGAACTCTAAGCTCCTGAGACTTACTCTTTAAAAAAATTTTTTTTAAAATTTTAAGTTATGGCCCAGTGTAAACATATATGGTATATCCAGTAAAAGAAGAAAACAGATGTTAGTTAACATTTTATCATTTTCTTCAATGTCTCTCTGCTTTTAACCTACAATCCCATGGAAGGGGTAGGTAATATTCTCATTTTAGGGCTCAGAAACAGAGATAAAAATAGATCAAGAGGGCCCGGCAGCGTGGCCTAGCGGCTAAAGTCCTCACCTTGAATGCGCCGGGATCCCATATGGGCGCCGGTTCTAATCCCGGCAGCTCCACTTCCCATCCAGCTCCCTGCTTGTGGCCTGGGAAAGCAGTTGAGGACGGCCCAATGCATTGGGACCCTGCACCCGTGTGGGAGACCCGGAAGAGGTTCCTGGTTCCCAGCTTTGGATCAGCGTTGCACCGGCCGTTTTGGTCACTTGGGGAGTGAATCATCAGACGGAAGATCTTCCTCTCTGTCTCTCCTCCTCTGTGTCTATCTGACTTTATAATAAAAATAAATAAATCTTTAAAAAAAATAGATCAAGAAACTTGCCCCAGGTAAGGAATCCAGCTAGGAGGTGGTACAGGCTGCGCTCCCAGCTACTATGAGTGTATTAACAATATGATGGATACAGCTAAAATTCTCCCATTCTCCTTTTCTCATCAGAGGAAACTGTCATCTCTAAGTCAGTGTGTGTCATTCTATTTTACTCCCTTGTGGTCTTTAAATATTCAAGGGAGGGACTTTCCGTCGCTAATTTACTTCTTGAATGTCTGCAACACCCAGGGCTGGGGCACGTCTAAGTCAGGAGCCAGGAACTCCAGGTCTCCAGATGGCAGGGACCCAAGTGCTTGAGCCATCATCTGCTGACTCCTAAAATGCACATTAGCAGGAAGCTGGGTGGGAAATAAAAGGACTGGGCTCAAGCCAGGCCCTCTACTCTCACATGTGGGCATCCCAAGCAGTAACATAAACCTCTGTGCTGAACACTGTCCCCCGTGTGTTTAAGCTTTTAAGGCTAGTTTCCCATCAGCAGTGTCTGATGGTTCCAATTTCTCCCCCTCTTTGCCAGCACTTATTTTCTTCAGCCCTCCTGATGGGTATGAAGTGGCATTCATCTGTGCTGCCCTGATGGCTGATAATGTGGCATGTCTTTCCTTGATGAATTTATTGGCTACATTAATACATCATAGTTCTTCCAACCAGTATTTTCCTGAGAAGCTATTATATGTCAGGCGCTGTTCCAAGCCATATTTCACTGCTTCAAGAGGGCTGAGCAGGGAATCAAGGGGCCTTTGTTGGAGTGGAGAGCAACATCTTCTAAAGCGCTACTTGTAAATCTCAAGGATGATAAACGAGGTGAAGAAGGACGTGTAGGTGGGGTTTACAGATAACCAGCAAGGGAGGTGCTGGGGGAGGCTGACAGTGCAGCTCACTGAGGAAGGCAGCCAACAGTGCAGATGGAGGAGGGGGAAGAGTCTTTCAAGCAGAAGGAACAACAAGGACAATGTGGAGGTCACAAGGTCAGAAGCAGCCATGCAGGTGGCAGAAGGCATGGACTGCCTATCCAAATCTATTCTCCCTCTTCTCCTCTGTTGGTCAGAACCCGTTCTCAGCTTTCCCCTGAGCTCAGGGTGGACTTCTGGGGTGTGTGTGTGTGTGTGTGTGTGTGTGTGTGTAGGGAAGCTTCTAGGAAAGACCCAAGAAAGAGAAGTGGAGTCTTTCCTTGAAACGGGAAGTTGGTGGGGAAGGAAGTGATGGCTGGGGTCGACCTTGGCCACACCCAAACACTGTGAGGGCCAGCTAATGTGCTGTGGATGGCAGAGCCCCTAGATGGGGCGTGGAACCTGCTCTCCCCCGACCCCACGGCCAGCAGCATGAATCATCCTGGAGGCCAGTCCTGCCACTCGCATCTCTGGTTATATGAGTTAAATCCTCTTATTTTGGGAGATACTTAGAATTAGACTTTCTATTATGTGACACCAAAAGTGGTCTAATGTACACGCAGAGTGTGTAAGATCAGGGGCTTTGAGAAAAATTTGGATTAGAAGGTGTTTGGATTTTGCCTAATCACAATAGAACACTGGTTTTCAATAAAGGTGTAATATCTGGTTTATACTTTAACAGCTGCACTCTGGAAAGGAAGCACTGGGGTGCGACCCCTCGTGGGGATCCTCACATTCTGTATTAGAATGTCTGGGTTCAAGTCCCAGCTCAGCTTCTGCTCTGATTCCAGCTTCCTGCTAATTACCTGAGAAGCAGGTAATGGCAAGTAGTTGGGTCTCTGCCACTCCTGTGGGAAACCTGGATGGAGCTCCCAGTTCTCGGCTTTAGCCTGGACCAGCCTGGTTATTGTGGTCTCTTTGCTTTCCAAAGAAATACATTAACAATTAAGAGAAAAATAAGTAAGAAATAATAAATCTGCACTCTAACCCCCGTATGGCGAGAATGGACCATGAGTATAATTTCACGCCTTTGTCACTGTTTATAATATTGTGTCTGCTGTTGGACATATTTGCTTTCTATTTATTTTTTCCTTCTGCAAATAGTCTGCCAGAAATGCTACTACTGTCTGAATGATTTCCCTGTTATTTTTTTTTCAAAGGAAAACTCTGAGGGCGATACAGTATGAGTTGGAAGTACACTAACTACGTATTTCTTCTGAAATCAAGAGGGAGGACATAGTTATATTCGGCAATGAAGTGCTCATGATAGCTTAAAGTTCATTGATAAGGACCTGACAGCCCAACAGACTGACTTATCACCTGTCATTTCCAATTAAGACCAGAAGTCAAACCACTTCTCGGCCTTTTGGCTAAGATTAAGTGTAGAGCAGAAGTCAAGCTGCCACAGTATTCATTATCATTGTCCCATTGCCTAAGGACGCTGGATGTAAACATACAGGCCAGGAATAGAATTCAGCTAAACTTCTCTTGCAACACAACAGGATATGAAACACTGCAGTGGATGTATTTATGCCTCAAATATGCTTCCTCCTTCATTTAATATGATTTCTGTGCAGTCAAAAGTGTTCCTGTCTGAATCAACACAGCCACTGGTAACAAAGGAAGGTGCTTCAAACTGTGCGTGAAAAAGCTGAATGAAAAGATTAGTTTAACACAAAACATTTTGAACTCCACGCATAGTTGTTTCACAAGCATGCGCCTCATTTCTATGTGACCTCACCAGTCTCTCTAACTTTAAGAATATGAAAACCTTCTTCCGTGTCTTCACATTTTCTTTCCAACAGGAGGCTAGAGAAGGGGCTCTTTTGACATGGAAGAGCTTGGGGGAGAGACAGACAGAAGAGAACTTTGAGTGTGTTACAAACAAAAACAGGTACTCTTTTCGCCTCCTTTTGGCAGACTTTTTTTCCCCCTTTGACATGGAGCTGACGCTAAAGAATGAACCCATCTTTGGATTCCTTTTATTTACCTTGTTTCTTTTGGAAGTCACAGTGGGCCATGGATGAGCTCCTGACTCCTCACAAGTTATCTGCAGCTCCCACTCTTCTTCCGGTTTTACAGATGGTGATGCTGAGGTCAAGGCCTGCTCGTGGCACCCTTGTCATGACCCTAACTGGGGCATAGGTTGCTTAGGTAACTTTGCTCATTGTGCAATACCCTGTGTCCCCAGCAGGACAAAGGAAGAACAGGCAGTGTGCACTTCTGCATCCTGGATCACATTCCATTCTGTGATACGGAGCTCTGAGTCTAGAAGGAGCAGAGTGTGCCTGAATCACTGTGTACCCCACCTAGTCCATGTCAAAAGAATGTCAAAGAAATAATGCAATCAGATACGTTTAGACAGATGCAAAAGTGCCAACTCCAGGGCAAAGCTCACCCACTAGGCAAGCTGTGGTGACTGGGAAGTCAGGAGCCTGCTAAGAGCTGGGACATATCAAGGGTCTCTTGGGTACAAGGGATGTAAAAACTGACTGAACCTGCTTGCCAGAACTGTGTCAACATGAACATGTGTGTATGTTTGGGAGCAAAAGCCAATAAGCAGGTGATTCCGGTACTAAGTAAAGACAATCTGCTATGAGGGTAACCCATTGTCAAGGACCTCAGTGACTGTCTGACACCCGATTTAACTTAGCTCATGCCCCACTCTATTCACACAACGGGCACTTCCTTCATCATTCCTATCTCCAGGCCATTGCACCTGCTGTCTCCAGTTCCTCGAACCCATTTCCCAGACTGCCACAGCTGGCTCCTTCTCCCCATGTAAGTGTCACTACTTTATTTCTAAAGTCGCCTCCCTTGGCCCTCCCAGTCATTCCTCATCTCATTCACTCTCTTGGTATTCTGAAGGCTCTCCTGCAGGCACTGCCTTCCTCGGGTGTGAGCTCTAGGCACACAGCATGTCTTGACCATGGATGGTTGTCACCGCACAGCTTGGCACACAGCGACTCTACAAATATTTACTTTACTCTAGAAATACCTCAAGTCCGGAGATAACGGGCCCTGGGAGGGAACCAAGGGCCACAGAAGCTTACCTGAGAAGGTCAGGAGACCCAGGAAGGACAAACTCAAGCCAGAGCTCCCAGGAAGGCCCGAGGGGGCGCGAGGCGTGATGGTGGTGGTAGGGGGGACTCACCTGCCGAATGGCTGCCAACGTGTTCTCCGGCGCGTCGTGGCTGCCGCCCCGGTGGGCGATGGCGGACACGCGGTCTCGGGGCTTGAGCACCTGCAGGACCCTGCGGGAGGGCAACGGTTCAAAGCTGAAGAGCCGCAGCAGCACATAGAGGCTGCCGGTGAGAAGGCAGGCATTGAAGGGGCTGCGCGTCAGCAGCAGCAGCAGCAGTAGCAGGAATGAGAAGGGGCCCAGGAGGCCCCCCTGGTCCTCCCATAGCCACATGCCAGTGCCCGCACCGGCAAGGACGGGAGTTCCGGACCGGCCGACCTCCCGGGACTGGGCAGCAAGAGAGCGATGGCGGGGAAGAGGAGGAGGACTGTCCTTAGCCGGAACCTTCCGAGGGGACCAGCGCCGCGCAATGGCGGCGGCGGTCACATCCCGAGAGGGAGCCGACCTTCCAGCCAATCAGAGCCCGACATCTCGGGCGCGAGGGGGCGGAACCGCTGCCGTGGCAACTGGGGCAGTCCCTGGCCCCAGGCTCAAGTTCCAAGAAGGGTGAGTGTGATGTGTGGTTTGGGCTCCTTGGATGGAGCTGGGCGTTCAGGCGTGGAGGGAAGGCTTTGGGGTGGGGGATAATGCTGTTAACAGGTGCAATTCAGGCGTGGAGGGAAGGCTTTGTGATTGTGTGTGGGGATATAACAGTGTTAACAGGTGCAAGTGACAAGAACAGAGCGTTGAGCAGGTCCAGGGCATTGTACCAGCAAACACTGCAGGCTCATCTCGTTTATTCGCTCAACAGCCACAGTAGCAGGTATTAACTCAGGAGACGGCTCTCCTTCCATTTTCAAAGCATTTTTTTTTCCCATTCGAAGGAAATGAAAGACCAAAACAAAGGAAACAGTTGAGCTATCAACCTGTCAGGAATTTCACTGCTTTCTTTTTTTTGAAGAAAAAAACATGCATGTATTTATTTGGAAGGCAGAAAAAAAGAGAGAGGAAAACACAGATGTCTGGTCTGCTGGTTTACCCCCCAAATGGCTGCAACAGTCAGGGCTGGGCCAGGTCAAAGCCAGCAACCCAGACTTCCAGCGTTGTCTTCCATTTGGATGAAGGAAGCCCAAACACTTGGGCCTTCTGCGGCTGCTTTCCCAGGCGCAGTAACAGGGAGCTGGAGAGGAAGTGGAGCAGCAGGGATGGGAGTTGTTGCTGCTGTGGGATGCTGGGGTTGCAGTTGGCAGCCTAACCTACTTTGTCACTATGCCCGACCCAGTGATTTCTTTCGGTAGCTGAAGAAACTGAGAAGTGGAGCGAACTGGGTAGGTACTGGCAGGGGCAGCACTGACAGCCAGGCAGCAGTGTGTGACCCATCTATTGCCTCTCTTCCTAATCTTATTTTCCTGTTACTAAAGGTTAATGTACCAGGCACTGCAAGAATTATCTTAATTGTGCCTCGCAGCCACCTGTGATAATATTTCTAACCTCTCCATCTTCTAGAGTCAAAAATAGGTAGTGGGGGAGGGTCAGTAAGAGGGACAGAAGGTGACGGCGCCTCAGGGAAAGGAAAGAGGCCACTGTATCATATTTTGGAAGGCTGGTCATGTTTCTTCAATAGACACTTTGGGTAAAGATTCAGTCTGTATTCTGCCATCTTGAATTCGTCATCTTTTTTGCTTGGATAAATCTTGCCACTGGAATTCAGAAGGATATCGGTCATCTTAAGGTTTCCAACGAGCATGTAGGATTTATCATTGTATTGGTTGTTGATGTCTGCAGAGCAAGGGGCTGCCATTTGGTGTAACAGTTAAGACTGCTTGGAATGCCTCCAACCCACCACGGGTGCCTGGGTTGGAGTCCTCTATCTGCTTCCTCTTCAGCCTCCTGCTAATGTGCTCTCTGAGAGGCAACAGGCGGACTAAGCCCTTGGGTCCCTGCCCTGCACGTGACAGGCTGACTGTGGGTACCTGGCTTCAGCCTGGACCAGCCTCGGTGCTGCGGGCATTTGAGCTCTGTCTCTCTCTGTTTCCGCCTGTGTGCATCTCTGCCTTTCAAATAAATACATTTTTTAAAAATTGGTGAACGATATGTTTTCCAGTGAACACACAGAAAGAGGTAATGTCTATTAAAATAAGCAAAAATAAAAGGCAACTTTATGGAACACTTCATGCTTATAGACCTCGAAGAGCATTCTATTTATAGCAAAATACAATTCTAGAAGCGCGGTGTAGCAGTAAAGACTACATTTCCCAGGATGCATACCGCTCAGCGCAAAACATACATCCTTGGTCAGGGCCGCGCAGTGCATCTTGGGGATTGTAGTTTTCTCAGGCCCGGTCATTCTAACCGCCCGCGAAGCCGTGACCGGAAGTGCCCGCCCTGAGGGGTGGAGTCTAGGTGGCGGCATCGGCGGCGGTTGCCAGGAGCCCGCGTTGTCGCTTCTGAAACCCGTAATATGGCGGGGAGGGGAAGGCGGCGGCGGCAGCCTGAACTGTTCTGTCTCAGTACCAGTTGAACCTTTTGATTTCTGGCAAGGCTGGTGGCGAAGGGAGAAAAGCTGACGGGCCCGCACAGGCGTCAGGTGTGTGAATGAGGAGGGGCCGACCCTCCGCGCGTCGCGGCGGGGAGAGGCGACGTTGGTGCCCAGAGGTGCTGAGGGGACGACGGGGTGCGTGCTGGGCTCTGGGGCCCCCAGCCGCTGGGAAGCTGTCGGGTGTGGGTGGGGAGGCGAATGCCCGGGGCCGGCTTCCTGGGCACGCAGGGGATGCTGGAATGCGGTGCGCGGATACTGGCCCCGCGCAGTGGGCTCGGGGGACGGAGCTGGATGGAAGGTGCTGAGTGGACGAAGGCAGAGGATGGAGCAGGGGAGCCCCTTGTTGCTGACCGGGAGCTTTTCCTCCCTGTGCGTCCTGGGATGCGCTTCTGAACGCTCTGGGAGCGCTGTCTGCCACTCTAGAAGCATGGCGAATTCTCTAGCCTGCCGCTAATGCAGCGTTTGCTTGTGATCCGGTGTGAAACCCAATCTTCCACTCCCTGGTAGGACAGCCGGCAGCCGGCTAGAGATTGCTCTGGTTGGGAAGGGGTGTAGACAGAGGAAAGCCAGGAAGCTGTAGCCCCCTTTTCTGAGTTTTTAAGTTCACATTTGCTTCTTAACAGGAACTCAGGCACTGTGGCTCCCCTTCCTTCCCCTCCCATTCCCCTCCCCCAGGAGTTGCTAGTCTAGCTACAAGCCATCATAACCATTATCCTCTTGCTAACGTGTTGCCGATTTCTCATTCTCACCAAATACCCCAGAGAGTCTTACCCTGTTGAGCCCCACTTTACAGGTGCCCTAGAACACCCAGGTAGTGTGCCCGAGAAGACGGCTGTCTCTCGGATACTGTATACACGTGGCTCCCGTGTTAAGTGGGTTATACCTTTGTTATGTTTTAACCCCCCTGGTTGGAAAGAAAGAGAGAGAGAGAGAGAGAAGAAAGAAGGAAAGAAGTGAAAAGGGTCCTTACTGCCAGTACACAGCATTTGTGCCTTTGGGTGTTGTAGTGGGTAAGCAGCTGGTGTCGGACAACAAGGCAGGATCTTGGCTGTGTTATTTTGTTTCTTCTTGTCTTCAGGGACATTTCTGGTCTGGCCCTGATGAATAGCAGATAGGGTGGTGAATCCATTGGGTTTGTCCAGAGGCTCATTTAAATAAGGGTCAGTCATCCCCCATATTGTAAATGGAGACGACAAGGCGTGCCTGGACCTGCAGCAGCTGGCCTTATTAACGCCCATGGACGAGCACTGTCTGATGGTGAAGTATAGGGCAGTCGCCTTGCGGTGGCAATGGCCGAGTCGTCCAGGCTCTGGCTCCCAGTGGTAATTGGGGTCTGGGATGCAGTGCCTGCACTTAGCAGGGGATACAGACTGCCCCCTTTCTATGTGGCCTCCAGCACAGTGGAGAAGTGCTGGCTCCCCCAGGCTAAGGACCATCCGTGAAACTTCTGCTGGATGCCAGCACTGGTCTGCGTAATGGGGATTCCATGTGCAAGATCAAGAAGGTACTGTGCTTCATACAGCTTAGGTTTCGGTGGAGGAAGACAGACCAAAACCAAAGCGATCAAGGTAGTTTCAGAGCGTGGTAAGTGCAGTGACGGTTGGGGGACAGCAGGGAGAATGGCAGTGATCGAAGCAGGGTGTATTCAAATGTGTCATGATGAGTGACTCTCTGTTGTGGGGACGGCCCTGCTGATACAGAAGAATCCAGCTGTGTCCAGGATCAGTTGGTCATTTCCATAACCTCCACATTAGCACTTGTATTTGAATAGTGCATTGTCATATGCTGTCTGTTATGCTGCAGTGGGAATAATATCTGTGTGTCACTTATGTGAATGCTTCACAAGCTTTGTGGGGAAATGGAACTAAAAGAAATGTTTATTTTGGCAGAAAAAAAAAACCACAATGATTTAAACACACACAGATTCCCTCATCTATAAACTTCTCAGATGCCTGTGCTGGCCAGCACCAGGCCTGGCCGCAGTCAGGAGCTGGGCTGTCCGGGTCTCCTGTGGGGCTGGCAGGAACCCGATGACTTGAGGCATCACCACTGCTTCCCAGGGGCTGCGTTAGCAGGAAGAGAAACTTGGAGCTAGAACCGCATACTCAACTGTGCAACACAGCCATCTGCAGAAAACTTTGGAAATCCTTGGATAGTTTTTTTCATAATATGCATCTCCCATGAATTGTTCATGGACTGCAGTGTGTGGCATGTACACGTGTTGTTTAAGGAATGTAAATGACTTTCTGAAACAGTGAGGCATCTGTGTTGATGGAGGGAAAGGAAAGCTGTGGCTTTTCTTAAGGTGTTTTATTTCCTTAAATTTTCCAGACCTTTCGAGCTGGATGTCATGTGCGAGTATTTATAGAAAGTGCACTGCATTATTTATATGCACACTCTATCTCTGTTCCCTGGAATGTTTCGTATGTGGATTGGATTCTAAAACATAATTTTTGAGATAACTTAGCAGAAGTGAGTTCATTTGTATTGCTCCTGCATGTTTTGGTTGCTAAGGTAGCATAGTGGAGGTTAAAACATAGCCTAAAAGGTGGGTATGTAGACGCAAGCATGTGGCATAGATGCTGGTTAAGAAACCCAAGTCCCATGTCAGAGCCTCCCACCTCCCCTCGGCAGCTGCTGACTGCAGCTTCCTGAAGGTGGAAACTGGGGGGCAGTCCTGGATGCTGGCGGCATTTGGAGTGTGCCAGCTGATGGGAGCTCTGTCTCCGGTCCGTCTTTGTTTCTTATGTGAATAATTTTTAAAATTAATGGTTCTGCAGTACACTTATTTTTTGTCTATTAATATAAGCTTATGAAATAATCGCATTCACAGTGTAGAGAACTATTTCTCTGAAACTAAAGTGTCATTTTGCATGTGGTGTGTAATCCTTCGGAAATTATGTGGAAATGTAATTGACAGAATGGTAGCAAGTGTTTCTCTTGGTAAAACTCATAGTCAGAAGCAGCTATACATTTACTTTTTTTTTTTTTTTTAAAGATTTATTCATTTTATTACAGCCAGATGTACACAGAGGAGGAGAGACAGAGAGGAAGATCTTCCGTCCGATGATTCACTCCCCAAGTGAGCCGCAACAGCCGGTGCGCGCAAATCCGAAGCCGGGAACCAGGAACCTCTTCCGGGTCTCCCACGCGGGTGCAGGGTCCCAATGCATTGGGCCATCCTCGACTGCTTTCCCAGGCCACAAGCAGGGAGCTGGATGGGAAGTGGAGCTGCGGGGACTAGAACCGGCGCCCATATGGGATCCCGGAGCTTTCAAGGCGAGGATCTTAGCCGTTAGGCCACGCTGCCAGGCCCTATACATTTACTTTTTATAGTTACAGCATAATTTTGAATATACTCTTCTTCATTTGTAATTATACTTTAATGGTCCCTTTCACTTTATTGTGCTGTAATTTTGAGTACTTTTCAGTCTCAGTATTATATTATTATGTTCTGTCTTATTTCATCTTTGCTTATCCTACGTCATGAGTTGAATTCCCCTGTCTTTTCTCTCTCTCTCTCTCTCTCTCTCTCTGTCTCTCTCTCTCTGTCTCTCCATCTCTCTCTTTGTTAAGTAGTTGCTTGAATAGGAGCACTTAAAGATGTTACTGCAGGACATTGTCTGTTGCCACAGCTGGTGCCGTTACTGGTTCTGACTGATAAAGTCTCTTTCTCTTGCTTGTCAAAAAAGCAGTGCTACATGTGATGTTATGTTTAACATTTGCTAAATGAATGGATATGTTGGCTAATCTGAAATACTTTGTACTTTCATAACCACCATCGCAATTTTTGTGAAATTCCTGGGCTCCTTTTTAGTGAAGGTGAAGAAAAAGAAAGTAAGTACTTTCATTTAAATAGCCCTCCCATCTTTTCCCCCCTACAAAGCATTTCTGCCCTTGTTTGATTAAGCGTGTGTGTGTGTGTGTGTGTGTGTGTGTGTGTGTGTGTTGTTTGCATTGTGTGGAAGAATCTACCACCCTGCTTTAGGATCAGAAGTTAGTAAGGTGGTGCTGAAGTGTAAGTGCTTTAAGGTTGCTGTGAGTTTTTGGTGTGTTTCTGCCCTGGAGCAGGTCTCACTGGGCAGGGCTTGCAGGGCCTTTCCTGGACGTAAGAATTAGCTTGTGACCAGACCTGAAACAGTTCTGGGAAGGTCAGTTGTAAGAATTGTGAATGCTGGGCCCAGCGGCGTGGCCTAGCGGCTAAAGTCCTCGCCTTGAAAGCCCTGGGATCCCATATGGGCGCCGGTTCTAATCCCGGCAGCTCCACTTCCCATCCAGCTCCCTGCTTGTGGCCTGGGAAAGCAGTCGAGGACGGCCCAAAGCTTTGGGACCCTGCACCCGCGTGGGAGACCCGGAAGAGGTTCCTGGTTCCCGGCATCGGATCGGCGCGCATCGGCCCGTTGCGGCTCACTTGGGGAGTGAAACATTGGACGGAAGATCTTCCTCTCTGTCTCTCCTCCTCTCTGTATATCTGGCTGTAATAAAATGAATAAATCTTTAAAAAAAAAAGAAAAAGAATTGTGAATGCTAGCAATAGCTCACAGTCTACACACCAGGCACTGTACACACGAGTCATTAAGATGTTATTTCCTTCTCCGGATGTCAGAAACAACATTTTGCTCTCTCGTAGTGTGACTGTTGGACAATGGAGGAATATGAGACGTTCTGTGAAAAAAGCCTTGCCAGAATCCACGATGCCTCCAGACCCCAAGAGAACTTTCTGCCAGCCCTGACTGAGGGTGCCTCGCTGATTCACTTCCGTGGGGTGGCCGTGCTTTCTCCGCTGGTAAACTCTGTTTCTTTGTAAATGACTTTTGTTCTGTGGTTAGCTACCAAGGCAGTGCATAAAAGGTTTGTAAATATTTGGAAAAAAAGAAGATGCCTTGGTCTTATTCACACTTGGGGAAGTACAGGTGGCTGGGCAGTTTTTAACCTATCAGCTGACAAAGATCTGACAGTACCTGCTGTTTCTTGGATGCAGGGAAGATCTGGACTTTTCTGGCACTTTTTCTGAGATCCTCACTTAACGCCGTGATTGGGAGAGCAGTGTGGCAAAGCGTATCAGGCCTTGAGAGTATAGATAGCTTCTGACTCAGCAATTCCACTTCTGGGAATAGTCTCCAATTAGATGTGTGCTCCAAAAGATGGGTGCAAGCATTGTTCAAGTAGTGAAAGATGGGCTGCCTGCAAGGAGTGGGCCAGTTTCGCCAACCATGGTGCCGCGAACCCGATACCCGTGGCTGAGAGGAGGCAGCGCTGCCTGTGCCGGCAGGGTCTCGGGGTGGGGGGCCCACAGGTGGCTCTGCAGCTGCTAGAGGCTGCAGAGCCTGGCCTCCTAAGGGCCTGGTCTCCAGAAAAGTTTAGCCACCTGCCTGCTCAGGGAGCTTTGGATCTGTTTCTTTTTTTGTTCAATGGGGGGTGAAAACAGGGTCTACCATAGAAGGCTGTTTTGAGAATGAGTAAATACATGTAGAATGCTCACAGTGCTACCTGGGTCACAGGTACTGCGTGTGTGTGAGCCATTTAGGTGCTTACTCAGGCGCCTGGGGGGAAAGATTGTCAAATGAGAAATGCAAAACTGAGCAGCGGCTAGGAGGGCTCATTTTATTGCTGCTATTTTAGAGCATAAGTGGATAGTTTTTTTTTTTTTTTTACCTCTTTGTCTTTAATCATTTCACCTCTTTTTCAGTTGAGAATAATTTATATGCAGTGAAATGCATTGCTCTTGGGTCTTAGGGTTTTGTTGGTTTTGCTTGGTGTCACCTCTATAACGCCCAGCTACGCAGAGCATTGTTGTCGCCGCCAGGAAATGCCACCTGCCCACCCCCAGGAAGTACTCCCCACTGCAGTCCATATTTCTCTCACCAGTGATCAGCTTGGCCTATTATACATGTTTTTATTAGTTCTAGTTCAAAACTTCCTGATTCTATGAATTTTTTAGTCAATAAATAATTACATCCTCATGATGTTTTACAGCTTAACATTGAGAAAAGGAAGGAAATGCAGCAAGAAAAGCAGAAAGCACTTGATGTAGAAGCAAGAAAGCAGGAGAATAGGAAGAAAGCATTGCTGAGTCGTGTCCAGGAGATCATCGACAGCGTTCAGGTGTGTACTCTAAGCTCTTCTAGGTTCTGATGAGGGATCCTGAGGTAAGCGTGGGTGGTAACCGTTCGGAAGTGTATTTGTGCTTAAATAGAAATGTATCTGCTCTTAATTTCAAGGATACTTCACTGTTAGGCTTGAGAAGCTTTCTAATTTGTGTTATTCTATTTCAGTTACTCCAAAGAGAATTTACTTGCTCATTAGTGGTGCTGGGTACTTGAATCAGAGGATGGTTAGACAATGGAGCCATACACTGAAGAGAATTGCTTAGTGTTTGTGTCTCATGACTCTATGAACATTGAATTCTCAGTGACAAAGTGATGGGGTGCCTATTGTAGTTTACCTCTGAGCTAATCAGACTGCTGAGTAAATGACCCCTTTCTCCTCTGTTACAGTAAATAAGCCCCTCTCCCTTTTTAGCTCTTAGATATGCAGAATACAGTTGAGGTTACAAAACAGAATTGCTTGGGTGCATCTAAGTGAAGCCATTTAAATAACACTTCTGCAACTTTTGCAGTTATTTTGGTCTAGATTAATTTAAATTTGTATAAACATTTTGTTTTAAGATCTGGATCATTTCACAATAAAATGAAAAACAAATTAATTAGATTGAATAAATAATAAATAATTACTTTCTTATATTTCTGCTATGCTGGTTACACCTTTTTTGTGTCCCAGTAATCTTAGGAGTTTGTAGTTTGTCTTTGTGATTCATACTAGCTGACCCCTATAAACTCGCTTCAGGTAGTTCCCAGTAACCACTCACTCCATACCTCTGTGGGCAGTGTAAGCAGTGTGGGTAGCCGATATTTATTTGTAGATTGTAATTACTATGCATATTAAGTTTAAAAATGTAACACATAGCACTTAATAACAGGCAGGTTTTTGACTTGCTAGATTATTTTCTATTCTTGAAACAAAATGGTCCTTTGGGAGAAGATGATGAGCCTGAAAACTTTCTGTCTAGAAGAACATGTGCAGTGTTGAGCTGCGATGAAGTAATTGCATAAGAAACACTTTCTGCTCCCCCTGTGACAAGTTTTTGTTGTTATCATTGCTGAGCTGGTCTAACCAAAGGCTCATCTTAGAGGTGCCCCCAAAACACAGCTGCTGAATGTGAGCCACGTGAAGTGCGAACCCTCTTATGAGAGGACTCGGTCTCATCCGCCTACACCTAGGAGCGTGCTTGGGCTTGGGGGAATGTGAGTCCCTTTGGCTTTATTTTGGTCCTTTGTTGTGGCTGTTTATTGCATGGTTGAGAACCTGGAGACCATTGCATGTCTTGGGATTTGTGAGATAAAATAGGAGGGCCATATGGTGTGGGGAAAAAAACAAAACGCAAAAAAACCAAGCGCCTACAAAACAACCTGAATGTGTGTTAATATTCAGGGTTCTAAGAGTCTGCATTCTTATGATAATACCATAATGATATCTGTCAGTTTAAGGTTATACTTGTATAATAATCTTTATATAGTTCTCATTTTCAGGTAACCAAATTTTACCTACTTTGCCTATTCCAAAACAGGTTGCTATCTAAGCCTTAATTTTAATGAGCTAAATTTTAAGTTGAATTGTTTTTAATTTCTGTATAATGTAAGTTACATGGTAGAGCTGACAAAGTGCGTTTATTTCCTTTTCATGGAGAAGTTTCAGTTAAACCTTAGTGTAAGTCATGTTAGAGTCAGGAGTCTTACTGAATTTTGGCATAAGTAGTATTCTGGACAGGTTCATCCTGATTATAGAGGTAACAGGTTGTGTAAGCTAACAAGTTCTGCTCTTTATCCCATACATCGTTACCCTTGGATGCCAACTATCATAATAAGAGGAGATGTTCGCGATGTTGATAATACATAAACACCTCTATTTCAAGATTAAATTATACATCTATATATGAATATATATATATATATATATCTCATTTGTATCAGATGGGGAAATTTCCTTTTTTTAATAGGCTAGTATTTTGCAGAGATCTCTTCTAATGATTTGAACCCCATGTGATTAAATCTTCAGTAAAATGGAAACCTTTTTGTGTAGGGAGGAAATATGTTAATTTTTTAAAATTTCCCTTTTCAGGTCAGAAAAGCACCTAATGCCAGTGATTTTGATCAGTGGGAGAAGGAAGTTGTTTACTCCACCTCAGACATCCGAAACTTGAATGCCCCTGATCCGCCAGCGAATAGCTTGCCAAGCCCTGCTGAACATGTGACTTTAGCAAAGCTTGAAAAGATAACTGGAATTTTACCTCTGGATAACGAGGACCTGGGTAAAGCTCATGAGATGGACTTGGCTGGAGACTTGGGAGGATCGATTTCTGCGAAGCAGCGTGATCGTTCAGATGCTAGTGACTCAGAAAAGGAAGCTTCCTCGAAGACCTCCCCGATCACGGCCACGGCCACAGCCCAGGAGCCGCCCCCTCCCCGCCCTGCCACCCCCATCCCCCCAAAAGAAGACCTGGATCCCGCACTCTTGGCCGATGTCATCCCAGATCCCTACGTACTGAGTTTGCAGAACCTGATGAAGAAGTCCAAGGAATATTTAGCCAGGGAGCAGTCGAGACGTGGACTGAGAGGCAGCATGAGGAGAAGTGTTGGGGAGAGTCATTCAGACAAAGAAAATGACGCTGTCCAGGCACCTGGCGGTGTCAAGGGGAAGGCCCCACCGGTGAGCTCACACTGTGGCTCCTGTGGCTCAGCGGTCACCGATCAGCCAAGCCTTCCCGAGCCTAGCGCCTTTCTGCAAGGTGCTGCCCCTCACGCCAGCAGCATGAGTGTGTCTGTCATAGCCAGCTCTCCTCAGGGTGACCTCTCCGTCCGAACCAGTCATCCCACCATCGCAGGTTCTGACTCTGACTTCCATGTTACTCCTCCTTTTGCTACTGAAAATAATGTTATCAAAAGTCTTACGGGTTCCTACGCCAAACTGCCCAGCCCAGAGCCAAGTGTGAGCCCTCAGATGCATCGAAGGCGTTCCAGACCTTCATCAGCCTGTCATATACTTATAAATAATCCAATAAATGCCTGCGAATTAAGTCCCAAAGGAAAAGAACAGGCAGTGGACTTAATTTTGGAGGATCGCAATGAAAAACCAAATGTGCCTGAAACTGTGCCAAAGTTACCCATGGATTTAGCAGGAGTTTGTTCAAGCAAGGTTTACGTTAGCAAAACAACCTCTGAAGCTTCGGAAGAGACCACTTTAGGTAAGTCAGATCAGGCATGTCAATCTCCAGGCCATCAGGTAGAAAATAAAGTTTCTCCCGGCCTTGCTGCTGGGGAAGGTCGGATAACGCCTGATGAGAGAGGTGCACACGGAGTGCCCAGGCCTTGTGCTGTGGTGCCAAGACTGCCGGAGCCCTACGCCGCTAGCCAGCCTATAGCAAGTCACAGCTCTGGTGCCTTGAGTGGACTCAAGTCAGCCAGTATGTCAGAGAAAAACTGCAGTTTACAGACGGAGCTGAATAAGTCCTATGATGTGAAAAATCCGTCTCCTTTACTGTTGCAAAACCAAAACCCCAGACAGCAGGTGGACACACCTGCCATGACCGACGGGAGCGAAAAATTTCTGGATAACAGTTTGGAGAAAGTTAAACGGAGACTTGAATTAGATATTGATAGTTTTCAGAAAGAAAACTACCCTTATGGCCTAGCGACTGGAATGGCTGAACAGGAAAGGCCGCATTTACCAGAGAAAAGATACCCCAAGGGATCTGTCTACAATAGCAAGAATAAAATACTGGAGACTAGTTTCAAAGGTAAGGAAACTTTGAGATGTTTGATACCCACCTGGCAGGTGAAACCTTAATTCGGTGCTTTTTTGAAGTTTATGTGAGAATAGGAAGATTTCCCATCTGCTGCTTCGCTCCCCAAATATCTGCCACTGTGTGCTGCAGAGTCTGTAGCCAGAGCCTGGAGTGTGATCCAGGACTGCCATATGGGGGTCAGGCACCCAGTTGCTTGAGCTCTCACCACTGTCTCCAGGATCTGCATGAAGCTGGAGTTAAGAAAGCGAGCTGGGGGGCCCTGTGCAATAGCCTAGTGGCTAAAGTCCTTGCCTTGCATGCACCGGGATCCCAGATGGATACAGGCTCATATCCCAGCAGCCCCACTTTCCATCCAGCTCCCTGCTTGTGGCCTGGGAAAGCAGTCGAGGACAGCCCAAAACCTTTGGACCCTGCACCCACGTGGGAGACCCAGAAGAGTCTCCTGGTTCTTGCTCTGTTCAGCTCTGGCCGCTGTGATCACTTGGGGAGGGAACCAGCAGATGGAATATCTTTCTCTTTGTCTCTCTTCTCTATAAATCTGACTTTCCAATAAAAGTAAACAAATCTTTAAAAAAAAAAAAGGGAGGGAGCTGGGAGTCAAGCCTAGGCACCTGGATGAGAGTTGCTGAGTGAGTAGAAGTTGTGAGACAGGCCTTGGTGGGTAGTATAAAAGAGTAGCAGATGGCAGTTCACAGTCCAGACCTGCCTTATCTGGATTCTATGATGTCAGATCCAGGATTACTCTATTCAGGAGCATAAATTTCTTTAAGATTTATTTATTTTTGGCGATAGCGTAGTGGTTGAAGTCCTCGCCTTGAATGTGCTGCGATCCCATATGGGTTCTAATCCCAGCGGCCCCACTTCCCATCCAGATCCCTGCCTGTGACCTGGGAAAGCAGTCGAGGACAGCCCAAAGCTTTGGGACCCTGGACCCGTGTGGGAGACCTGGAAGAATTTCCTGGCTCCTGGTTTCAGATTGGCTCAGCTTCAACCATTGCAGCCGCTTGGGGAGTAAGCCAGTGAATGGAAGCTCTTTCTCTCTGTCTCTCCTCCTCTCTGTATATCTGCCTTCCCAATAAAAATATTGGAGCTGGATGGGAAATGGAGCAGCTGGGACATGAAGTGGGACCCAGATGGGATTGTGGCACTTGAATTAGGGAGGATTTAGCCAATTGAGTCACTGCACTGGCTCCACGAGCATAATTTCAATTGATAGCATTTAAAATATGACATATTGTTATACATTTTCTAAGTTTGAGGGATCGTATCTCTTTTCAGAAGGTGAGGGGACACTAAAAAGCAAGATATTGGCATTTGAAGAAATGCGGAAGAGACTAGAAGAACAGCATGCCCAGCAATTATCGCTGCTCATAGCTGAGCAAGAAAAGGAGCAGGAAAGGTTGCAGAAGGTGAGGCATTGAAGTGGAGGCGGCCAGGGCTCAGAAATATAACTCAGCCCAGCAGCCTTCATGGATAGGATGCTTGTAATTTCTTTTCCATAGCTCTAACCTTAAAGGGGTTACTGATTTTGATACATGAAGAGAATAGTATTTTTGCTGTCAAAATGTGAGGTTTCTTATTCAAATTCTTACATAAAAAGTAATTGCATGACTTACCAAAAAGATTCTTGATTGAATCCTTGACTCAAAACTTGTAATATTTTTAGAAGACATTTTATAAATACTGAAATACACATTTCTGCAAGAGTTAGTGTTTTAAGATCATTAGGTTAACACATGTCACATTTTAAAATCAGTGAAACTCTTGAAGGGAGAAAACTTAATAATAATTTACTAGAAGTTACACAAATTTCTGGCTAAGCTTGCAATGACACTAGTTTTGAATGTAATGAGAAGATATGCTACATTATAACATACTGTCAATCTGCAGGAAATAGAAGAACAGGAGAAAATGTTAAAAGAGAAGAAGGCAGCTACACTGGATGCCTCAGAGTTGGATATTAACAATGCAGTCGACTTGGAATGGAGAAAAATCAATGATTCTGGTTTGCTGGAATCAATGCTTTGTCAAATGGACTCGCTGCATACATCAGCTTTGAATAGTTCTGGTAAATATTCAGGACTCCATTTTCATGAGCAATCAATGAGCCTGCAGTCCCATGCTCTGTTTGGCACACTTCAGTCATTCCATGTCTGACTTACTGCTCTTCGCCAGCTGCTTAGGGACCAGGGAAACACAAAATGATGGCAGATCAGAGATGGGCAAGCAGGTGTGTGTGAGAAGACTACCTTAGGAAGAGACTAGGAACTTGGGCTAGAGCCCAGCCTGTGCTCGTTCGAGCAGCAAGTGATACTCTTCAACTGCAGCACGGCTCTCTCCTGGGTGTACTCAAATTACCCCTGATTCCCGGGCCCCATAAGAGCTTATCGTCCCATCTCCAATTATCTTGAGATGCTTTTTGTGTTGAAAAGTGGCAGCTGGTGTATAAGTGGGAGGCCCGTCAATGTTTGAGTGGGGTGTGTGGATCTGCTGCAGGTGCATGGTTAATGAGAGCCACAATGTGTTTGGGGGTTCTGCACAGTCTCATTACGTGACATTGAGTATGATACTTTCCATGTATTTATGCTCTCCAGGTTTCACAAATTCTTCTCTGCAGTATAGCTTTGGTTCTGCAAGTGAAGCCCCCTTCTACCTTTGGGGATCGTCCACTAGTGGCTTGACCAAACTATCAGGAACAAGGCCTTTTGGAAGGGTTAAAGCTAGATGGTCTCAGGTAGGCACACCCACATCAGCCCATCAACCCATTGATCTGTCTGTTTGAGTTGCTATGCGTTTATTTGAGAGACTGAGAAACAAGGAGAGAGCTCTTGGGCCCAGCGCAATGGCCTAGTGGGTAAAGTCCTCACCTTGAATGCGCCAGGATCCCATATGGGCACCGGTTCTAATCCCAGCAGCTCCACTTCCCATCCAGCTCCCTGCTGGTGGCCTGGGAAAGCAGTCAAGGATGGCCCAAAGCCTTGGGACCCTACACCCACATGGCAGACCCGGAAGAGGTTCCTGGCTCCCGGCTTCTGATTGGCGCAGCACCGGCTGTTGCGGCTCACTTGGGGAGTGAATCATCGGACGGAAGATCTTCCTCTCTGTCTCTCCTCTTTGTATCTCTGACTTTGTGATAAAAATAAAATAAATCTTTAAAAAAAAAATGGAGAGAGCTGTCAAACGCCCATCTGCTGGGCCACAGTGGCCCCAAGAGGGGCCAGAGCAGGAACCAGCCACTCAAGAGTCATGTGAGCTACCAAGACTGTTGCCAGACAGGAACTGCAGAAGGCTGAAGTGAGGCATGGGAACCTACCAGCAAAGCCAGGCACTCTGAGATGGCACGCTGGCATCTTAACTCTGGGGCTGAATGTCCACCTTGGGCTGCTTTCCAGAGCTGCTTTGTCTTCCGTTGTAAAATGAACATCCTTTGTTTTTGTCATGCCTCAAAAAACTTAGGGTTTGTTTGTTTTGTTTTATTTGTTTGTTTGTTTTAGTACAGATGAAACTTCACAGGACAAACCGAAGAATGGAATTCATTGTGATAGATTAGGAAATGCCACTCACTGCTCAGATTCTCAAAACACCATATGTCTCTTATTTCTCCTAGGTTATTAGTCCAGAAGTACAAGCAAAATTTAATAAAATAACGGCAGTGGCCAAAGGATTTCTTACCCGGAGGCTTATGCAGACAGATAAGCTGAAGCAACTTCGGCAAACTGTGAAAGTAAGGCTGCTGGAGAGCATACGCGGTTTGGGCCTGTCTGAGCTCCTATAAGTTTACTGAGAGCTGAGCCGACACGAGTCCACAGCTTAGGGAGAGCCAACGTTTTTAATCACCAACAGTTTTGTAAGCCTGATAGTCTTGGTAAATTTTTAATGTTTAAGAAATATCAACTATTATTATTATGTGACTTGGAATAAAGAATTTGCCACATAAAAAAAAATATTATGTAAAATGAAATCATTTATTTTTGACTCACGCTGAAGTGCGTGCTGATTGATATTGTTAAGTGATAGTTTCGTTTGTGTTCTTAGTTAGATTGAGAACAGGAACAAAAGGGGACTCTAGTACTCAAATATCTTTAGAGAAAAGTGTTTCTGATGGAGCATTTCTTCTTCAGGATACCATGGAATTCATCAGAAGTTTCCAGTCAGAAGCGCCATTGAAGAGAGGTGCTGTTTCGGCCCAGGACGCCTCTCTGCAGGAGAGAGTGCTGGCTCAGGTAGGTGTGTGCGCCAGGCAGCTGGCCGCCAGTGGATGTCCTGCTCCTCCCCCTCCAGTCATCCCTGAGAGCGAGCTTAGTGAAGGCTGCTTCGACTCTTCGCAGTCAAACAAGTGCGTATAGACCTAGGTGCATGCTGGAGCTAACCTCATCTTTTAACAGTATCCGCTGTTGTCTTTGAAATCTAGTTGCGAGCGGCCCTGTATGGTATTCATGACATATTCTTTGTCATGGATGCAGCTGAAAGAATGTCTATCCTACATCACGACCGAGAAGTTCGCAAAGAGAAAATGCTCAGGCAAATGGTATGTTAAAGCTTTTGTGGTGAATGAATGAGTCTCTTCTGGGTTTGGGGTGGCTGAGAGCACTTGTATGTATTGGCCTCAGTGCTCTCCCCACAGTTGGTAGGCATAGAATTAGCAGCAACATTAAACAAAGGATTTATCTGGGGTTGGGAAGAGATGGAGTGAGGGAGACAGAGACCTCCCACTCCTGCCCACTGTTTGAGTCCCCAGATACCTGCAACAGCTGGAGCTGGGCTGGGCTGAAGCCAGGAGGCAGGAACTGAATGAGGATCTTCCCCCTGGGAAGCAGGAATCCTGCTCTTGGAGCCCTCCCCTGCTGCTTTCCCTGCTGCACATCAGCAGGAAGTTGGAATTGGGAGTGGAGCCATATCTGAATCCCATCACTGCAATGAGGGATGTGGGTATACGGAGCACAGTGTTCGTCACCCACCCCACCAGCAACATTTAAATCTGTAGACAGTGTCACCAAACTCACCAGAAAGATTTCAGGCTGTTTTGTGATGGGATTGTGGAGTTGAAACTGTCATGTGGATTTTACTTTTTTTTGCTTGTTTTAAAGAGTTAAAGAAACAGGCCCAGGGTCTGGTACAGTGGCTCAGTTTGTTAATCCTCCCCCTTCAAGTGCCAGGATCCCACATGGGCACCAGCTTGTGTCCTGGGTGCTCCATTTCCCATCCAGCTCCCTGCCTGTGGCCTGGGAAATCAGCAGAGAATGGCTCAAAGCCTTGGGACCCTGTACTCACGTGGGAGACCCAGAAGAAGATCCTGGCTCCTTGGCTTCGGATCAGCTCAGCTCCTGTCATTGTGGCCATTTGGGGAATGATCTATCTCTCCTCTCTGTAAATCTGCCTTTCCAGTAAAGTAAATGTTAAAAAAAAAAAAGGAAACATGTCCTGAGTTAATGTGCAGCGCTGGCTTGTCGAGTTTATCAACCTGGGTACTGACAATCTGGGCTTTGAACCAGTGATCCTAGTGTGGCTGACAGAAAACGGATGAGCAAAATTTATATTATTCTTTGGAAAGGGTCACTCAGTTTTAGAATCAAGTTGTTTTAATTATAAAGAAAGATATATGTGAAAGTTAAAAATTTTAGTAGAAAGACTTTCATGTACCAGGGGAGTTTCATGTCACTTTTGGTTTTTATAGGATAAGATGAAAAGCCCCCGCGTGGCTCTTTCAGCTGCAACCCAGAAATCTCTGGACAGGAAGAAGTTCATGAAGTAAGAAGCTTTTTCGTGTTTTGTTTTGTTTTGTTTTTTTACACATCACAGTGTCACCAAACCCACTACTGTTAGTCATCTGCCGTTTATATGTTCAAAATTAAAATATATAGCAGTTCACTTTTTTGCAACTGAGCTAATAGAAACCTCCTTTTTCTATTTAAAGATTCATTCAGATAAGGTGATAAAATTCGATTTAATATTTTGATAATGTACAATTTTATCAGTATTCAATTCATCAGGCTTAAAATAGCTAATCCTTTTATTCAAAGTTTATTTTTATACAATTTGGAATATATTATTTCACTGCCCCTTAAACTTCCTGGAATGAAACTTAATAGGACATGTATCCCAATAACTATTTGTTAATTTTTTTTTTTTTTCTGAGCAGTAGTACTGGCCATGCTTAGTGCAGCTTTGAACAGATAAATGCTGACTTGTTCTGCCATCCCGTTAGCGCATTTGTAAGTGTGTTTTCTTCTCTTTTCTAAATATGTTGTTTGTGTCCTCATTGTGTTAGAGCTGCTGAAATGGGAATGCCAAATAAGAAATTTCTGGTCAGACAAAATCCAGCTGAAACAAGGTGAGATACATCACTTGGTCTCAGTGCCAGGCCTTTGTTTTTTTGTAAAGGAAATTGTATCCCTGACTTGTTGTTGATTTTGTTCTGTGTGTGTCAGCCACTTTGTGCCGCCTGGCTGGAGTCTTGTCAGGCTCCGATCCACACACCTGCTCGTGCACCTGCTCATGTGTCAGGCCAGGTGCGCCTGGAAGTTTCTGTACCACATGCTATCTCCAACAGGAATTTGAACCTGATATGTCTCTTGAGTTCAGTCCACAGTCCGCAGGATCTTTAGTGCTTATTTAATAACCCTAGAAAGCTAACTTAGTATTTTAGCCTCATTTTCCACTTTGAAATGAGTGGTATTTTCTTCTCTTACATGGTTTAAAGGAAAATCTGGCTTTTCAAAGTGTCTGATTATCTATAAACACAAGATTTAACATGTATGTTGGACATTTCTTTCCTGAGATAAGGCTTTTGGTGAGGAAAATCTGTACCATGTTAATAAGCTGTTCACTGGTTTGCTTTGCCTTGTGGTAATACTTAGTCCATAAAATTGCATTGATGGCTTCTCCCTCACTGTCACCTTTTACCCATTGAAAAAGAACCAGGAGAGCAGAACTGATCCTGTCAAATTAATTTTCTATTTAATTTGTCAACAGAGTCCTTCAGCCCATCCAAGGCCAGAATGCACCTGCTCATAGGCTACTTAGTAGACAAGGGTAAGAATGACCCCTGTGCACATGGGCGTGGCAGAAGCTTCCAAATGAAAATTAGCCCTGTGAGGGAAGAGTATACATGCTGTTCCCTAACTACTTCAGATACAACATCTTTCATAGTATTGGGAAAGATCTTTTAAGGTTTTGTCTTTAAAAATTAACCCCCTTTGGTCTACTGTTGTGTGTTATATTGTAATTACCATCTTACGTTAGCATGTTTTTACTTTCCACTTCATGTCATTTTACTCATGAACTATTTCCAATATCCGTGTCGTAACTTCAGCATCCCCAAAGTGATTCTCCAACGAAGTTTAAGCCATGGTTCTGGTCTGCTGCTGAAGGCAGCAGAGTGTAGCACCCCGTAACTACCTGTGCAGGAGGTCCCTAGTGCTCTCAGCAGTTGACGCATTGTGGTTGCTTTCTTTGAATTTTGAACATTCCGACTTGAATGCAAGTGACTCACTCAGTTTTTTTATATTCAATTAGAACCCCTAAGACATCAGTGAAGGGGGTTGTGCACAGTAGACAGAAGCCTTCACAGAGCAGAGTGCCTAACAGAGCGCCTGTGGCAGGTGTGTAGAACATGAATCCCCAAAAGCCCATCCCGGAGGAAGGAGTGAGGCGGCTGCCCCGGGCCACCGGCCTGCCTTGTCACCATAACGCTGGCATATTCACCGCTGTCCCTGTGGGTGACCCGCCCTGATAGTATTCTGCGGAGGTCAGAAGTCACAGTCATGCTGCGGCCCCAGTCCTGATGGAAGTGCAGTGTAGCTTTATTCTGGAACTATCTGCTGCATTCAGAAAACCTTGTTGTAAATGAGTGAAGGAAGTCTATGTGTGCCTTCATCTCTGGACAAGGGTAGTGCCCAGGCGAGTCTATGTGGATGCCTAAGGGAGTGAAACATTTCCTCCTCTGACCACAGGATCCTGTGTGAATATGCCAGCGGGGAGGGGGTCTCAGCTTCCTGCTCAGGAAGGAACTTGAGCTCAGTCTCTTCCGTGTTCATTATTTGATGGTAACTTAAGGGTCAAGGTCAAAACTATTTTAAATGTGTTTATGGTGGCAAGAAGGAAAATTCAGTGCTGAGCTAATCCAAAGCGCCTAACCAAATGTTTTAACATTTCTAGGTATGTTTGTGAAGACACCTTGATTAAGCTAACCAAAAATTATGTGATCCATTTGACAATATTTCTAAAATGCTATGCTCTAACTGGATTGCTTTTCAAACATTTAAAAGAAAACTAATCAAGCATTGGAGATTAAACTTTTAATCAGCTCTGATGTATGAACATATGATTAGGTAAAGTCCAGAGCTTTTATTGCCAAGTGGCTTCCTCCAGATGAGGAGGGAGCAAGCGGTAGTCTGTTGACGCTTATCGCCACGTAAGTTCAGCGAGGGGACAGGCTGTTGATTGTAACTTTGAAATGCTTGCTGACCTTTTGCAAGTACATAGTAAACAGAATTCAAAATGTTGACCCCCATGCAGGACCATTTGAAAGGTCGTCTTCCTGAAACTTCTGGAGCAGTCAGTGGACTGGGCTGAAAGGCGATCATATTTCTGGAGGACCCTGCTTAGTCCAGAGGGAATCAGAATGAGTTCGTTTGAAAGATTACCATTCAGGAGACCCCAGGCCAGACCCGATCTCTGCTGCTAGTGGAAACATGTGGGATTTGCAGTATCAGTCTTTCTCATGTTCACAGTGTGATCAATCTTGGCTGGTTGGAAAATCACTGTGGAATTAGTAATGTTTTGCCTACTGCTCGCGCATCACCACAGTGACTACTCTCCTCCATGTTCTTTTCTCATGCATTTCATCTCCACTACTTTGTCACGTGTGAACTTGGAAGCCAAGGAGCAACTTCTGTTTCTATTCCGTGGGACTCAGCAGTAGCAAAGGTGAACAGGCAGTCATCTGCAGCTAGCGAGGCACAAGGAAGGGCAGCCTGGGCAGCTCTGGCACCGTGCAAGCTTCCTGCTTCGCAGCCGAATCACTGATGCAAAATAACTCAGCATGTGTAATTCATATGTGTTTAAATGCAGAAATTTATCCCTGTTTCATTGTTTATACATAAGGTGCATACTTAGACAGTTGAAAGAGTCAGAAGTATTTTATTCAGGTCAGGAAGCAGAATTTGGGAAACTGATGAAAATGCTACAAAATACAGCTGCTCTTGAAAGGCTCATGCTTTCTTGCTTTGGTTTTTAAGCGTCCAGAGCTTTTTCAAACACGTTTGGAATTATGTTTCAATTTGATCTACATGGAGACCAGCCCTCAATCAAGCAAGTTATACAAAACTCATTTTTTTTATGGTGACAGAATGTCATAATCAAATTGAAGTAGAATTCTGAAATGTTACAATCTGCTGCAATGCAGTGCAAGTGACTGTTTTGTACAAACTCAGTCGTAGCATCTGAAGTCATGTATTTGAAAACATTTTTCCTCATTTGATGTGCTGTGCTTGACTAAAGAGTTTATACTGGGATCCAGAGGCCGGCTAAGTAGGGTAGAGGAAGGGACGGTTATGCGAAGTGGCTAGGGAAAATAACCAGGTGACTGGAACATACGGCATTTCCCACCTGCACCTCTGGTGCCGAGGCCCCATTGTAGTGTCTGGACGTGGCAGGAACAGCTTTGACCTCAGAGTGATTTTAAATAAACATGAAACATAACACTTGGTATCGCTTAACCTAGTGCCGCTTATATAGTCAGCACTCATTAAGTGATATCATTACAGAAACTCCAACATTGAGAAATAATACTGGTTTTATTCTGTTTTCTAGGAGTATATGCAGGAAAAATCCAAAGAAAGCGGCCAAATGTTGCGACAATTTAAGAAGACAGCATTCGTTAGGATAAAAAGAGTGGGAAGATTTAATCACCCATATTATTTTCTCTGTACCAGGTTTTTTACTGAAGCCTGGACCCTTGTTGATGCAGGCTGGATGACATCAAAGGGCTGAGCAGTTATGGGCTAATTTGGTCACACTGGTTAATCCTGCCCCACAGCCCTGTTCCCCCCTCGTGTTATTAGGTTGGGATAGAGCTGAATAATTGCTTTACTTTGTACATAAGCTGCTCAGACCTAAGTTTGTTTTATGCTCTCATATGCCTACAGAGCCCCTTTTTGTAAACTGAAAGGACGTTTGGAATCTATTTTTATGAAATACTGAAGAGACAGGGAAAATTATAAACAGGTTCCAAAATACATACATGTCAGTCGTATCTGCCCACCGATTGCTGAATTTGACAAACAACTTAGATACTGTTCTAGCAAAGGTGAAATTACTGCAGAAGCATGGATTTCCCTGGTGTGGCAACTTCCAGATACTCAGCTCAGTCTCTGTGTCACTTTGTGAGCACGGGAGACGTGATGCTGCCTGCCGGCTGTGGTCTGCCTGGAGTCCACCGCAGAGGAAGTGTGGGTCACCATTTGGATGGAAGCATATGTTCCGGTCCACAACTGTCTTACAGAAAGGCTGGGCTTCCTGAACTTACCCTGGTCCTGTCAGCGACGCTGAACCGGGGCACGTGGCCTTTGTGTGCGGGATGATAAACCCGAGGAAGATAGCACAATGTTGGGGAATGCAGCACTTAGGAACGCATTCTGTCCATTTCTGTGAAACAAGAATACCGTGCTGCATGCAGTCACATTTTCCATTTACTCTGTAAGTTTTGTTTATTCAAAGTCTGCTTTATCTCCTAGCATGCTTGATTTAGAAAAAAGAAAAGGGCTATTTAATATATCCATATTCCAAATGGGTTAGTAATATTGCCTAGCTGGATTCTACATTACTTAAGGAAGTGATAGAATTTTTCCGCTAACATACCAACCAACAAACGTTACCAAGAGAATGTCATTTTATGAAAGAGAAATCATTTATCATTCCCTTTCTAAAAAGGGCTTTGTGCTTCTCACATGGAATTAGGAATGTGGTCATTTAATCTTTCTCACTTGAATTTTAAAGAGATGCTGGTATTTCGAAAAAGCCTGTATTTATTCATAATACTCTTTGAAGGATATGGAGAATTGGTTTTTTTTTTTTTCCCTCCAATTTGATTTAAAATTTAACTTTTATAGCCAGCTGTAGAAAGAAAATAATAGTCTACTCTGGGTATAAATCTGACTTTATTGAGATGTATTATTTATTGAACGAGTGAACCAGAAAATTAGAAGGCAGTCAAAAAAACAGTCCAAATTATGACTTTATTTATGGGCAAAGTATATCCAGTTATTATCTTCGGAATGGGATTGGACTGTGCATAATCAGGCTGAATTCCCAGGGTTCGGCTTGATCATGGACTGGGAATCCCAGGGGAAAAGCTAAAGGTTGTGTATAGTCTGATGCAGATTAGCTGAAGTTTGTAGTACATTTGAGACAAAGTTAAAACTCATTTTAGATTAAGCATAAGAAGTTTGAGTGTGTTTTTAAAGTGTTTTTTTTAACTGTTAACAGCTTTTTCTTATAAAAGTGCCAGACGTTGTTTTGTGCTGTTGAATTTAATTTATATACATTATTTTCTATCATTATTTTTACTTTGGAATGTCCATTAATGTAAATTGTATTTATTTTTATACTTTAATTTTTATCGGTTTTGCTTCTAGGCAAAAAGCAAAATAAAACTTTTTGTCTTACAGAAATCTAGTTTGATCTTTATTTTAATGTGTCAAGGAATGGACTAGGATATTAAAGGAATAAGTATGTAGAAAACACACCTTAAAGCCCTGTTAGAGGTGTACCCAGTTATTTAATAGGTAAGCCATAGCAGTGCCTCCGCCGGAGACGCCTTTGCATGCAGCAGGTGTACTGTGCAGCAGGCAGCAGGTCCCTGGAGCTGGAGATGTCTTCCCAGTTAAGAAGCCTGCAGAGCCCGCTGGGGAAGGGGCAGAGAGAGAAGGCTGAAGCCCAAGTTCACCTCAAAGCCGCTAACTTGCAAGGCTTTAAGAATCTTATTACTGCCCGGCGGCGTGGCCTAGCGGCTAAAGTCCTCGCCTTGAAAGCCCCGGGATCCCATATGGGCACCGGTTCTAGTCCCGGCAGCTCCACTTCCCATCCAGCTCCCTGCTTGTGGCCTGGGAAGGCAGTCGAGGACGGCCCAAAGCTTTGGGACCCTGCACCCGCGTGGGAGACCTGGAAGAGGTTCCAGGTTCCCGGCATCGGATCGGCGCACATCGGCCCGTTGCGGCTCACTTGGGGAGTGAATCATCGGATGGAAGATCTTCCTCTCTGTCTCTCCTCCTCTCTGTATATCTGACTTTGTAATAAACTGAATAAATCTTTAAAAAAAAAAAAAGAATCTTGTTACTTCCAACCTACCCTGAATAGGGCAAACTGCGCCTTGACGGGGCATCGCATGTGATGAGCTAAAAGGACCCATTGTGCGGGTGAAGTTCTTCAGGAACAGCCACGGCACCTTGCATGGGGAGGTACAAACGCCCACCCACATGGAGGCTAGACGCTTCATCTCTAAGGGACCCCAGCAGGCAGCAAGCTAGGTTGTAAAAGTAACTTAAAAAAACGCAAAGGAGACCGGTAATCCCTGAATCAAAGTGGGTGAGACATGGTGTGGTGGAATCGTGGCTTGGTCGGTTCTCCCGCGGAACTGTGGTTCGCTGCCCTTTCAGAAAAGGCACTTGAAGGTCAAGAGGACAAGACCGGTCTCAGAGACGGTTTGGGGGTAACCCACAGTCTCCCCAACCCCCCAGATGCTTTGCTTTCAAAGGAGTTCAGACTTCGTGCAGGTGCTGGCCAGCAGCCAGCAGTTCGCGTTTTCCCGAGCTTCGGTTTTCTCCAAAGCACCGTGTTTATTCCAGGTGTTCTTAATGAGGGCACAGACAGATATTTGCAGTAAGGAAACGATGTGGGGTGCAACACAGCATTAGGCAAGGGTCGCTGCTTCTGGAACTCTGGACTCTCCGTTTTGTTGTGAACGCAGAGAAAACCCTGGCGTTCACACTCTGGTGGAAACGTGTCAGTGCCTCATAAACCCTCTTTTTATATCAACTCGCTCTTAGCGTCTTGGTTCCGCCCTGTTGGCATTCTTCGCCGCCGCTAGAGGGCGCAGGAGAACTAAACGGCTAACTGAGCAGGCAGTTCCGCCCCTCATCATCATGGCGCTGCCGGAGGCCCATGCCCCTTACCATCACGGCGCCCACCCAGCCCGGGCCCCGTAGGGGGCGGTGCCCGCCACTCCAGCCCGGCAGGAGGGGCGGGGAAGCATTTAAAAAGGAGGTGCGGCGCTGGCGGTCATGTGATCGGCAAGATGGCTGTCTTCCCATGGTAAGGGAGTAGCGGCGGGGACGGGCTGTTCCGGGGGGGGTGTCTCTGTGCGTCACCCTCTATTGGGGTTCTGGTGCTCCCCCCCACAGAGTCACTCTGATACTAGACTCGCGGGTGGCAGCCTCAATCAAGAATCACCCCGCGCCCGGACTGCTGAGTTCCCGGTTCCGCACCCCCAAAAGCTAGCCCAAGTTTCCAGGCTCCGCTTTCCCACCGGGTCGCGGGCGCGCGGGACGAGGAGGAGGGCGGGTTCGGCATGGTGGGAATGCTCCCCGGGCCCTCAATTCCTGGGGAGACTGCGTCTGCGGCCGCCCCCCAGTCTGCTCGGTGCCAGGCCGGGGGAGCTGACTGTAACGGAGCTGGCGAGGACGGCCCCAGGAGCCATTCGGAGAAGGCCCAAGGTGGGGAACTGGCCGCCCTAACCCGGGGCCCCGAGGCGGTGTCACAGGGGGCCACCGGTCACCGGGGTCCGGGAAGGGGAGCCCGGCTCGACCAGCGGGTGGGAGAGGCACGCTGCGTCTGCAGGTGGCGGTAACTTTTGCATTCCTAGGGGATCCCGCGCACCCCAAAAGGGACAACATTTGTGGGACTTGCACTTCAAATGAGGAAATTATCAAGCAGCATCCTGTGGGTAGGCCGACCGATTCCTTCCCTCCATCGGCTGCACCTGCGCTCTCTGTCGACCCTTCCCTGCCGCTCTCAGTCGGCCTTGGGAGCAGCTGGGCTTTCCACAGCCAGACTCTATGGCAATCAGTAAAGGCATCACGAGCGGGAAACACAGCTGTTTTCAATGAATGCACTGTGGGTTTTGGAATCTCTGCCTTTTCCCCCCTTTAAGATGTGTCCATTTATTTGGAAGAGTTACAGAGAGGGAGGGGGCGGCATACCTTTCATCTGTAGACTCACCAACCATGTAGTGGCAACAGTCAGAGCTGGGTAGGCCCACCTGCAGCCGAGGGAACCCCACTTGGGTCTCCCATGTGGGTATAGGGGCTTAAGCATCTGGGCCCTCCTCTGCTGCTTTCTCGGTCATTAGCAGGGAGCTGGGTGGAAGTGGAGCAGCTGGGACTCATGGGACTTGCTATTGCCACAATGCTGGCCCCAATCTACCTTTTTTAAAATACCAAGAGAAGTGGGGCTGGTGCCGGCATCCTATATGAGTGCTGGTTCGAGTCCTGACTGCTCCATTTCCAATCCAGCTCCCTGCTAAAGGCCTGGGAAAGCAGTGGAGGAGGGCCCAAGGCTGTGCACCCGTGTGAGAGGCCCAGGAGAAGCTCCTGGCTTTGGGAGAGCCCAGCTGTAGCCATTGCAGCTACTGGGGGGAGTGAACCGGTGGATAGATCTGTTCCCCACCCCCTTCTCTCCCATACTCTTTTTCCAGTAAATAAATAAATAAGTAAAAATACAAAGAGGTATCAACACTGTTATGGTGCTTGTCTTTGTCATTTGTATTGCGACTGTGATGATGCATGATCCTCTCTGTTACCCAGATGGACTTGTTTGGGTCCCTAGTGTATTATTCCCAGTGTCTAGAACTGACTGCAGGTGCTGAGTACTGTTAATGAGTACTGTGATCATGAGTTCTGAGTACCGTTAGCGAGTACTACTGTGACTGCAGGTGCTGAGTATCATTAGTACTGTGGCTGCAGGTGCTGAGTACTGTTAGTGAGTACTGTGATCATGAGTTCTGAGTACTGTTAGCCAGTACTACTGTGGCTGCAGGTGCTGAGTACTGTTAGTGAGTACTGTGATGGGTTCTGAGTACCCTTTGTGAGTACTGTGGCTGCAGGTACTGAGTACTGTTAGTGAATGGGGGCAACTGAGGAGGACTGGGGTGAAAGGTTCCATTTGCAATGATTATGTGCTAGGCACCTAAGTATTTCACTTAAAGCTGCATCATCACCATCCCATTTCTCAGATGGGGAAATGGAGGCCGAGAGGCTAAACAGTTTACCTGCAGTCACACCTCTTGTGATCATTCTGCTAGGTTCTGTGCTGAGGTTTCTGGGTTGGCAAAGTCCAGGTCCCTTTGTGTTCTTAGAGCTGCCCACAGAGCATGCATTAATACTATCCCTGTCAAGGTTTGGCCTGGCCTGAGAGGCAAGGTGTCAGCTCCATCCTGGATCCCACTTCCTGTTCAATCCTGTGGTTACCCTACACCAAAAACACCTGCCCACTGGAGAATTTTACCATGGTTTAAAGAGTGTTGGGTGCAGAGGCCAAGATGCTGCTTGGGGGACTCGGGTCCCTATCAGAATGCCTGGTCTCAGTCCTAGTTCTGCTTTGCATCCCAGATTCACACTGATAAGCACCCTGAGAGGTCACAGATGATGGCTGCATGGCTTCCTTCCACCCATGTGGGAGACCTAGAAGGAGTTCCTGGTTTCTGACTTCAGCCTGGCTCAGTCCTGGCTGTCTCAGACATTTGAGGAGTAAACCAGCAGATGGGAGATTCATCTCTGACTCTGTGCCTTTCAAATAAAATGAATTACAAAAAATTTAAAACAGTGCTGGGAGAGGGAGGATAATGTGTGAGAAAAAACTCTGTGGTCAGATGCAATTGGTCATCAAAAAATTACTTGAAAATTGCAAGCTGGCAAAAAGCATTTAGTATTTCTAGTACAAGGACTCTAATTTGTTAAATTGCAATGGGATTTTTGTGTTTCCGTTTGATCCACTTGAAATTAAGCAGTTGTCAGCCTTCTGTGTGCATTGAAGGCATTTGGAGATTGGGTAAAGCTCCAGGTGCGGCTTCTGTGTGTGTGGGGTGGCTCAGATGCAGTCCCTGGTGGGTCGTGGACCGTACTTTGGTCGAGGGCTAGCCCCAGCCACCGATGGAAGTGGAGAAGTTTGGCTTTAATTCTGAGACAGCTGCCAGGGAGCCAGGCTGTCCCCCACGTGGGGATTGAGATTCCTGTTAAGCTCTGTAAGCTTTACCAGCAGGAAAAAAAAGAGTTTTGAGAAAGTACCCACCAGAGGGCGCTGTTGAGATTCCTGTTAAGCTCTGTTAGCTTTACCAGCAGGAAAAAAAGAGTTTTGAGAAAGTGCCCACCAGAGGGCGCTGTTGGCCAGAGATCCAAGAGTAGAAGAAAATGCTTGAACTTCCCAGACTACAGGGAAGTTGTAAAAAGCAGTGCAAGTTTGAGAAAACAGTCCAAATGGTAGAAGATGAAAACACAGGGGTTTGCATAGGCTTTCAGGAAGGGAAGATGACATTTTTATTTTTATTAAGATTTTCACCAGCAGTATAAAAAAATTGCTCATTTCTTAACAAATAAAACTGATTCAAACATTGAGTTCTTTTAGGAAAGTAGACATTCTTCTTTTAAATGAAGGTTTGTGAGTGTAAGATTCCTGATTGCCAGGCTTGGGGCTGGGGTGGGTGAGGTTGGGGGCTGGCCAGGGCAGGAGTGTGAGGCTGCACACCTTGCAGGGTACCTCCATGCAACCTGCAGCAGGGTGAGCTGCGTGGTGAGGGTGGGGAAAGCATGGAGGGCTGGCTGAGTGCTCCGGAAGGCTCCCTGCAGGGCATGGACTGCCGAACCCCACGCTCACACAGGGCGAAGGGCTAGGCTTGCTCACAGATGGGCAGTCCCCGGGATAGAGGCCATCCCGCCACTGGCCACCTGTAGGGAACTTGGGAGATGATGGAGATGGGACTCCAGGCCCTGGATCTCTGCAGCTTGAGCTTCCCTGCAGGTGCCCAGACCGCCCTGCACCCCAGGCAGCAGAGACAGAGCTGAGCCCGCTGTGGTTGCTCAGCAAGAGGAGCTGAATCAGAAATTCCAGCAGACCTAGACGAGCGGCAGCCGGGAGCTCGAGACCCCCGGCGCTTGCTTCCTTTGCCTGTTACCGGATTGCTGGAACCATCTGTGATATACATGTGACGTGAGGTTGATTGTTTATACTTAAAGTTGTCTCTTGGGGAATGACAGATTGTGGTAGTGTTTTAATAAAGCCTGCTTTTTTTTTTCCATATGCCTTTTAAAGGTTTTTGAATTGTTTCACATATTGGCAAGTTAGGATTTTGTTTTTTCAGGAGCTTTAATTTGTAATGAAAATTAACAGCTTGATTTAAGTTTTTTTTTTTTCCTCAAGAAAGTTGGCAAGTTGCAAGGACCTATGAATAAAAAACTACAGGTGCTTCTAGGCCAGCGTGTGCGTTCTGCCTGTGGGTCGCAGTGATGCCTGGGCCAGACCTGACCTCCGTGGCCTCTACTGCTGTGGAGGTCTTGTCTGGAGTTGCCGTCTTTGTTTTACACTGACTCCCACCTCGCCTTCTTATGTTTTCCCACTGGTTAGTCCCCACACTGGCGAAGATGGCTTATGTCTCATTTCCTGCCTGCTGGGCTGGGCTCCTCAATCCTCATAAGATGCTTTTCTTCCCAGTCCTAGCTGCTTGTATAGCCTTGAACTTGAAGGTGTCTCTCCATCTCTGTGAGGCTTCCTCAAGACTCCTGGGGAGCTATGGTGCCCGGCAGCAGCCGCTGCCTTCTGCCTGGTTTGAACCCCTTGTTCCAAGAATCGGCAAATGTCGTGGGCTGCAAAGCTGAGCAGGTCTTTAGGGTGCCCTTGGCGAGTCTCCGTGTGTTTGGGTGTCTGTCCCATCCCACAGGAGGCTTTGGCACCCTGGATCTCTACAAACACTTCTTAGAAGTTTGTTTTTTAAGCTTAGTGTTTCTTTTTAAAAAGTCATTTTTTTTAAAAGATTTATTTATTTTTATTAGTCAGATGTACAGAGAGAAGAGACAGAAAGATCTTTTCCCTGCAATGGCCCTAGCTGAACTGATCTGAAGCCAGGAGCCAGGAGCTTCTTCCAAGTTTCTCATGCGAGTACAGGGTCCCAAGGCTTTGGGTCATCTTCAGCTGCTTTCTCAGGCCATGAGCAGGGAGCTAGAAGGGAAGTGGAGCAGCCGGAATACAAACCGGCATTCATGTGGGATCCTGACAATTGCAAGGCAAGGATTTAGTCACGAGGCAACTGCTGGGCCCCCAAAATGGTCATTTTTCAAAAGCTTTTGTTTAGGTTTATTTCAGAGGCAGAGATCTTCCATCCACTGGTTCACTCCCCCAGTGGTCCACAAAAGTCAGAACTGGACCAATCTGAAGCCAGGAGCTTCTTTCTGGGTCTCCCACACATGTGCAAGGTCCCAAGGCTTTGGGCCGTCCTCTGCTGCTTTCCCAGGCCATAAACAGGGAGCTGGATGGGAAGTGGAGCAACCAGGACAAAAACCAGCAGAAATCAGCACCCATCAGCTATGTGTGAAAGTCAGAGTTACAGAGTAACAGACGGGAGAAAGAGAAGTTTCCCATTGATTGATTTACTGCCCAGAAGCGTGCAAGAGCCAGGGCCGGGCTAGGCTAAAGCCAGGAGCTCCTGGGTCTCGCACAGAGACGGCAGGAGCCCAAGAACTTGGGCCGCCATCTGCTGCTTTTCTCCGGGTCGTAACAAGGAGTTGGATCCGAAGAGAAGTAGCCAGGACATTGAATTGCTGCCACATGGAATGCTGGCATTGCAGGCAGTGACTTTACCTGCTGTGTCACGTGCTGATCCCTAAAACAGCTTCTTTTCCAGATGCTCACAGCAGCCGGGGCTGGTCAAGCCGAGGGCAGGAGCAGGGAACTCAGTGTGCAGCTCTCAGGGTGCATGGACCCAAGCACTTGGGTCATCTTCTTCTGCTCTCCTGGGTGCATTGGCAGAGAGCTGGATCTTGGTCTGTGATCCCTTCCCCCCACTGAAATTTCTAGTTTGTTTTTAAAGATTCCCTGGGTGGCAGGGAACCAGGGACTTGAGCCATCGCATGCTGCCTCCCAAGGTTGGCAGGAAGCTGGACTTGGAAGCAGAGCTGGGACTTGAACTTGTGCACTGGGCTTCGGAGGGTGTCCCGAGTGGCATCTTAACCACTGTGCTGAATGCCTACCCCAATTCTGTGTTTGAACGTTGTTCTGTATACTCCAGCACAGAGAGGCCTCAGCAGGGAGTTCCTATATGAAGGGCCTGTGTCCCCTGATTGGTCATTCTGTTCCACTTCGCAGGCATTCCCGAAACCGGAACTACAGAGCTGAGCTGGCGGCGTGCCGGCTGGAGGCCATGCCCTTGGACTACGGGGAGTACCACCCACTGAAGCCCATCACCGTGAGTTTTGCCAATGGGTTACCTGAATGCTATCTATATATCATTTTTTTAAAAAAAGATTTTTACATTGCAGAGAGAGACCCTGAGTAGGCTTCTATCAATGTTTTCTCTCCCCAAATGACCACAATAGAAGTCAAGGCCAGGTCAAAGCCAGGAGCCCGGAACTGTATCACCTCGTGGGTGCATGGACCCAAGCACTTGGGTCATCTTCTTCTGCTCTCCTGGGTGCATTGGCAGGGAGCTGGATCTTGGTCTGTGACCCCTTCCCCCCACTGAAATTTCTAGTTTGTTTTTAAAGATTGACTTGAAAGACAGAGCGACAGGGAGGGAGGGAAAGACATCTTCCACCTGCTGGTTCACTTTCTGAATGGCACAGGCAATAGACAGGGCTTGAACAGACTGAAGTCAAGAGCCTGGAATGCCCCCCAAATCTCCCACATGGGGCACCCAAGCATGTGAACAGGGAGCTGGGCTTGTAAGTGGAGTAGTGGGACTCAAAGCAGTGCTGTGCTGCGGGATGCAGGTGCGGCATGAGGCAGCTCAACATGTTGTGTCACAGCACTCGCCCAGCATTGGATTTTTTCCTCACACCCGCTCACCTGCCTTCCACAGGTCACTGAATCGAAGACAAAGAAAGTGAGCCGGAAGGGAAGCACTTCCTCCACCTCCTCTTCCTCGTCCAGCTCCATGGTGGACCCGCTGAGCAGTGTGCTAGACGGGACTGACCCCCTCTCCATGTTCGCGGCCACCGCCGACCCCACGGCCATGGCAGCAGCCACGGTATTAGTGCAGCCGGCCAGCAGGCTATGGGGGTGGGGGTGTTCCACTGCTAGTGTTGAAGTTGCACAGGTAATGCCCAGGTGCGTTCTTCCGTCACTGTTCAGTCAAGTGCAGGTCACTAAAAGAACAGGGCATTGCCCATGATGTAGGCTGGTATTTTGTTTATTTAAGAACATGGCAAGGGGTGGGAGTGGGGAGAGAGAGAGAGAGAGAGAACATGTGTGCGGGGGAACTCCCATCTGCTGGCTCACCCTCCAGATGTTCTCAGCCAGGTGGGCAGAGCCAGGAGCTGGGACCAGATGTTTGTGCCTTCACCTGCTGCCTTTCCCGCAATCCTCCTGCCCCCCTTCTCAGGGTGTGCCTTCGCAGGAAGCCAGAATCGGCAGCTGGAACCAGGTGTGGGACCTGGGCGTCCTGACCCACAACTTTACTTCTGGACTAAATACCCTCCCCTTTGGAAGCATTTACAAATTTTATTCTTTATTTCACTTCCATTGTTTTTGTAATTCCTTCATTGGACATAATTACCAATGTAATTTGCTGATTTTTTTTTTTTAAGATTTATTCATTTTATTACAGCCAGATATACACAGAGGAGGAGAGACAGAGAGGAAGATCTTCCGTCCAATGATTCACTCCCCAAGTGAGCCGCAACGGGCCGGTGTTGTGCCGATCCGAAGCCGGGAACCAGGAAACTCTTCCGGGTCTCCAACACGGGTGCAGGGTCCCAATGCATTGGGCCGTCCTCAACTGCTTTCCCAGAACACTAGCAGGGAGCTGGATGGGAAGTGGAGCTGCCAGGATTAGAACCGGCGCCCATATGGGATCCCGGGGCTTTCAAGGCGAGGACTTTAGCTACTAGGCCACGCCGCCGGGCCCTGATTTTTTTTTAAACTTGCCAGAGAGTCAGACACTGCAGACAGAGTCCTGTAGCCAGTCCGCCCTTGCGTGTTCTTGCGCAGCGCTCTCTGGGCACCTGTGTGATAAATCTTCACAGTGGTCATTTCTGAGCAGGTACGCACGTCCTAAGAGGTCAGTAGGAAGAGCAAGGAGAGTGTTGGGTTGCCACAAGGCAGGCGCTTCTGGAAGTGCACTTCCCCTTAGTTCTCATGCTGCCTTGGGAGAGGTCTAGAAGTCTCGTGCACAAAGGTGGGTGACGAGCATGCCAGCCCTCCTGCTGCAGAATCCACAGCACCCCGCTTATGGGTGAAGCCCGGTGGGTTCTGTCCTCAGCGCAGAAATAAAAAGCTGGGAAGTAAGCGCAAGCATAACAGAACCTTCCTGGGAAGGGAAATGGCTTGGGCTTTTCAAGGCTTTTTTTTTTTTTTTTCCCTGACAATCATGTTTGGTGGGGTCAGGGGGACCCAGGTGTCTGGGCTGACAGAGCATGTCCCGAGGGGATTTAAGTGAGTATCTTTTCCTGTTTGGGAGTGTGACCTGCACCCTCGTACTCCCTGGCTCTGGGCAGAGAAGCAGAAAGGAAACTCACTTGGCCTTAGTTGTCTTGGCAACTCCAAGGTCTTGCTTTGCACAGTCAGCTCATCCAGTGCACGCAGTGAACTATGAGATCGGGGTTCAAGAGGTGGGCACTGCCCTCTCCTCCAAGGTTCTGGCTCTGGCCTCAACCCAGCTGTCATGCCATGCTGTATTTCATACCCTGACTACTTCAGTCTGGAATGTTTTTATTTAAAAATTTTTGTTTGTTTGTTTTGAAATAGCAACGAAAAAAGGGATCTTTCTTCACTGGTTCACCTCCCCAAATCCACAAGAACCAGACCTGGGCTGGCCCAATGTCAGGAGCTCCACCAAGCACCAAGGCCATCTTCCGTTGCTTTCATAGGTGCATTCCAAGGGAGCAGGATGGGAAGTGGAGTAGCTGGGGTTCAAACCAGTTTTCTGATATGGGATGCTGGCAAGGTAAGCAGCAGCATAACTCAATATGCCACGATGCCAGCTCCAGAAACTTACTTTCGTAAGAAATTTTTTCCTTGTTTTGTATCTAAAAGAGAAATCTCCCATCTGCTGGTTCGCTCTCCCTGGGGCTGGACTAAAGTCAGGAGGCAGGAAGACACCCTAGATCTCTCCCCTGAGGGCAGGGATCCATCGCTTGAGCCATCCACTGCTGTCTTCCAGGGTCTGCATTGGCACAAAAGTGAAATCAGAGACCAGAGTGAGCAGTCATGCCCAGGCACTCTGACGCATGTGGGTGTCTAAGTGCCATGTGAAACACCAGCCCTGCAGCTTGATGCTGCGTCCTGAGGAACTTTCCGTGTTCCTGTCTGTAGAAGAACCTCGTGGCTTTGCCTGGCTGCCTTGTATTTTGATGTGGAGAGGGCGTCACTGGTGTGGATCCGCCCTTTGTCTCCGCGTGTACGTGTAGATGTGTTCTGATTTTGCTGTTGAGTGGTAATGCCTGTGTTCCTTGAACAGCTTGTGACTTGGTGCATATGTGTGAGGGTTTCTGCAGGACGGCTTCCCTCAAGTTCCTCGGGGGTTAGGTCGTGGGTCTGTCCTCCCACCAGCGATGTTAAGGAGGGTGGGCTTCCTGATTCTTAGCTGTACAACAGCCACCGGGACCCTCTGCCGCTCTGATCGTTAACAAGTCGTGTTAACCGTCTGCCTTTCCATGATTCTCAATGAGATTGAGGTTTGTTTATTGTATGTTTATTTGTGATGAAGTGACTTGAAATGTTTGTCTTCTGCTCAATACTTTTGTTTTTCTTTCATCCTTGGGTATTAATGTATTGAATAGAATTATGCAGAGAAGGGTCCCTATGCTTGGTCAGAGACCAGAGGGGTTCAATGTACCAGACACACTGGGAGCTCATACAAACTTGGAGTGATGCTGAAGGCGTTGCCTTGCCTCCTTTTAGGACGGCACCAGGAAGCGGCGGGACAGAGATGACAATGCTGTCGTGGGAGCAGATTTTGAGCCGTGGGCCAGCAAGCGGGGAGAGATCCTGGCCCGGTACACGACCACGGAGAAGCTGTCCATAGTGAGTTCTGCGCACTTATGTCAGTGTTACTTGGGAGAAGATGTGCCCAGGGGCTTCTCAGAACACACAAACCCAGTAATTTGCTCAGAACCAGGGATGTGGCACAGTGTGGAGAAAGAACCAGGACCATGGGGTGCCCACCCATGGAGTCTGGCACTGTGGAGTGAGTGCAGGAAGTCCCGTGGGCCGTGCCAGGAGCTTGGTCATGCAGCGCTGGCACACGTCCTGGGGCCCTGTGTCAAATTCAAAACTGCCCTCGTCAGCAGGTTGGCCTTTCTGCCTCTGTCTCCAACCCCCTTACTAGAACTCCTTCTGGGGGCATACCACCAATGACCGAGAGACCCCTGCACCTCCTCCCCTGACCTGCCTCCTAGCTCTCTTATTGAATTAAGTTTTCACCCTCTGTGTACCATTAATGTAGGACCCTAGGGTTCAAGTGGGCCACGTGAGTACGGTTGCCAAGTCCAGCTCACCCCATGCTGAGACATAGATGGGAGTGACGTGTATCTGTCCTGCTGAGAAGGTCTGGGACAGACCCGAGCTGGAATGGCATCTCCCAGGCCATCAGGGCTCGGTTCCGGATCTGTCTTACCACTCTGCTGACTGTGCTGTGGCCTCACGTCTGCCTTTCCCCCAGGGTGTGTCGTTGTCCGGGAAAGAACCAGCCAGAGCTGCTGCACTGGCTAATGATTTTCCTATTTTCTTGGCTGAGCACGAGAGTTAGTTCTCAACCGGGACTAGGTACCTCTCACAGGTGGCCCTTGGCGCTATCGGCAGACATCTGTGGTTGTCACAACTGGGGTGCTGATGGTATCTGATGGAGTGCAGGCTGGCGATGTGGCAGAATACAGTGCCCAGCGCTGGGCCCCATGGAAGATTTAATGGGTCGGAAATGGCAGTGTAGAGGGAGAGAAACCCTGGTTTTTGAGTGAGTTAACCATAGTTCCCTGAGAGGTCTCTGCTGTCACTAGCAATTTTAGGCCCATGTGGGGGGTCCTGAATTAAGTAGAAATGTAACCTGCAGTGGCGTTTAGTGACCCATGTTTTCCCTCTTTTGAATATATATTCTGTTTTCAATTGGATAAGTAATTGGTTGTTGGGACAACTGCCTTAGATTTTAAGAATTTAAGATAGTAAGAATTTACTAATAAATTTTTATGTCTCCACAGAATCTGTTTATGGGGTCTGAAAAAGGTGAGATTTTAAAAGTGTTTTTTTTTTTACATATATTTTTAAGATTTATTTATTTTATTACAAAGTCAGATATACAGAGAGGAGGAGAGACAAAGAGGAAGATCTTCCGTCCGATGATTCACTCCCCAAGTGAGCGCAACAGTTGGTGCTGCGCCGATCTGATGCCAGGAACCAGGAACCTCTTCCAGGTCTCCCATGCGGGTGCAGGGTCCCAAGTCCTTGGGCCGTCCTCAACTGCCTTCCCAGGCCACAAGCAGGGAGCTGGATGGGAAGTGGAGCTGCCAGGATTAGAACCGGCGCCCATATGGGATCCCGGGGCATTCAAGGCAAGGACTTTAGCTACTAGGCCATGCTGCCGGGTCCTTACATATATTTTTTATTGCATTTCATTTTATAACAACGTTTCATAGGCTCTGATGTTCCCCCATCCCCTCCCCGTGCCCTCCCCCCATGGTGGATTGCTCCACCTTATTACAGTTCAAATCCAGTCTTGTTTCTTTCAGTGCAAACATGTGCCATGCATAGAGTCCAGTATCTTATTGTCCAGATCAATTCAACAGTTTCTTGGGGAGACCAACTCTGGTCTGAAGACATAGCTGGCAGAATATCATTCTGACCAATTAAATGCCGTAACATAACATCAACGACAGTTTCCAACATTATGGGGTTAATTAACATTGTATTGAGTGACTGATATGCTAGACAATGCGAGTTCTTAACCACATCCTGAGACTACTTCCTTAACATTTCAGTTATAGTTTGTATACAACTGGCTTCTACCTACCTTAAATTGGCTATAGGATACCATTCAGCTATCTCATGTCTATTTTCATTTTAGTATTTAGCAGTTTATTGTGTTGAAGCATAATTTTTACTGAACTTGGCAGATTTTAGGGTAGTCTAAACTGGCTTATACCTTTAGCAAGGCATGTGACACCTGTTGAGGCATATAACACTGTTGGTAGGGGTGTGCAGAGAAATCCTCCGTACCCTAGTTAGGAGTAGTTTACTTTCGTGTCCTACCTAGTAAGGTATGTGTGAGATCATTTCCTGTCTAGTTCTAAGCTTTCCTAGTTGTTCTCTGTCTATTCTGACTTTTTTGTTGTTTGTTTTGTGTTTTGGGGGGCTCCAGGGCGACCCTGATGGTTATTGCAAGAGAGGGTGGGGATCCAGTACTGGAACTAAGCAAGGACCAGAGAAAGCTCCTCTCCCTGGTCTCGGAGGGAGTTTATTGTTCTTCTGTTTCTGTAGACCGCTCAGGGCTCCTAGCTGTTGTTCCGGTGACATTGGGCTCTATAAGGAGGGATCTGGACTTCTTCTATCCCATGTGGGAGATTCAAGTGAGGGCGAATGACCTCAGAGTACTTAGCCTCCAAAGGCTCTCCAATTCCCAGTGATTTCTAAGTCCTGCCTGCTGCTGACCTGCTGGAGCCAGACCACGTAGTGTTATAAGGCCTTGCACTAGGGGCCAGCCAGCCCTGACCCCTAGTGGATGAGAAAAGCCACCTGTGTGACATGTGATACACGCCCCTTCTGCCTAGGCAAAGCCGGGACTGCCTCGTCGGCCATGTCGGAGAAGGTTCGGACCCGCCTGGAGGAGCTGGATGACTTTGAGGAGGTGAGTGCATGGTGGCTGAGGTCGGGCGGGCGGTTGTGCTGTGTGATGAGCATCACTGGCTACTTTGATCTCCATGGGAACCGCACCATGTGCTTGGGCCCCAGACGTGGAACAGGCCAAGCTCTCGGGGATCTGCCTGGGGCTTCTGTTGGGCCAGCATCTTTTCTGGCTGTGGTACCCCAGCAAACCCGGATAGCTTGGGATGATCAATGCCCTTGAAGGCCCCTCGCTGGACAGCCGCCTTGTGTAAAGGTGCAGCTGTGCCCAAATGCTCTGTGGCCTGCATGGGCACACAGGAATCGTGTCATGGGCCTCTGTTGCGAGGAAAAAATGTGTATCATTTGCCAACTTTTAACACTTCGGAAAGTGAACAGACAATGGCAGCTTTCTGATTTCTCTTGGAAAATCCTGCTGAGCAGCCCTAGCTCTGAAGTTTTCAGACTGGATCGGGCATGTGCTGACCGCAGTTCTCCTGTCCTGAGCCGTTCAGGAACATTCTCAGCCTGGTGCTAGAGACGGGTGCATGGCATGGTGGGTGAGAGGACAGGCCCCTGAACCAGACTGCCTGGCTGCGAATCTCAGCTTTGGTATCTGCCATGTTGTTTCAGGTGTTTAACCGCTCTGTGCTTCAGTTTACTTATCTCTGGACTGGGGCTGGTAAAGCAGTGATACCCCTAGGATTTTAACGGGGACTGGGCGTGTCATTAGAGGTGAAGTGCTCAGTATGGCATCCAGCAGGGGGCGCTGTGCAAGCATGAGTTGCTGTCACCTTCATTACCCTGCGGCTGCAGACCGATACTGGTTGGTCCATAAAGGAGGGATGAGGACTAGTCACATCAAGTGGATGAGGCTGCTGTGAGAACCACCAAGAGCCTTAGGGCACCACTCTCTCCTGCCCCTTGCCCTTGGTACAGAGTCCCCATAGCTCTGCCACCAGGGCTGCCGAGTGCCCAGCAGGTGTCTCATTTCCCAATTCAGATGCGGTGTGTTTTGAGACAAAGTGTAGGATAACCTCCATCTGTGGTGTTTTTTTTTTTTAAGATTTTTTTTTTTTTAATTGGAAAGTCAGATATACAAAGAGAGAGAAAGAGAGACAGAGAAAGATCTTTCATCCGCTGGTTCATTCCCTAAGTGGCTGCAACAGCCACAGCTGAGCCAATCTGAAGCCAGGAGCCAAGAGCTGCTTCTGGGTCTCCCAGGTGGGTGCAAGGTCCCAAGGCTTTGAGCCGTCTTCGACTGCCTTCCTAACCCACAAGCAGGGAGCTGGATGGGAAGCGGGGCTCCTGGGACATGGACCGGTGCCCATGTGGGATCCTAGCACATGCAAGGTGAGGACTTTAGCCTCTAGGCTACCTTGCTGGGCCCCGACTTATTTTTAAGATTTATTTATTTACATGCACACATATGGCTGAGTTACAGAGAGAGCGCTTCCATCCACAGGTTCATTCTCCCAGATGGCTGCAACAGCCACAGTAATGCCAGGAGCTTCATCAGGATCTCCCATTTGGATGGCAGGGGCACATGGGCCATCCTCTGCTGCCTTCCCAGGCCATTGGCATGCACTTGAATGGGAAGTGGAGCAGCTGGAACACCAACTGGTACCCATATGGGATACTATCTTATTGAGTGAGAGATTTACTCTTTGCACCACGAAAGTCAGAGTTACAGAGAGAAGGGAGATACACAGAGATGTTCCATCTGCTAGTTCACTCCCGAGATGGTCACATTGTCTGGGCCGGGCCAAAGCCAGGAGCATGGAGCTCCATCCGGGTCTCCCCCATGGAGGCAGGTGTCCAAACACTTTGGCCGTCTTCCACTGCTTTCGCAGACACATTAGCAGGGAGCTGGATCAGAAGTGGAGCAGCCAGGACTTGAGGCAGCACTCTACATGGGATCATTGCCTCACAAACAGCAGCTTAGCGTGCTGTGCCACAGTAGCACCCTAAGCCACCTTACTCTTCCGCTGAAGACTTCCCCCCTTGGGATTCAAGGAGCTGCATACATCTGCACAGTTCCATTCCCGGTCATGTGAGTGGCAGTCCTGCCGTGACCATGGGTTCAGCTCCCAACCCAGGAGCTGAAGGAACACTTGCCGGGCGCCACAGCTGTGCCCAGTCCCCAGGTGTGGCCACAGTCCACCCTCAGACTTGACCATCCTCTCCCTGCTGTGTTCCTGCTCCCAGGGCCTGGCTGACCTTGTCTCCTGAGAATTGGGCTCATCACTTCCTCCAGGAAGCCTTTCCTGATTCCCTCAGTCCATGGTCCACGCCTGTGTGACTGTTTTCCTTCCGTTTCTGAGATGAACTTGCCCCTTATTCGCATTTCTCTCACACTGTGGGGGTGGGGGTGGAGCACTTAGAGCCCCAGGCTGGCCCAGTGCTCAGGACCTCCCGGGGTAACGGGGGTGGGGGGTGGGGGTGCTGACAGCCCCAGGGCTGCTTCTGTGCCTCCAGTCTGTCCCTTCTCTTGGCAGGGGTCCCAGAAGGAGCTGCTGAACTTGACCCAACAAGACTACGTGAACCGCATAGAGGAGCTCAACCAGTCGCTGAAGGACGCCTGGGCCTCGGACCAGAAAGTGAAAGCCCTCAAAATCGTCATCCAGGTCAGGCCTGAGTGTGTGTTTTTTCCCTCCTAGAACTGGCTATGGAAAACTTCTTCGTGCGACATTGAATTTTCTATTCTCTTCTCCCCCTGCAGTGTTCGAAGCTTCTTTCCGACACGAGTGTGATTCAGTTCTACCCCAGCAAGTTCGTCCTCATCACCGACATACTCGACACGTTTGGTGAGTGCCAGCCGTGTTCATCTCCCAGCCGGGAGGCCTGGCGACTCTCTCTGGATCGGGGTGCTTGTGTCGCTTTGCATCGGCTTCTGCTGCAGTTTAAATAGTTCCGTGGGTCGGACGAGACTGAGCCGTGTTGGTTCATGCTCGTGCTGTTTTTGCACACTACTCAGTCGCAATCCCTTTTCTCTGATCTTTGATGGCAGTAGAGTGCAAGAGTGTGGCAGGGCACGGTGGGGGCCTGCATCACCCTCCCCTAGGTTTACAACGACCTTGGCCTCTCTGTCCAGTCCTGCTGGGTGTCTGGGAAATGGCACCCTGTTCACTGAGTCACCCGTGCCCCACCCCGGAAATTGGCGCGTGCCTGACCATCCATCCTTCTCTGCCCACACAGTGGGCACCTTCATCCCAGCCATCTTCCCCTCCCCACCTGCTGCCTCAGGGCCGCCCACCCCCCGCCACTTGGCAAGAAGTGTCTCCTTGAGACTGCTGGGAATGTCTGCTGTGACGCAGGGAAGAGGAGGTCTGTGTGCTGTGGGGAGTGACTGGGCGAGCTGGCATCCGCCACTGTGGGCAGTTTACCCAGGCCCTCCAGCCCCCTCTCAGTTATCTGCGATGTTGAGCATTGAGGGATCTGGCAGACTGCTTTCTGGGAGATGAACACACAGGATGTCAGAGCTGGGACAGGGACTGTCTTACCCAGGAGGGACCCGTCGGTTCCCAACCAGTAAGGTCTCTCCTGTAACCTGCTGAGGCATCTGATGTGTCCAAAAACAAAACCTTGATGAGAGAGACCCATTTACTTGGGCATCCAGCTGTTCTGGAGTCTTCATCTTACAGCGGGAGCGGGGAAAGAAACCTACTGGCTTCAGGTATGGCTGGATCCAGGCGCCGCAGCAGTGCCTTCGGGACCTGACCTTTGCCCTGTCCAGCTGGCTTCATGGGGAAGCTTTCTGAGGTGTCCCCAGCCTCTGTTAGCTCTGACCAGTGGTGTTCCTGGGTCGGGGAGAGTCCTGCATTCTCTGAGCATTATCCTAATCACCCGATTCCACCTCAGTGTCAGAGCCTCTGGGTCGGAGAGATGAGCAGCCTTAAAGCCCCCACCCTGGGCCGCCCCAGCGGAAGTGTGGTGGTACTGTGGCCAGTAGGTATAGGCTTGAAGGCGGAGGTGGCCCAGCTGAATGGCCTGGAGGTTCTGAGCGCCTGGAGGGGTGGTGGCGGAGGTGTAATAACCAGGAGAGGGCGCAGCGACCCCTGTTCTTGGTGGCTTCTGTTTCACACAGATAATACTCATGAACCAGCTCAGTTGGCCTGATTGTGTGTGTCAGACGTGAATACAGAACCAGGTGGGGACCCAGGAAGATGGGGTGTGGGTTGTGGCTTCCAGTGAGGCCCTGCTGAGAAGCTGCAGGGGCGGGGACCCTCGGGAGGCGAGAGACCAGCCTCGGCTCTGTGAGGATTGGTGGCAGGAGTGGGTATGGCATAGGGGCAGCCATGCCAAGACCCTGGGTGGGGTATGCCTGGCAGGGGTGGTGGACTGCCTGGAGGCCAAGGTGGCTGCAGTGGGCTGAGCGGGAGAGGGGCGGGAGCTAGCATGGCTGGAGAGATCAGTGGACATCTTGGGGACCCCCGGAAGGGGTCCCCATAGGAAACCCAGCAGAGGAGCGCTTGGTCGGCTTTGGGTTTTAACTCGCTCCCCAGGCTGCTGTATCGACTTTCGGGGCAGAGAGTGGAGCCTGCTCTAGCATTCGGGCCTTGGATCAGGGGAGGGGGCATGTGGTGAGGAGCAGCCGGGAGGGACAGGTGCTTTGGACCTTAGGATGGATGCCAGGCAATGCATCTGCCCACTCGGGTCTCTCTTGTCCTGGCACTGAGCTTGTGTCTAGGGAGAGGGGACTCTGAGCCGGATTCTCCTGGTGAATTAAGCACACAGTGGCCTCTCTATGTCCCTCGCTGCCACCTGCAAGGTCCCTTTGTATGAGTAAGCATCCCTGAATGCCCGGGATGCAGATGGAGTCCTGTTCCTGGCCCTGACACCTGGCTGGACCCAGTCATGCATTCCTCTGGCAGAGGCCCTTGGCAGCTGCTCTGTCAGCCCCTGCTGGCGTCCAGCCGCATGCCCTGGTGAGCCTGGGAATGTTGTGGAGACTGCCACTGCCCTTGCTGTGTCCCCAAATGTCGCTTGGCTGGGAGTGGGGAGGTCAGCCTTTCTCAGAGTACACATGCTTTACAAATGTGACATGGTCCGCATGGCAGCGGGAGCGGGTCTGCCACCACCCCTGTGTTAGGGGTGAGGAATCAGAGAAGTAAAGGAAGAAGCTTGCCAAGGTCACCAGCATGTGAAGGACAGAGGCGGAGCTGGACGCTCTGCGCACGCACAGCACCTGCTGTGTTCTTGGATGTGGATGCCAACAGGAGCAGCTACCTACCCGAAGAAAGTTACCAATGCCAGTACCGTGGACCTAGCAGTGTTGCCTGGGGTGGAAGTTCATCCCATTTGTAACAGCCAAAGATTGGAAACAGCACCAGTGCCCCTCCATCTGGGACTCATCGTGTGGAGGGTGGCACAGCCTCACGGGGCACACTGGCTGGCTCTGAGAAAGAGGGAGGCTGTGCCATGTGTGCCTTGGAAGGTGCCCCCGGGCTGTGGTGTTAAGGGGGAGAAGTCAAGAGGCAGAACAGCACTATGGGGGTGTTTTTTGTAGGAAAGGAGAGGAGGCAGAAGTTCACTTTCAAGTTCACTGTCTCCGTACCAGACATGGCCAGAGGAGTGAAAGCATCTCATGCCAACAGGGAGCAGGCGAGTGGCACTGGCTAGGCGGGACCTGTTCTCTGGAGCTTCTGAGAATAACCTGTGGTCCAGAGCCACGCTGCTCATCCCAGGCAGCTTGTAGAATCTACCTGGTACCCTGGCAGAGCTGACCTGCTGACGTCAGAGGCTCCGAGGACAGCCCTGCCTCCCAGGAGCCCTGGGCGAGCGGAAGGAGGGACGCGGAGGCTATCACTGCAGGTCCCAGGACTGAGGCCATTTCAGCTCTGAGGCCCAGGGGCCGTCTGCCTGAACTGGGGAGAGGGAGCTTCTCACCCTTGAACTTGCCTCGGAATGCCCCGGCAGGGCCATTCAAAGTCCGAGTTCTTCGTCTCTCCAAAATATTCCTTTTCAGTCTCGATGCAGTCTATGGGCCCCAGGAATGTGCGTCTTGTGTAGTGTCTCGCCGTGACTGGAGTGTAGGTGGGAGGGATGCCTCGGTGGCGCCCCTGGCCTGGGCCCGTGACCTTCGCTGCATCTGAGCACGTGCCATCCCTGGCTGATGTCATCTGGGTCCTGTGTCTGATTAGAAATGACCCAAAAAGCTTTCTCTCTTTTTTTTTGTTTGTTAAGAACTATGTGGTGTTCCTTCCGGCCTTGATGAGGGGGGTTATGAAAAAGGGCAGGGGAAAAAGAATAAGCAGAGGGAAGTGCTTTTACATTGAAAATTATTTAAGAGAGTTCAGAAAACTAAGAGCTATCAATTCTACCTTTATATATATATTTTCAAAATATATGCACAAAGTGGGGGCTTTGGGAGCACTAATTTCGTGCTCCAGGTGGCCCACCTGCTTCTGTACGTGGGATTTTATGTGCTGCCGAGGGCTGCTAAAGGGCAAAAGCTACATAGCTGCATCAGGGACCTATAGATCAGAAAATGTGTCTTTTACCAAGGATGTGGTGCGTGCTACATGCCAGGTACCGGTCAGGTGCTGGGGATGGTCAATGAACAAAACACAGAGATCTGGGTCTTTGTGGACTTTCCATTCTACTCAGATCCCAAGTTCCAGTGCTGTAGGCAGCAGGTAAGGTGTATGTGAATGACTCAAGCTGACAGACAGTAGGAGGCAGTGGAGACTGCGGCAAACCGGGCTCTGTCCATGCTGTGCCCTGAAGTAACTTCTAACCCACCCTAATAGGACTAGGAGTTCATTCGTGCACATCTGACATGAAGCAGAAAATCCAACTTTTTGTGTGACTCATACCAGTTTTTGCTGTTTGTGACAAGTTCAAAAAATGTTTCAGTGCTTAGTGAGCCGTCCTAGTGCAGGGCAAAGAGAACTGAGTCTCCGGCTGGATCCAGGCCTGTGGGCTGCCCACGCTGGCCTCCAGGCTGGAGCAGAGGTGGGCTGTCCCCTGTTGTACTCTTACTCAAAACAAAAAGAAATGTGGTTTAGATATATTCCACTAGGGGGCAGCATCCCACCGCAAGTTCTGGCATGACTGGGTTCAGTTGGTGCCTCATGACTGAATAGCCAGCATTTATTTAGTGTTTTCGCTCCCAGGGAGTGTGATGCTAACACCATCTGTCCCTGTCCCCCTAGGAAAGCTGGTGTACGAGCGCATCTTCTCCATGTGCGTGGATAACCGCAGCGTCCTACCAGGTAATGTCAGAGCCCACCAGCAGGTGTCATTCCGCCCCAGGGGCTGAACCACAAGTTGAGGTGGGTGTGGGGCACGGTAGCTAAGATGACACTAGAGGTGGCTGCATCCCATAGTGAGAGCCTGGGTTCAAGTGCAGGCTCTATTCCCAGTCCTAGCTTCCTCCTCACGCACATCCTGGGAGGCAGGTGCACTCACATCCTTGGGCCGCTGCTACCTACCTGCTGAGTCCCTGGTTCTTGATTTTGGCTTGGCTTAGCCTGGCTGTCGCAGGCATCTGGGGAGTGAGCCAGCGGATGACAGCTCACCCTCTGCCTTTGTCTCCCACGTAAATTGATAAATAGTACTGAGAAGCTGTACTTGCCCGCGTGTTTCTTTTCCTCTGCTGTTTGGTGTTTTGGTATCTTTCCTGTGTGCTTCTCTGGCCTGCCAGCTTGATCTGAGCCGAAGGAAGGTGGCAGACAAATCAATATAATAGAGGCCTGGACTCCGCAGTCTCCACCCATGGAACATTCGTATTAAATATACTCCCAATCAATTTGTAAGTTCTCAGGAGGTTATCAGGGGCTGTGTGGCTGATGAATTTCTTCTGTCAACATCGATGATGAAGACGACGCACCCAGCCGGTGGGTGCTCGGCTGCCAGCCTCCCTTGCCGTTGCTGTCCCCGTGTGCCCGAGCCACCAGATGCTCCACCTTCGTGCCGCCGGCCTCTGCTCCTCCGCTGTCCCAGGAGTTGAGCAGAAGGTGCTGATGGTGGAAAAGCCACAGTTTCGTCCATTTTCTTCCTTCTCTCATTATCTCACTCCCTCTTACCGTCTGTATCTAAAGCTCTTTAATCTGCCCATTTCTCAGAAAGAAAGTACGAGAACTTTACAAACCATTCGGTCTAGAAGAGCACTCGGGGCCTGTCTCATCCTGTGTTAGGCAAATGAAGTGCAAGAGTTGGGGACTTGCCCGAGGCCCTGGCACCAGCGACTTTGGGTCCTGTTCTCTGAACATTGCTTGTCCCAAGCAGCATGGTGGCCACTGACCACGTGTGAGTGTGAAAAGTGTTTACATTCTTGTCCTGACCCCCAGAAGTATTTGAGTTTGCATTTTAAAAAATTAATGTATTTGAAAGGGAGAGAGAGAGAGGGAGGAAGTAACACAGAGATTTTCCTTCTAATGGTTGGCTCACTTCCCAGTTGGCCGCAATGGCTGGGGCTGGGCCAGACCAAAGCCAGGAGCTGGGAACTCCATCCGGGTCTCCCACCTGGCTGGCAGGGCCCCATGCACTTGGGACATCTTTCCCTACTTTCCCAGGTGCATTAGCAGGGAGCTGGATCAGAAGTGGAGCAGCCGGGACTCGAACCAGTGCTCTGGTGTGGAATGTCAGCATAGCAGGTGGTGTCCTCCCTAGCTTGCATCTATTGCAGGAGTTCTTCTGCCTTGGTTTCTGCTGGCTGTCCGCACTACTCGTTAGGCCCATCAAGGATACATTAGTCAGAACTAACGTCCCACCTACTTGCTATGCTGCAGGTTCCAAATCGGTGACCATTTTCATGTTCACTTGCAGCCCTTGTCTGGATGTGTTAGCAGTTTTACTCCTAAACCTCTTGTCTGCAGACACCTGTGGTTTTGTTTTTCTATCTTGAGCAATGGAACCCAGGATTTCATTTTCTTGGAGGTGATTTCTTTGCAGTGGTTTTCCCTTGGTTAGAAATCTTGGTCTGCCTGTGCCTGCCGGGAGGGGCTGATTTCTCTCAGACCTGCTGGTCTTGCGGGGGCTGAGTCACAGCTGTGGTGACAACAGGAGCTTTTGGGCTCCACCCGGCTGAGCTCTGTCTGGAGAGATTGCGTGCACAGCGCAGTGGGGTGGCACCTGCACTCATTCTTTCCATTTGAATCAAGTCCTCATTGCTGAGTTCAGTGCTTGAGCCTTGTCTTCCAGCGCTGTCACCTGGGCAGTGCTCAGGATGGGCTTATGAGACAGACCCGTATCCCTAGGGTTCAGGAAGGTACAGGTACACACTGCTGGATGGGGTCATTGTCCCCTTCCCCTCCCTGGCATGTGTTAATCCAGGCTATGTGGGCACTTGAAAAAGTGCGTGGAGAAGTGGGATCAAAAGACTTGTCTGGTTGCAAAGACCATGAGACTCGTGCATAATTCCACGAACTTTCGAAGAGGTATCTTGTCCAAATGGTAGGATCAGTTTATCTTCTGTCTGAGCTGATGGTGTGGCGCCCCTCGTTACTGTCATCTCAGTGTTCCTGACCGTGTTTCCCCTCCGTGGCTGTCACAGGCAGCATGGGGGAAGCCGTAACCTCCGCTGACTTGGCCTCCCAGGCCCGAGCTAACGTGCAGGCTGTCACATCCCTGTTTAAGCTCTGTAGTTATGTAACGAGGCCTCTGGCTGCTAGGGCGAAGACCTGGCAAAGAGAACCACTCACCTTGGTCTCTGTGAAAATATCCTTGGAAGTTCAGGGCTGAGCAAAGCAGCAAAGTCTTTTCAGAATCAATTTCCAAACTCTGAGCTGGCTCTCTCAGGCCCGAGAGTGCTGTTAACATCCCGTCATGCTGAGAGCGCTTCAGAATGTGGCTATCTGTGTAGGAAAAAAACCTCTCAAATTTCCCATCCGAGACACAGCGCCATACGATGCGGCTTGCCATGCCTGCTCGTCTGCTTGCCAGTTCTTTGTGCCTAGGCACGTCTACCACAGGGCCTTTGCTCTTGCTGCTTCCTGACCCTGGAATATGTTTCCCCCATCTAAGCGTGGAAGGCTCTTGTAGGCTCAGCGCCAGTGTCCCTGCCATAGCAGCCTTGTTTGACCTCCAACACGGACTCAGCTGCATTTCCACTCCAGTACCAAGTTTTGCTTTTTTAAGGAAGTTGACTGTGACTGGGTATTTTCTTAGTTGTTTGTTTATTCCTTTTTTTTTTTTTTAAATCTTCTGCCATTGAGTCAGGAGCCTCCTGAGGACAGTCGGCCTTACACACGGTTATTTCCCTAAAGTCTTGATATGATATTTAGTTGCCTCTAAAGGCATTGATATTGAGCAAATGAAAGAAAGGAATAGGATATGCAGTTTGATGTGAGATATTTTTTAAAAATTTATTGGTTTTTATTGCAAAGTCAGATATATATGTAGAGAGAGAGAGAGGAGGAGAGACAGAGAAATGTCTTCCATCTGATGATTCACTCCCGAAGTGACTGCAACGGCCAGTGCTGCGCTGATCCGAAGCCAGGAGCCAGGAGCTCTTCTGGGTCTCCCATGTGGGTGCAGGATCCCAAGGCTTTGGGCTGTCTTCCACTGGCCTGCAGGCCACAAGCAGGGAACTGGATGGGAAGTGGAACAGCTGGGATCTCATATAGGATCATAATGCTTGTGAAGTGCAGATTGAATCACTGAGCCATTGCACTGAGCCCTCTTGCATTTATTGTTAAGATGCAAGTTGATGCCAGAAGTGTGAGTGAGACAGTAACATCTTTAAAGTGCCAGGCATTGTCACTGGGTGCCAGGAATCCTGGTTTCTGACTTGTGACTTTTGTGGGTTAGTGTGGCTATATAGGCTCCAGCAGTCATGTTTGCATTCCAATTGGCAGACAGGAAGCTTCATTTTATTTTTTTGTTTTGTATTTTTGTTTTCTTAGTTTTAATTTCTTTTTTCTTTTACATGGCAGCAAGGGTTAGGCCTGGGCCCGGCTGAAGCTACGAGGTTCATCTGGGTCATCCATGTGTCAGGTGCCTAAGCACTTAACCCACCTTCTGCCACTTTCCCAGCAAGGGAAAATTCAGCCAGGAGCTGCATTGGAAGTGAAGCAGCTGAGGCTCGGACTGGGGCTCACATGGGCTGTTGGCATTTCAGACTGCCACTTAATCCATATGTCCCAATGCCCCATGCTTCTCGTGCCCTAGGACCAGGACTTGGTGACCTGGTCACACACCTGCAAAAGGAGGAAGCAGAGTTCTGTAATGAAGGAGGAAGAGGACAGGTCACAAACTTCCACGAAGTGACTGAAGCCCAGAGGGAGCTGGGAGTCTAACTTGGGATGATTTGGCATCCCTATGTGTTTTAATTCCAGTGGCCCATGTGGTGCTCAGGGCAAAGGCTCAGGTCATGTTTTTGTTGCAGTTGTGGGTTGCTAAAGCATCTGATGTTCTCAACAATATAGCCCTAGTTCCTTAGGGGAACCAAAGACCTTCTGGGTTACGTGGGAGGCAGTGGCTAAGAATTAGCAGGTAGTGGTGTCAGACTGCCTCGTCTGAATGTTTGCCCTCACATTTGCTTGCTGTGTGCCCTGGACAGGTTACTAAATCTCTCAGGCTTAAGTTTCTATATGTCCTGAAAGAGGTTGAAAGGGTAGGTGTTTGGCACCTGGGATGCTGGCATCTCGTATTAGAGTGCTTGGGTTCAAGTCTTGGTTCTCCTTCCACTCCAGGAGGGAGCGGGTGATGACTCGGGTAGTTGGGTCCCTGCTAGAAGCCTTGGGGACCTGGGTGGGATTCCTGGCTTCTGGCTTCAGCCTACGCTAGCTCCAGCTGTTACAGGCATTTAGAGTGTAAAGCCGCAGATGCAATCTCAGTCTTTCAAATAAATAATGGAGACCTGTCGTGGAGATGAGGTGAGCTAATGTCAGGGATTGGTGTGTGTGTGTGTGTGATCTGTGATTGTGTGTGTGTGATCTGTGACTGTCGTGTGTGATCTGAGACTGTTGTGTGTGTATGATCTGTGACTAGTGTGTGTGACCTGTGACTGTTCTGTGTGTATGATCTGTGACGTGTGTGTGATCTGTGTCTCGTGTGTGTGATCTATGACTGTCGTGTGTGTGAGATTTGTGACTAGTGTGTGATCTGTGACCTGTGACTGTTGTGTCTGTATGATCTGTGACTTGTGTGTGATCTGTGACTGTCGTGTGTGTGAGATCTGTGACTAGTGTGTGATCTGTGACCTGTGACTGTCGTGTGTGTATGATCTGTGACTTGTGTGTGATCTGTGACTGTCGTGTGTGTATGATCTGTGACTTGTGTGTGATCTGTGACTGTCGTGTGTGTATGATCTGTGACTTGTGTGTGACCTGTGACTGTCGTGTGTGTATGATCTGTGACTTGTGTGTGATCTGTGACTGTCGTGTGTGTATGATCTGTGACTTGTGTGTGACCTGTGACTGTCGTGTGTGTATGATCTGTGACTTGTGTGTGATCTGTGACTGTCGTGTGTGTATGATCTGTGACTTGTGTGTGACCTGTGACTGTCGTGTGTGTTTGATCTCTGACTCATATGTTTTCCAGCAAGGATGGTGATGCTGATGTGATCCTTCGGAGGAAAGGCCCAGAAGTGTCTAAGGACCCTCCGTGCTTCCCAGTCCCACAGTAGCGTGCTCCCCCTGCAGGGCCACATCGACCATGACGGGGATGTTTGTCTTGCAGATCACTTTTCTCCGGAGAATGTGAACGACACAGCCAAAGAGACGTGCCTGAATTGGTTTTTCAAGATTGCCTCTATCAGAGAGCTCATTCCACGATTGTATCCTTTGTGTGTGTTGCTGGTAAAGATAGGCAGAAAGCACCATGACACGGGGTGCCCTCCAGAGAGTCCTCCAGAAAGTGGGATCTATCGTGCCTGCTAGCCTGAAAACCCAATGCAGGCCGCCCAAGGGAGCCCTCGCCCCCGCTCCTCTCTGCAAACGGCATTTTCTTCACCTAGAATATGATGCGCCATGCGGGATTCTGTCTCTTTGAAGAGTGTCCCCATATTCATTCTCTGAAAATGCTGCAGCTTCATGCGTGTTTAGCCTGTCTTTCAGAAAATCCAGGAAAGGCCTGCTTGCTCGTATTCACACTGGGGTGAAAGGCCTGAGGATTTGACCTGTGTGCATAAATCACATCTTAACCATCTCAACTTCATTCCCCCCATTCTCGCCACCCAGAAGGCCTTGACTGGGGATGCTCCAGGCTCGCTTGAAATTTCAGCATGCAGTCAACAATGGGACATGTTCCAAAACTCCAGTATGCATAAAACCATAAGCGAGTCCTTGCTTTTTCCTGCCTTAGGGCCCTGTGACTGGTCCCCCTCCCCACCCCACTTGTCCCATACCCTACACCCCAGACCCACCCAGGTTCTGCCCTTGACTGTTGAGTCCCTCCCCCTGTTGGGAATAGGCTGTCTGGAAAACATCCTTAACGGGGCATGTTTACAGTTATGTGGAAGCTTCTATCCTGAAGTGTAACAAGTTCCTGTCTAAGACGTAAGGCTCTTGTATAACATCTAGAAGCACCAAATGCCTCACAACACACGCACACACTGCTGTCATTCATGGAGTGCTCAGCGAGGGGCAGATTGGGTGCTAAGTCCCAATGCAGCCATAATGAAGTAGAGAGCCATTTACCTCCCTGTGTCACCAAGCCGAAAACTCATACTGGCAGAGGTTGGTTGAGTCGCCCCTTGGGCTCAGCTGGCCCATAGCCTGGCCCTGCCTTTTCCAGACGTGTGGTCTCAGGCAGGTGACTGAGGGTCCTTAAGCTTCGGGGTGCTGCTGCAGGCTGCGGCCTTGAAAAGGGGTGTGAGAGGGTCCTCTGCGGCTCATCTCAGGGAGGAACATGCAGAGTTGGGTACTTGCCGAGTCCCTGTGGACCCCATGGAGTGACCAACTCCGTGTAGCCAGGGACTGGCCCCTGGCTGTCCCAACTAATTCTTGATTGGATGGAGTGTTTGGATCCGGAAATGCCTGGGATCGTTTGGGTGGATCACACAGGTGCCAAGCAGGCAACTACTTTGTCTTGCCAGCTGCGGAAGGACAATGTCCTAGGCAGAGGGAGGGTCCTACCCATAACAGAAGAAAGGAACCACAATGATACCAGGAAGGGGCAGGGTGCAGGCAGAAAATCAGTGCCCCAGGAAGGCAAAGAGAAGATCAGGGGCTCCCAGTGGGTGAAAAGGAACTGGGGACAAAAGTTGTTCAAATTAATCAAGTGCATATGACTTTGAGCAGAAGAAAAAAAAAAGAGCTAGTTAGCCTGTAGCACTATGCACGTGATGCGGGCGGGATTCATTCATTGGTTGAATTGGGAAGCAGGGGTTTTGAGTCATTGAATTTGGGAGCAGGACTGCTAATGTAGTCTCTGCACACACTCTGCAACCCTGACCTTGATTTGTTCCTGAGACTTGGTTCCCGCCCCCATAGGTTTGGGGAGTTGGATTTGATCTCGATGTCCTGTGACATGCCCTCGTTCTGCCTCTCACAGGGGAATCTCGGAGTGCTTGCCCCGGCTGACCTGCATGATCCGGGGCATCGGAGACCCGCTGGTGTCGGTGTATGCACGCGCCTACCTGTGCCGGGTAGGCTGAGCCCCCTGCCCTCTTGAACGTCCCCAGCACCCCGCCGGCTTGCTGCAGGAAGGACTTCATTAGTTGCTAATTTTAGGGCATGGCTCTTCCACAGAAAGTAGAACTGCAAAGTTCCTTCTAAAAATTAATGTTAAAGTAGACCAGCTCAGTGCCACCGTAGCTCTAATTAGGGGCTGCTCGAGGTCATCTTACAAGTGAACTGGTTTCCAGAGTTAATTGTTTCTCAGGTCTTGCTGGGAACCCGGCTCCCAGGGCCTGGCAGGAGACAACTGGCTTTACTTTCACTGGAAGCATCATCTTTCCAGTTCAGTGGAAGCAGAAGCCTGGATACTGAAGGTTGGGCAGGCACCAGTAGCAAGTGGCAGTCACACAGGGCCACCCTAGCTGCTCGAGTCCAGAGCTCTTGAGATCCAAGTGGCTTGGTGAAGCTGTTCAGTTGGTGCAATGAGGAGGAACAAGTAAGGCAGGCAGTGCGTGGGTCAGGCGTGGGGGGAGCCCACCGCTGCTTATTAAAGCAAAGTGTAATTAACTCCTCTCCTTAAGTCATGGCCCCTTCAACTCTCCCCCAAACTGCTTGTCCACCCGACCTGCCTTCCCTGGCACCTAACAGCTAATTATTGCCTTTGCCACAATATGATGACGTGGAGGAGAAGACAGTCTCAGAGCATGGCACAGCTGGATTTGACATTTGTTGTTGGTACTTTTTTTTTTTAAGATGTATTTATTTTTATTGCAAAGTCAGATACACAGAGAGGAGGAGGGACAGACTTCATCCTATATAAAATCTCTCACAGTGTATTCAAACCTATATCTGCTTCCGTGGTTGCCTGGAAGAGTGGATTGGTAGCTCTTGGCAGGCCAGGAGCACCAACACGGCCTGTAAGTACCTGGCTGACTTGGCTGCTGTACCCCAACACCCTTGTGTGACGTTCAGCCCATGGTGCGTTTCGCATCTTGGGAGAGGACAGGAATGTAGCTAACACAGTCTTAGTGGCCTCTTGATTTGCTGTCTTCCTCATCTGTTCAGAAATGTATCCATTAGCTCTGGAAAATGGCAAAGCTGATGACTGCAAATGTTGTCCAACTTTGTTGATTAAAAATAGCTCCTGTGGTCCTTAGAAAACAAAGATGTGCTTGTAGAATAAGGAAGCAGATGCAAAGAAGTTAAATATTAACTTTTCTTCTCTGCATGTGTTTCTGTATCTGATTTACCAAAAAGGGGTCACACTGGACACGAAGATTCCCTCCCTCCCCACCCCGTTGCCAAGGTAACCTTTGTCTCGGTTTGGCCACAGGTGGGAATGGAAGTGGCGCCACAACTCAAAGAAAGCCTCAACAAGAACTTCTTTGACTTCCTCCTTACGTTCAAGCAGGTAAGAGATTGCTTGGCAGAGGGCTCCGTGATGACCATGCCATGCAATGCAAGCTCAGCGTGGTGCCATGGGACACTCCGCGCATGTGTTTGCTAATTTGAACAAAGCAAAGGCAGCAGGCTGTTGCTCTCAGGTGTCCCCAGTGGTTCCAAGCCTGGGAGTTGAGTGGGTTGCACGATCCCCCACACCTCTGCTAACTGTTTCCTTGGGTCTGCTGCAGATTCATGGGGACACAGTGCAGAACCAGCTGGTGCTCCAGGGAGTGGAGCTGCCATGCTACCTGCCCCTCTACTCGCCCGCCATGGACTGGATCTTCCAATGCATTTCCTACCATGCACCCGAGGTAACTGCCAGGGGGCGAGAGCCTGAGTACCCCGCCAGGGAGCGATGCTGGGGTGTCTCTCTCTCTCTCTCTCTCTCTCTCTCTCGTTCATTGGGTCACAGTTCTCGCACTGTGCACTTCGGTGTTAACAGGTCCCTTTGTTACCAATGCCAGCCAACCTTGCTAGAGGTCTCCTGGGCCAGCTGATTCACTGCTAAGCACTTTGTCCCACACTGGTTTGCCACAAACAACTGAGATGGGGCTGTGGCTGCTCACAAAGCCCAATCCCCATGTGAGGCCACATGGCTTTGAATGCAGGTGACCAGAGCTGGCATTGTAGCTCAGTAGGTTAAGCTGCTGCTGGTTTCCATATTAGAGTGCAGGGTCAAGTCCCTGCTGCTCCATTTGTAATCCAGCTTCCCACCAATACACCTGAGAAGGTAGCAGCAGAGGATGGCCCAAGTACTTGGGGCCTTGCCACCCATGTGGCAGACCCAGATGAAATTCTGGGCTCTTGGCTTTTTAAAAATAATTATTTTTATTGGAAAGTCAGATATCCAGAGAGTAGGAGAGTCAGAGAGGAAGAACTTCTGTCTGATGATTCACTCCCCAAGTGGCCACAACAGCAGGAGCTGTGCCAATCCTAAGCCAGGAGCCAGGAGCTTCTTCCGGGTCTCCCATGTGGGTACAGGGTCCCAAGGCTTTGGATTGTCCCAGGCCACAAGCAGGGAGCTGGAGGAGAAATAGGGTTGCTGGGATTAGAACCAGCGCTCAGTGGGATCCTGGTGTGTGCAAGGTGAGGACTTTAGCCACCAGGCTACTGCACTGACCTCCTTAGGTTTTTTTTTTTTAATTGCTGTTAACTTTATTTTAAAATATTTATTTATTTGAAAGGCAGAATACCAGAGAAAGTGCTTCCATCCACTGTTTCGTTCCCCGTATGGTCACCGAAGCCAGAAGCCAGGAATCCCATCCAGTTCTTTCCCATGGGTAGCAGAGATCCCTGTACTTGAGCCATCATTTTCTGCTTTCCCAAGTGCATTAGCAGGAAGCTGGATTGGAAGTGGAGCAGCTAGGCTATCCAGTCAGGGATATTGGTATTGCAAGTGGTGGCTTAACTCACTGTGCCACCCCTGGCCCCAGTACATTAGTTTGCAATAAAGATGCTACAAAGGGAAGATTGTGTGACAATGACCTTGTATTGACAGTGACTTCAGCCTGGTTTCCACAGCCCCATGTGCTGCCCCCAGCTCCTGGAAAGTACCGTGAACCTGACCTAGGGAGCTGTCCTTGTTTGCAATCTGCCAGAGGAGCAGGACACATGAACAGAGTGGTTGTGTTGAAAACAAGAACCCTCAGTAGTTTCCTATTTTGATGAAAGGCAAAAGGGGGTTAGGAATACAAGGTCTGTGCTATAAGGCTTTCTTCCTTTTATTTTAAGCACCGGAAGTCACAGGGGATGGCAGAAGCTGGTGGAACAGAGCCTTCACAGGGAGTCTGACAGCTCCAGGAAATCTTTGTTACCCTGGCAGAGTGATTAAAAAATTGGGTCACCCGAATAATAATAAACTCTGGTACTTAGGGCACGCAAATCAGGGACTTATAGTCTCTTGTTTAAAAAAAAAAGTACATGGGTGAATCCATGCCAGCCTGGAAAGGTGGAGTGCAAGTTGCAGCTGATGATCAGACTCACACAGGCCCGACCGTGGCTGCAGCATGTCTTCCATGGGCAAGAGCCTCTGCAAGTGGAGATGGTGGCATTGGTCTCAAGGCACGGGCACCACAGCTGGCAGCTGAGAAGAGGGAGGGGGAGGAGAAATGACCTTCAGCTGCAGGTATCTGACATGAACTTGTAAGTTAAAGCGGCAATCCAGAAGGAGTGTCTTGGTCTACCTGGGCCACCATGTCCTTAGCTGGGGAGCTTAATCGGAGCAGGAGTTCTCCTCCTCCCAGTCCTGGGAGCTCCAGGCAGATGAATTCATAAGCAGTGGAGTATCTGTTGGTGGCCCTCTTCTTGCTGTATGTAGTCTCCCATGGTGAAGTAGAGTTGGTCCCTTCTCTGTCCCTCTTAGAAGGATACAGGTCCTGTTGGTGTGTCCTTGGTCCTCATGGCCTGGGGACCCCGCAAAGATCCCACCTCCCCAGACCACAACATGAGGAATTAGGGTTTCAACCCAGATATGTAAGCATTCTGCCCATGGTTAGGAATGACTCACTCAAAAGGCTGCTTTGGAAGGCAAGCTTTATTTCTCCCTCATAAACTAAAATAGGATTGCTGAAGGCTGGGCATTTGGCCTCCTGGCAGATCTGCTGTTGGGATATGGAGTGGCAGGGTTGAAGTTTGACTGCACTCCTGAATCGAGCCTTCCACTGAGATTACCCTTGGGACGCTGTGATGGAGGCTCCAGGAGTGGAATCCCTGCCGGCCACAGGGAGACCCAGATTGAGTTTCCGGCTCCTTGCTTGGGTCTGACTCAGTCTAGACAGTTGCAGGCAATGCAGAACTTTGGGTGTGTCTCTGCCTCACAAGTAGATCAAAAACAACTAAAATGAGAGTAAAAGTAAAAGATGGATTTATGCACCTGACTTCAGACATGTTCGACACAGGAATGAAACAGACCCCTTAATTGGCCTTGCCTGTTGATTGTCATGGGGGCGGAAGGGATCAAAGGCCTGCGGCCTGCCGTCAGTGTAGCTGGCATGGTGGCTTGTGTAAAGTGCAGGTGCTTTGTGTGGGAGGAGTTAAGAGGAATGGGCCTCCTCAGAGGCCAGGGCAGGGGCAGGTAGACAGAGCTGCCTTGGGCTTCCCGACCTGCCTGAGCCTCCATTTTCCTCGTTTTGAAATGTTGACTAGGATACTGCATTAGGACATGGCCAGTGGGGATGGCCACAGATCAGCTGGACAGAAGTACATCGGATAGATTGGGGGCAGGAGGGCCAATTGGTAACTGGCAAGACAGACTAAATAGGTGTGGGAGAATATTTTTTTAGAAGTGATATTGCAGTTATTTGAAAAGCAGAGATTGAGAGAGATCAATAGATCTGTCTTCTTTTGGTTGGGTCATTGCCCAGATGGCTGCGAGCTGGACCAGGCGGGAGCCAGGAGTTCTATCTGAATCGTCTGAATCTCCCGTGTGAGTGGCCATCATCCACCACTTCCCAGGGCACACCGTGGCTGCGAGCTGGGATCGGGAGCTGAGCCAAGGCTTAAGCCCAGGCACTCCCATATGGGAAGCAGGGTGTCCCAGGTGATATAACTGCAGTGCCAAATGCCTGCCCTGTGAGAGGATTTTATACTCTGAAAAATAATGTATTGATAACAATAGGGACCCAGCAGAAACAATTCAGACAAAACAGAAAAAAATATGAAAGGAAGACAGCTACATCTAATCCCGCTTTCTCTAACTGGCCAGGCCAGCCTCTTGGTACTCCATTGCTGCCTAGCTCTGTGGTGCTTAATCTAACAGCGTGCTGCACACTGCTCCCTGGGGAAGGCTGTAGGCTGGCTGTAGCCCTGGGAGACATTCCCAAGACGGAGGCCATCTGTTGGGCCTGAAGGTCACAGGATGGGGACGGCTCTTGTTTGAGGTTCACTCTGTGTGCTGGCTGCTTTGCTTGGATTATCTTTATCCACCTCCTCAGCTTCCCTAAGCTGGGGCCCATCACTGTCCATATTTTACAGTTTTGCATCATCAGCCTTGGAGGCTTAAAGAGACTTGCTTCTGGTCCAACAGCTGGAGGGAGGTGCAGGGAGCCGTTTTAGTAGTTGGCTTTGAAGTCAGCAGATCCCTCTAGTGCCTCCCCGCTGTCTCCTTTCTGGGTATCTCCTTACCTGCCCCCTTGAAGAGGGACTTAAAAGACCCACTCAGGTGGTTGCTAGTACAAGGAGCCACACTGGAAAAATACATTAAAATCTGCAAAACATGATTAGACAAATAGGGAAAATATTTAGATGCCCCTTTAGTATATAGTTCTGTTATTTCTATCAGATTAGGAAAAAAAGGGGAAAAGCTAAAATGTACTCTTTTTTTAAAAAAAAAGATTCATTTTTATTTCAAAGTCAGATACACAGGAGGAGAGACAGAGAGAAAGATCTTCCGTCCGATGATTCACTCCCCAAGTGACTGCAATGGCCGGTGCTGTGCTGATCTATCCCTTAGAAGGGGACCTTGTGAAGCAGCACAGAAAGTGAAGTGCATCTGGTCTTTTCTCTCAAAGTATCTTGGGGTACTGTGCTTGCCCTTCTTGTTGATTGGGGGTAACTGAAGCAGTGGAAAGCGAAACCATGGCTGACGGAGGAGTGTATGTTATTACTGTTGATCCTTGGGTAGAGTTGAATGGTTGTGTGTGTGTGTGTGGTGGTAGGGCAGCATCAGTGTGATCATGATGCAGAATATCTCTTGTCCTTTCCTGGTCTTCTCCACAAACCTCCTTGGTCCTGGTCTTTAAGGATGGCTTTTTAGAAACAAATGCACAGCAAGTGGGTCCAGGAACCATTAGTGACACATCAGTTTTATCTCAGCTGAGATACTTGTGACCACAGCCTGCAAATATAATTCAATGTGTCTTCTCCCAAGACAGGTCTAACCCCAAAGTCAAAAGATAAAGCTTTTTGGACCAGTGTGTGTGTGTGTCTGTCTTCCGCTCCCTCTCCCCCTCCCTCTCCCCCTCTCTCTCCCCCTCTCTCCTCTTTCCCCTTCCTCTCTCTCCCTTTCCCTCTCCCTCAACCCTCCTCTCCCTCTGCCCCCGCTCCCTCTTCTGCTGTCTCCAGATGGTGACAAGGTGGCTGCTGCCACTCCAGGCATCACATGCTAACATGACTTTATGCTGAGGCAGAAACACGGGAAATGTTCAGTTCCATGCGTCCCTGCTTACCAACACAGAGACTGTTTCTCATAGACGCTGGAGGACTTGTCATTCCCAACTTGACAGCTGGAAATGGGTCATGTGCCCAAGTCCACACCTCCACTGGCAGGAGTAGCAAGACTTCCATGACTGCTTGAGACCTGTACTAGTCTACCCAGGCTGGGGGCTCAATAGCAGTTACTTATGGTTACCCAGTTCTGCAGGCTGAAATTCAAGGTCAAGGCGCAGGCAGGCTGCTCTCAAGGCCTCTGACCTTAGTGTGCAGATGGCCCCCTCCAAGCGTAACATTCCCCCAGCTCTTCCAATTCTGAGGGAACACAGTCCTGCTGATCGGACTAGGACTGTGCCCTAAGGTGGCATGTTAACCGTAATTCATCCTCAAAAAGCCCTGTGTTCAAATACAGAGCTCAACCCAGGAGTTCTGCCTGGAATAGGACTCAGCTTTCTGTGGGACAGAAGTCTGGACACAGAGTCCTAGGATGGAGCATTGACAGTCTCTCCGTGGTCACCTGTCCTCCTAGTTAGTCAGGTGTGGGTCGCAAGTACAGAAGGGCACACTTTCTGACTTTGAGGCCAGACTTTTGTCTTCTTTCTCTCACTCACTGGGCACTACTGCACCTGTCTGAGCTTGACTTCTTCATCTCTAATGGGCGTAATGTCCCACGGGCCTCACGAGATTGTCAAGAAGAGTGAAGTCCATCACTTAGCCTGGCCCCTTGGGGCGTGGTGAGCACGTGGTGTCTGGGCTGCTGTCATGGTTTCTGTCGTCTCAGGCTTGACCGTATCTAAGTGCTTCAAAGCTTTCCCTAAAGGATATGTCTATTGATTTGTTTTTTCTTTTAAAGACCAGGAGCTCTTTTGAAGACACTCATCTTAAGATAGCTCTAAAGCCATTAGGAGGATTCCAATGAGCAGGATTTTTGCTTCCTTTGGCAGGGGAGATGTTTTACAAAGTATATGGAGAGGAAATGAAGTTAAGAGCGTGGCCTTAGGTGCCAGCCTGCCCAGGTTCATTGTAGGCACTGTTGCCTGATGTGTGACCTTGAGTGCCAAGCACATAGCCACTCTGTGACTCAATTGTCTCTTGTGTGAAATGGGAGAGTGGAGCACCTCCCTCATTGGGGATGGAGTCAGGAACCCTTCCCCTCCCTGTCAAGCCCTGGGACTTAGGGGAATGGGCCATTTTATTTTAGACTGTTACTCTGGGCATCTGTTGGAAATATGGCTCAAGAGCCTGTAATCTGATCAAGTTTTCATTCTTTTTAACTTCTAAGGCCCTGCTGACTGAGATGATGGAGAGGTGTAAGAAACTCGGGAATAAGTAAGTATCTGAAGATTCACAGGGTGAGAGTTTGAAAATGGACTTGTTGGGGACACGGGCTGCTCCCGGGGCTGAGAGAGGCTGATGGCCCTGGATGGGCCTCAGGGCCATGCGGTCCCAGCCCTGTGGGCCCCTGGCTTGAACTCTCCTTGACTCAATGTCTTCACCTTTATAATGGGGCCGGAGTAAGCGACAGGGCCATCCTGTCCCCAGGCATGGAAGGTTCCTCTCTGCTGTCCCCTTGGTGGTAGAGGGTTTGTTCACCACTGGGTGGGTCCCTGGTAGCTGGAACTCAAGATGACTTTCCTGCCAGGTCTGTTCATAAACTAAAGGGCTGTGTGCTGCCAGTGAGGGTCAGCAGTGGTGCTTACTGCCAGGTTTTGTTGGTTTACTAGCACGTAGGAGAGCCTGCTTGGCTTCTCTAAAAGGATTGGAGTTTTTGCTGCCTTCCCTGTCCACCCACACATCCATCCATCCTTCCACTTCCATTTATTTACCTCCCATCCTTTCTTCCTTCTGTCTGCATCCATCCATCCATCTTATCTGCCCACCCAACCATCCATTCATTCAATTAGTTCAATATTTGTCAAATTCCAAATATGTATGTAACACTAAATTAAGAGATTGCCCTTTCACTCTTTGTCGTTGTTCAAGTTCACTATTAAGATTATCATTTTTCCTGCCAATCTACTAATTCATCCTAAAACTTAGATTTTATATATACATATAAATTTGACAAAGTTGAAGGCCACTTGGATTAAGGGACAGCTCAGCTGACTGGTGCCCTTGTGTCCCACAGTGCCTTGCTGCTGAACTCCGTGATGTCTGCCTTCAGGGCCGAGTTCATTGCCACGAGGGCCATGGATTTCATCGGCATGATTAAAGAATGCGACGAGTCTGGCTTCCCAAAGGTAGGCTCTGGCACCAGCCTAGGTGAAGGAATGAGAGGCAGTCTGTATTTGGTAGCCCTCGGGAGAGGGTTCAGGGGTAGGAAGGAATGGGGGAAGTGAGGGCTGGCTGTGTCTGTAAACAGATGCCCACCCTGGAAGAGAAGTTAGAGACTGGCAAGGTTAGACATGTAAGATTGCGAGTCCTAAGTTACCAGTTTGGCTCACTGTGGCACACTTAGAAGACTTGGGTCTCATCTCTTTACAAGTATATCTTCTCTCATTGCTTACAAGAGGTTTTGTATGGTGGAATATTGTGGCCCACAAGTTAGGCCAAAAACACAGAGCCAGTACCTTATGTTTAGCTGCTAGGCTTAAGGCAGGTGGATTTGTGTTTGAACTTGACAAGATGGACATGGAAGAGAAATCCTTTGAGAGGTTCAACATGATCTTTTTTTTTTTTTTTTAAGATTTATTCATTTTATTACAGCCAGATATACACAGAGGAGGAGAGACAGAGAGAAAGATCTTCCGTCCAATGATTCACTCCCCAAGTGAGCCACAACGGGCCGATGTGCGCCGATCCTAAGCCGGGAACCTGGAACCTCTTCTGGGTCTCCCACGCGGGTGCAGGGTCTCAATGCATTGGGCCGTCCTCGACTGCCCTCCCAGGCCACAAGCAGGGAACTGGATGGGAAGTGGAGCTGCCGGGATTAGAACCGGCGTCCATATGGGATCCCGGGGCTTTGGATCCCGGGGCTTTCAAGGCGAGGACTTTAGCCGCTAGGCCACACCGCCGGGGCCGGGTTCAACATGATCTTTAAGCCTAAGTTACTTCGGTTGAAGACCTCAGTAACGTCATTGTTTGCTGTTTCTTCTAGCACCTCCTTTTTCGCTCACTGGGGTTAAACTTGGCCTTGGCAGATCCCCCTGAGAACGATCGTCTTCAGATCCTCAATGAAGCCTGGAAGGTCATCACTAAACTCAGGAATCCACAGGTGCATGGTCGTTTAAACCTCGAACACACTGCTTTCTGTGCGGGTCATGCAGTAATCTGTTATAAAAATACTCTTTTAATAATACTTCCTCATTTTTGAAGAAAGGAAACCTACTTTATGTATTGTTCTGTTTTCTATCCTATAATGGAGAACTAACCGACAGCTTTAATGGTTTAAAGTTCTTTGATTTTTTCAGTCTTAATTATGTCTCATTCTTGAGACCTCACATGCACTCAGGGCACAAGATGACAGATATTTGAAACTTTAGAAAAAACTTTATGACAAAGAGGCCCCTAATTCCAGATGAAACAGTAATTTGGGCTTGAAAATTCCATGTTCAGCCCAGATCCTGGCTTGGTTTCTCAGCTGGGAGTAGCTCACGTAACTTGCATGTTCTGTGACTCGCTGAGGAGACCAGCCGTTCCTGGAGTGGAGGCACTCCCAGCAGCGCCTGCGCCTCCTAGTCAGCTCGTCTTGGCCAAACTGCCTGAAGGGGCTGAAGTTGCATGTGAGCTGCTGCTGCGTGGTAAGCCTTGCTGTGTTTGCAGTCACAACACTCATGCTTTCTCTCTGCAGGACTACGTCAATTGTGCTGAAGTGTGGGTGGAGTATACATGCAAGCATTTCACGGTAAGTTGCGATGAGGGTAGCACTGCCGAAATAATTATGGTTTTTCATGTTTGTGAGAGCAAGTGAGTCCAGGGTAGGCCTTTTGCAAAGGTTAACTATTCCTCTAATTTCTTAAAGGCTGCTTTCCTTAGAATAAACTATGGTGACACACTAACTACACGCTTGGAGAATATCATGGAGCTGTGACCCAGCAATCCCCAAGTGGGGTGTCCCTCAGCAGGCTGTCTGGAGCGTGCTCTGCCTGGAACCCATGAGTCCTTTCTGCATCTAATGTCAGCTCTGTGCCTCTTCCTCCACCAGAAGCGAGAGGTGAACACGATTCTGGCCGACGCCATCAAGCACATGACCCCCGACCGTGCCTTTGAGGACTCCTACCCACAGGTAACAAGCTCACGTGTCTCCCCTCAATGCCAGTGTGCAATGAAATGGTCGCATTATGTGTTCTTCTGGATCCCATATGGGCGCCGGTTCTGATCCCGGCAGCTCCACTTCCCATCCAGCTCCCTGCTTGTGGCCTGGGAAAGCAGTCGAGGACGGCCCAAAGCCTTGGGGCACTGCACCCGCATGGGAGACCTGGAGGAAGTTCCTGGCTCCTGGCTCCGGATCGGCATAGCACCAGCCGTTGCAGTCACTTGGGGAGTGAATCATTGGACGGAAGATCTTTCTCTCTCTCTCCTCCTCTCTGTATATCTGACTTTGTAATAAAATAAATAAATCTTAAAAAAAAATACTATTGCCTGAATACAGCAGGGGAAGGGACGGCTCAGACCTGAAGGTTGTCACCTGGAAATTGATGAGCATTAGAATTTTCTTTCATGAAGTAACTATTTTTTTTTTTAACTTTTAAAGATTGGTTTCTTTATTTGAAAGTCTGAGTTAGAGGAAGAGATCTTCCATATGCTGGTTCACTCCCCACATGGCCACAGTGGCCAGGGCTGGGCCGAGAGGAAGCCAGGAGCTTGTTCCCAGTTCTCCCTCGTGGGTGCAGGGTCCAAGGATTTGGGCCATCCCCCACTGCTTTCCCAGGTGCATTAGCAGGGAACTGGATCAGAAGTGGAACAGCCAGGTCATCATCCAGTACCCATATGGGATGCTGGTGCTGCAGGATGTAGCTTCAAGTGCTGTGTCACAATGTGGGCCCCAGCACGAGAGTCTTTGTAGAGGAATATTTAGTAAGACCTTGTCTAGTAGGGACTCCATGAAGTGAAAACTTCACGCAGTGTTAAACAATTTTTTAAGAAGTTTGCCTGAGAGGGGAATTACCAGATCCTCGAATGCTGCATCTTCTAAAAGCAGCTTGGTTGCCTGGGGTCAGGTGTCACCTAGGACCCCCATCCTTTTCAGCAACAAGGCCCTTGTCTGAGGACAGGGCTTTTTCAGGAAAAGAAGGAGAAAGCCATGGCTGTATGGGGACCTAGCTCACCCCAAGTCTGAGACGGGAGCACCAAACATCTGTTCCAGGAAACAAGAACAACGACTTTCTTGTTTTAAAAAAAACGAAGCAAAATAATGGACGCGTGTGTCAGGGGTACAGGAGCAGCTTGAAGGTACTGTCAACAGCTCCCTATCTGGGCACTGGGAAGTTAGGATTTGGAGGGTCATGACCCATGGGATGTGTAGGCATCCAGGAGTTCATCCTTGTGGATGGAAGGGCATGGAGGAGGCAGGACATGCTGGCGGAGAAACCAGGAGACGGGAGAGGGGGAGGTCACAACTTTGCAGCCATCCGGATGCAGGCAGGAGCCACCTGCCTGTAGGTAAGGGCTGGGTTGGGCAGCAAGATGTGTGCACATCTCGGAGGGTCTTGGCACAAAGCAGGATAATAGGTTAAATAAAAGTGTTTTCATTCTATCTGAGGTGACTTTCCTGAATCTGTTCCCAGCAAAGTGGAGTTGTTAGAAAATTAGGTTATTCTTAGTGAACACAGAAATGGAATGTTATGGGGCAAAGGATGTGATTCATGCAGTCTATTTTTACGTAGTTCAGGGGAAAATATATCTTACATGGAACAATAAAGCACATTTGGCAAAGGATTAAAAGAATAGAGTGAGAAAAAGAATATGTGGGCGTTCTGTGTATTACTCTTAACAGGCTTTCTTGAGGTTTGAAATTATTTTCTAAATGAAAAGTTAAAAGCTGTACCCAGATTGGGTGTCTGTGAATTCTAATTGGAGGGCTGGTCGGGGGCGGAACTAAGGCAGGTGTAGCGAAGTGTGAGCTGTCCTAGGCGCTGGGTGCTCTTGGTTTTGTGTTTATACAGTAGGATGTTTAGCCATAGTCTTCAGCTTTGGGCATTTTTATAAAGTGTTCACAGAAAACCTCTCTCTAAAATCGTGATTTTAAGTGTAACTGTAGAAGTCTTGTTGCTGTTTTAACCTGGCAGTATCACAGTATCTTTTAATACCCTGCCTCTGAACATTGTGTCCTGGGGATTTTTAAATTTATTTATTCAAAAGGCAGAGAGAGAGAGAGAGAGGAATCTTTGGTCTGCTGCTTCATTTCCCTAATACCCACAGGAGCTGAGGCTGAATCAGGCCGCAGCCGGAAGCCCATGTGGATGTGAGGGACCCAAGTTCTTGAGCCGTCACTGCTGCCTCTGTGACTGCACGTTAGCAGGAAGCTGGATCAGAAGCAGAGGGGGACTTGCACCGGGCACTGTGATGGGAGATGTTGGCATCTCGAGCAGTGCCTTCACCACTGCGTGGAATGTCTGCCTGGTTATGGCGTATTGAAGACCTTTCTAGTCTCTCCTTTGACTGACCTAGTAAACTGCTTGATTATGAAGTGAGTGAAATCATACCCTGAAAGAGTCTGCTTTGCAGTTGGTTTAAATAGCATGGATTTATTATTGTTGTTGTTATTTCAGTATAAACAAAGTATTGGTCAGTGAACTATCTTGATAGTTTTAAATTTGACTAAGAAATTGCATCTCCTTGGTTTTCCTAGACCAAGGCTTGACATCCCTTTGGTTAGGCCTGCAAGCCTGTCGGGATGTCAGTGGTGGACCTCAGAACCTGTGTGTTTCTGAGCCAGAACACACAGACTGCACCCACAGCCTTGGGTAATGCCGTGGCCTCTGACCCCACTAGCAGCTCGCCTGCACTGAACGGGTCAAGAAACACAGGGCCATGGTGGCCCAGAATAGGGGTCAGCCAACTGTGGCCCATAGGGCCTTGTGTAGCGCACCACCTGTGTGTGCAAATCAAGTGTTATGGGCACACAGCCACACCTGTTAATTTACGGCTTGGCTTTGCTTGCTGTGGTGTCACAGCAGCTGCGGCTCTGATGGACCGGGGAGGACTTTTGTGCTGATGACTTTTATAGAACAAGCTCACTCACCCGGGTGCAGTCACCGCCCGAGAGGGGACAGGCAGTGCTCACTCTGCACTTTAGGACCGGCCTTTTAGTCCTCACCACTGTTTTGTGAGTGAGGGACTGCTTTGTTCCCATTTCCAGGATGAGCCAGTTGAGGCCTGGTGCCTTCCCCCAGGTTGCACGGCAGGATGCAGGGAGTATGGAGGTCAAATACAGATCTGCAACAAAGCCTTCATCCTGCATTCTGTACAAACTGTGAAAACTTGTCCGTTCAAAGAAAAAAAATCAACTTGCAATGTTTGCTTTTGTTTTGCAGCTTCAGTCAATAATTAAGAAAGTCATTGCCCACTTCCATGACTTCTCCGTCCTTTTCTCAGTGGTAAGTAACAGCTCCGAGGTAGCCTGAGGAGTTGGCCTCTGGGTCAGAGGTTCCCTGGACGTTGCCTTTGGAGCCCTGGGTCCCCAGAATCACTCAGCGTTCTCTCCATAGAGCAGCTGGATGTGGTCAGCCCAAGCATGATTGTGCGGGCAACGCAAATAGCCTTTGAAGAACATACACAAGCACTCGAAGCTTACTTCCCTCATTACTCACTAACGGGATGTGTGCACCTGCTGGGCCGCCTCACCATCCTGTCCCCTGCCTGGCACGTGATGTGTGCTTATTTTATCTCACAGCCTGCTGTCTTGGAGCTGAAAGGCTTCAAGCGAGGAGCTGCCCTGTTGTGGGGCAGAATTGAGATTTACTGTAGTGCTCGCCTAGGTTTAAAATGTTGTGCAGTCCTTGCAGGGTCACTGCAGTGTCCTGGGAAAGCAGAAGTTGTGCTCTGCTGGAGGGATATTCTCTGTCCGTTCCCTTAGTTCCGCCTTCTGGTTACATTTTTGTGTACTGTAAGCTTGTAAGTGTTAGGGCTTTTTAAAAAAAAAGTGAGAAGAGAAGCTAATATTGATTGAACATGTATCATATGTCAGGCATTGTGCTGGATCTTTTTAATGCACTAAAGCATAATGCTTTATGAAATAAATGACTTATTTGAGAGGTATTGACAAAGAGAAGAAGAGAAAGACAATACTTTGCATTTGCTCATTCGTTCCCCAAATGGCCACACTGGCTTCAGTGTCGAGGCCTGGCATTAATGGCACCAGGACTGTAAAGTGCGACTGGGTGCACTGGACGGTGTCCCCTGACCCCCACCTCCCAGGCTCCCATACTGCTTTTTGTTTCCTGTGGTCTCTGAAGGAAAAAGTGACAGAGTCCTTCCTTCTGGGGACATATGTTGAGAGAGCTTGTCTTTCATTTCAGGAGAAATTCCTGCCGTTTCTAGACATGTTCCAGAAAGAGAGCGTGCGGGTGGACGTGTGCAAACGCATCATGGAGGCCTTCATCAAGTGAGTGCAAGCTTGCTGTCCTGCATCCTGGCCAGTCCCGTGGATAAGAAACTTGTTCCCATCCCTTGAGGCTTTGCAACCTGTGTGACTTCAGCCCTAAAGCAACACCTGGGAGGCAAGCTGCGTTAGAAGCAGCAGATGCGATCAGAGCTTGGGCGTTAGTGCTGAAGAAGACAGATTGTCGAGTACTCGCATGAGTACTAGCTTTACTCTGCTCTGTCTTTGTACAGAGCAGCCCTTTGCTGAATGGCTGAACAGTTATATTTTAATGGATTAAAAACAAAGTCTTATGTGGGAGGGCACTGGTGCTAGGAAGATTTTCATCTTCCATGTTTAGATGGGTAGCGAACATTTTGCAAATTTACTTCCCATCATTTTGCTGCTTAAGTCAACTTTTCAAGAGTTCCTATTGCTAGTGGTACAGAAAGTCAATTTTTTCTCATTGGCTTATTTTTTTTAATGGTATTTTTTATTTGAAATGCAGAGTTGCAGGGAAGGGGAGAGAGGGAGAGACAGAGAGAGATCTTCCATCTATTGGTTCATTCCTCAAATGACTGAAGCCAGGAGCCTAGAGCTTTTAGGTCTTCCGCATAAGCCATCTTTGGCCGCTTTCTTAGGTACATTAGCAGGAAATTGGATCAGAAATGGAGCAGCCATGTCTCAAACCAGTGTTCATAAGTGATTCCAGTGCTAAAGGCAGAGTATTGGCCTACTGCTGCACAACACCACACCCCACAGGAAGTCATTTTACAATGATGTGTAGAGTAGGTTTTTATTTTTTGTTTTAAGTTACAGGTCGATTTCTTTTCTTCGACAATGTGTACATTAACAAAATATCTGTTTATTATGACATATAAATTCCTACATAACTGGTTGATTTATTCTGTGATTTATTCTTGATTTTGTGGGTGAAGTTACCAAGAAAAGCTGAAAGTTGCTTAAAATGTTCAATGCATGTGAGTCAGCTGGAAAATAGACTGATGTACTTCAGATCTGCTTGAAGCATGTCTTGTTATGTCTCTAAAATGCTTCGAGCCAGTGTGTCAGCCTAGCCAACACAGATTTGTTAAGAGCTTTTTGTATTAAGGAATAAAAAAAGCCATTTTCCCTGGCACTTCAAACAGTGCTTCAGAAGGTGTGGGAAGCGTTTTTCTTTTATTGAAATACAGTGTACACAACAAGAAGGGTGCACAGCCGTGTAGTAAATGTGGTTCGGGTCCTCTGATGGCTCATTACTGACATCCAAATTCAGAATGACATGACACTTGTACCCTGAGAGTCCTCACTCCCCACGTGTCTTTTTTAGACAAAGTTTTGTTCAAAGCAGATTTGTCCTTTGCCTGGCTTAAACAGTGTCTCCCTGTGGTTAAGAAGGGAAGGCAGGTGCTGAAGAGCAAAGTTGCTACTTGGAGGAGAACTAGGGGTAACTCTGAGCATCTTCCCTGGGGCTAGTGGGTTGCCTGGAGGATTTGCTGCTTCTTAGAGCCCCGTGACAGGTGCACGCTCAGCACGTTCCATTGTCACTGCAAGCCGAGCGAGCTCTCACGGCCACCTGTTCATGTCCCCTAGGCACCAGCAGGAGCCCACCAAGGACCCCGTGATCCTGAATGCCCTGCTGCACATCTGCAAGACTATGCACGACTCTGTGAAGTAAGGCGGCTCACAGCACGGTGGGGGGGGGGGGGGTGGATTCTTCACGCCCCCCTGAGGGCACATGGGAGCGCGGCTGCTTGAAGCAGCTTCTGTGCATGTTGCCACTTTACTGCTGCTGTTGAAGTTGTGGCTGATGAGACTGTTTCTGTCCTGGAGAAGCTGAGGTTAACCTTGAGAAAATGAAATGGCAGATGTTTTCTTATCTCTTTTTTTTTTTTTTTTTGATTTATTTTATTTTCATTACAAAGTCAGATATACTGAGAGGAGGAGAGATAGAGAGGAAGTTCAGCTGCCGGGATTAGAACCAGCGGCCATATGGGATCAAGGCGAGGACCTTAGCCACTAGGCCACACTGCCGAGCCCTTTCTTATCTCTTTTGGAGGGAGGTGAATTCATCCCGGTGAGCTCAAATTCCGTGTCTGCTGGAAGCTACTGTGTTATGCTTGCTCTTTCAAAAGATGCATTTTAATCAACAGGCAGAGTTAGAAAGAGTAAGGTCTTCAATCAACTAGTTCACTTCCCAAATGGCTAGGTCTGGCCAAAGCCAGGAGCCCGGCATTCTAGCTGGGTCTCCCACGTAGGTGATAGGGCCCCAGTACTCGCGTAAACTTGCACTGCAAACTTTTCCCCAGGAGCATTAACAGGAAGCTGAATCTGAAGCAGGGCAGCCAGGACTCAGACCCGTGCTCATATGGGATGCAAGCATTATAGCCGGAGGCTTAACTTGCTGGGCTGGCAAAGCCCGCCCCTCCTGGAGACCTCCGAGAGCAGCAGATTGTCTAATGGTGTGCTCACTCCATAGCCTTGGCCTTCATCTCATTGTTAGTCACTTCTTTGGAATTCATGCTTACGTATCTTCTGCGAAGGATTTGATTGGCTGTGAGCACCTGAGACCCGGGTCTGTCTACAGAGCCTGCCTTTCCAGCATAGGCTAAATTATCACTCCTTTGCTTTCAAGCTGTTTTCATTTGGCTACGCTCGAAGCAATTCCTGCTTATTTGTGGCTGAAATTTTAGTGCCCAAAGAATTTTGAAGTGTAGCAGCTTTATTTACTGGAAAATGTTACAAGAACTGAGAAAAAGATCTTGAAACTTAACTGTCAACAAGATGATTTGTGTTTCTTTTTGTTTTCCTCTTTTGTTTTCGTCTTTATTTCCATCATTCTGTTATTTCAAATTCACGGGGAATTATAACAACTAAACTTTTGACTTAGACTTTTCCTGATAAATGGGGCTAGTTGGCTTTGGTTGCACACACACCCAACAAGAATGCTTTGAGAAGTTCACAAATGGAATGAATGAGGAGATGTTTTCTGGGTATAGAATTGTTTTTTGAAATCCATACATAGCTTTGTTTTCACTTTAAAGTTAATGGGAAAATGCATATTATGAAAAAAACTGGGCATGATTTTTAGGGCATTCTTTACAACAACATGAGCTTATCTTTTCATTCCATTTTTCTGCCAACCTGTTGAAGTACCTTTGTGTTTGTAGGATATTGGGTTTTGGCTTGAGATAGAAAAAATTTGTTTCTATGGCAGAAGTGTGAGTAGAGAGAATAGGAGGTAGGGAAGGGTGTCTGCCTGGGGCTGCCAGCCAGGGCCCCAGCCTGCTTCTCCCTTGTTGCTGTGCCAGCCCTTTGGGGCTGCTGCCTGCCAGGAGCTGCCCCTACTCAGCCCCAACTACGAGCCAGCCTGTGGGCCTTGGCAGGCTCACACATCGTTTGGGTTTATATCCAGAGCCATCACATGGCCACGCACAGCTCCAAAGCAGGCTGGGCAGCATTGCTTCCAAGAACTGAGGGGATGTTGCGCAGTGGAGAGTGGTGTGCACCGTCTGCCACAACTCAACCCAAAACAACTGAGTCCTATTTTCCTCTGGGCTCTTAATTTTATAATGCAAACAGGCAAGCAAATCTAGGCCTTCCCATGCATTAAGCAAAGCCATGAAGTCTTGGCACTTTCTTACTTATATTTGCGTTGAATTTCCGGGTTGAGGATGAGTGCTTGAGATGAGCAATTCACTTTAAAACGCATCGAGAAAGCAAGACGGATTTGTGGATGGAGAGGCACCTGCAGGGTGATGGGACAAAGGACTGTAGAACGGCAAGGGCAGGCTTGCCATGGTGGGCGAGAAGGTGTGCTAGAAGGTTCTTTCAGCCTTGCTGAATGTTGGATGTGAAACCTTCATTAATGTTGAGAGTGAGACAAGCAGCTCATTTAGATTATGTTCATTTCCATCTTTAACAAAAGAAAAGCTTACAGCCTGTTAGGTGTTTTTAAGGTCTAAAAAAGTTCAAAATATTCTTCCCGATTGGATGCTTGGGGTGTGTGTGTCTTCTGTAGAAGTCTGGTCCGACCGCAGCGTTAATTATGTACAACTATTGATTTCAGTGCACTCACGCTTGAGGATGAGAAAAGAACACTGGCGTATTTGATCAATGGATTTATAAAAATGGTAAGGATTGGGGGAGGATTCAGTGTGCACGGGAATGTGATGTCATCATGTATTCCTGTGTGGGCGGGCGGGAGGAGGGAACCTGGCACAGAGTTCTCCCTGAGATAAGAACAAGATTAGAACTTGTTTAATATTTCCCAGGACTCCCTTGGTGGGGGGCACAGGGAGAGAGCCAGCACAAGTTGGCTCATGGGGGCAGGGAAGGAGGCGAGTTACGGGTTCCTGGCATGGGACTCCAGGTGAGGGGAGCATCTGGATTGGGAGTCTCCGTGGTGCCACCAGAATCTGTTATCTGTCCCCATTTTGGCTCAGGACTCTGCTCCTCAGATAGGTTCACCCCCCAACCCCACGAGCACCCCAGGATTCCGTCCTCCGAGCTCCTTAGCCTTGCAGGAAGGGCTCCAGTTGAAAGTCCTGTCTTGAACTTTTTGGAATTGGCTTGGGTTGTGGCTCAGGCACCCAGATGGGACAGACCTGGGCACCTTCCACACACCTGAGCAGCCAGACTCATCAGACTGCGTGTGAGAGATGGAGCCCTGGAGCAGCTAACCAGCTGGTCACCAGATGGCCACAGTAGGAACTATGCTGGCAGCCAAGATGCCACACATCCACTTCCTCGTTGGTTCATTTACCTGTGGCTGCATAGCAATACATCCCAAAATCTAGTGTTTTGGAAGGCAGCTATGCTCACCACTATACCACCAACGCAAGTTAAAATCTAGTGTTTTGAAATATCTGTTTTATGAATTCTAGCGCTGGGTTGGCTGGATAGCCAGGCAGCCCCATGGGGTGTCACCTGCCAGTGGGTGTGCCCAGAAGGTCCAGGACAGCCTGGCTCCCCTATCTGGGCCTCCAGTGACATCCTTAGGGTGACTTCCACGTACATGACCTCTTTATCCACACTGTTGGTTGATTCATGAGTCTCTACCTGGTGCTCCCTGACATGTTGCTGGTTTTAGGAAGGCACAGGCAGAAGCTACAAGGTCTTTTTGAGGGGCCTTGGCTTGGAAGTCACATGGTGAGCTCTACTACTTCTTGTTGGTCAAAGCTGATTCCAGGGCCAGCTGCTTTGTGTGGGAGGAGATGAGGTGTCTTCCTTGGTAGGAAGAGTCTAGAGACGTGGCAGACAGACAGACGGCATTCAGGGCTGGGAGTGAGTTTGGCAGCCTTGTCTGGAGACATCTTAACCACAACAGCTTTCATTCTTGATGCTCAAAACTGAACCACCACCTGCTTCCAGTGTCTTCTATTTCAATAGACAATGTCAACACCAAAGCTGACCAAGGTGGAAACAACGAGATCACTGTGAAAGTAACCTTGAGATCATGACTTGTTTAACAGTTGGGGGGTCGGTTGCCCTGTCCATTGGGCTTTGTGGAAAAGAACCAATTCTGATGAAAAATCAGGATTGACCTTTCCATTTGCACGTTAGGAAATGTGGCTGTGGGTCTTCCAAGTGATGCTTTTTGCACTTGGTTTACAGGGTATGTTGATGGTTGGAATTTACCCTTTTATGTCTAGAAGTCACTGAGCAATTATGGGAAAGCATGTGAGAAAAGAAAGTTTGGTAGCAACCATGAAAATGGTGGTTGCACCTGCTCTGGGAAGAAATGGTCGGAGCAGGAAAGCGGTTTTCCCTAACCCGCTGTTTCCTAGGCTGCTGTGGTTGGGTGCCCATCAGGCAGCAGAAGGGCATGGTCATTTCCAGGGAAACCTCTCTGACAGAGGCGACCGTGACCCAAGCCTATGTTTAATGCAAAACCCCCTGGTGACCAACAAAATCCTGTGATTTCCTTTGCTGTGGGTTCTTGCTGAGCCTGGAAAACCCTATTTGCATGTTTGAGCTTCTATTTACACCACCACCACCCTGCTTCAGTTCTTTCCATTCTAGTCCGGTTCCAGGTCATCAAGAAGAGGTGATGAGATGACATTTCAGTGATAATGCAGCTTGAAGTAGAATAAAGGCATTCTGCTTAGAGTAGAGTCAGTCTCTCAGCATGACACTGCCCCTCTCAGCCTCTTTCTCCCTGCTTCCAGGTTTCCTTTGGCCGTGACTTTGAGCAGCAGCTCAGTTTCTACGTGGAATCCAGGTCCATGTTTTGCAACCTGGAGCCTGTGCTCGTGCAGTTGATTCACGTAAGTGTTTTTCATTTGTCTGTTCGTATTCTCAAACAATACACAGGTCTTGCTCTGGGATCCTTTCAGCCCCGCCCTGCTGCTGTTGTCTAGGGTACAAGAGGCAGTTTGGCAAAGGTTAGTGAAATCAGCAACTTTGCTGAGAGCTTAGGGTGCTTGTTGACCTTCTGTTCCTGATCTTTGCGCAGTCTCACTCTTGAGTGCCTCTTGAGTGGCACATTGCACATCACCCCTAGGCCAGAAGAAATAGCAACAGCTCTGTTAAGAAGTTCAGTTCAGAAAGTAGTGTTTATGCCTTAAGGATTGACAGCCATGATACACATAAACTGAAAGAGAAATAGTGTTTTCACCTAATTCTTAAATCACTGAAGTTCCTTTCTAATGGCGTAGATGCGTACCTGTTGGACACTGTACAGTTTCTCAAACTCTGGAATGAGGTTGAGTACTGCCATCCTTATTTCCTACGGTGGCTTGCTTGTCCCACATGAAGGTTTGCACCATACTTGCTTTTTAAAGACCTGACCACTAAGCATGCAGTTTCACTCATCGATGATGATGCTTTTGGGAGGCAGGCGTGAAGTCCAGTATGAGACCCATGCCAGCACCTTGACCTTTGAGAATCATTGTTTGCCTTATAAGTATGGTGTCCCCTGTGCCAGGGTACCCAGTTCGGGAAACCAACCTGCCTACCAGCAGGAAAATTCCAAAAGCTCTTTAATTGCTTCATCTACTGAAGGAGAACAACCTTTCTGTGCATTTACTGGTTATCAAGTGACTTAGTGCAACTCAACTCCAGACCAGAGGGTAGAGGCCTCCTCTGCAAAGCAGGAAGGCCCAGAGCAAGCCAGCTAATGGGCTGTAACTCATCTGACACAGTGCCCTCCCTGTGGACCTCGAGTGGGCTTGTGGCCCTGGCCGCTGCTGTGCTTATTATCAGCATCATACAACCAGGTTGCATGGTCTGCTCTTAATAACTTGGAGCTTTCTCTCTGATTGCCAAGCTCATCATCTTTGCGTTTCAGGAAATACAGGCCATGAACCCTGACTGTTCATTAAGCCAGCAGATAATCATTTACAACCCTGATTGGCGTAACTGACTTAGAGCCTTTTGTCCTACCCTGTTGGAGATGTTTGCCCAAGCTAAGATTGGAGGGGACCCTGTGACCCCTCTGGGGCTTCAGGGCTCCAGCTGGTGCTGGCTAGTTTCCTCTTGGTCCCAGAGAGTTTGTTTTTATTGACTTTTGATTAGGGAATGTTCCAGGTCTTGGTGGGAGATGCTACTCTGAGTCAGCCGTCCTTTCATCCCTGTTTCTGTTTGGTTTCCTAACCAATCCAGAGCGTGAACCGCCTGGCCATGGAAACGAGGAAAGTGATGAAAGGGAATCATTCCAGGAAGACAGCCGCCTTTGTCCGGGTATGTTGGGAAGATAAGGGCGCTTGGGCTTTGCGGCTGGGGGCTGGGGGGAGGCTGTTTAGTTTGCCAGTTACCACTTGGCTAGCCACGGGATAAGTCACATGCATGATGATAAGAATGGCAGAATGTTGATCTTTCAAGATTAATTTTGCCCTGGGTTTGTGTGTGTGTGTGTGTGTGTGTGTGTGTGTATCAGTGTTTGGAATGTTTCCGAAGGAAGTGCTCAAAGCAGTCCGCATTTTCACGCAGAGTTGAGCAGCCCAGATCTGGCAGTCTGAAACCTAAAATGTTCCCAAATGAGAGACTTTCTGAGCACTGCACTGTCCTGCCACCGCAGGTGGAAAAGATCCTCACTTTGAAACACCGTCCCATGCACAAAATGATTGGGATTAGTTTAGAAAATTACCTTTAGTTGATATGTGGAAGTTGTACCTGAAACATGCATGAATTTAGGCCTGTGTCCTGGACACCACATGTCGCAGTTGTATGTAGCCATTCTAAAACCTGGGGTGGGGGGAATTCTAGAGTCTGGATCCCTTCTGGCCCAAAGCTTTTTGGTTGAGAAACACTCAACTTGGTTGTGTTTTCAGGGAAGGGGGTGGGAAACAGCTTTGTGTGCCAGCTAAATTAGCTCTGCTTTTCTCTAGTGCGGTGATAATGTATTAGTATCAAATATTTCTCTAATATTACGTATACATACACACAAATGTGTCTATATAGATGTATGGATATATTGTGCCTATGCCTGGAAGGGTTAGTTTCTTGGTTTCGTCACAGTGAGAGTTAGGTTCAAGTTAGCAGCAGGGAAGGGGGTTAAAGTTGAGCTTTGTGACTATGCTGTTTGAATTTATAACAAAGCAGTATGTGTGCCTGTCTTCAGAGATGAAAGTGTGAGATGATGGTGATGCAGTACAAGCGTCTGGAGTCCCCCTTTTCTTACCTCACACCTCTGTCCTCCGGGCCGCCCAGTCTCGATGCCCCTTAGTGACTTTATCCTGTGTAACTGTGTGACTGGTTTTTCAGCCACTGGCTTAAACCGGTGTCTTCCCATTGATCCCTTTTCCATGTTTCCCATCTCCCTCCCCATGGCAATAAAGGAAGATTTCTCTCTTCCTGCACCCCTCACTTCGCCTTCCTATCTTCCCCAGGAGTTGCCCGAGCCCCGGGAGGCCAGAGGGTGGGGGCATGATTATTTGAAGCGTTTCTGCTTGAAAGAGCAGCACCGTGAGCAGTGCTGCGATGATGTCACCCAGGTAACCCAGGTGTCCTCCTCTGTCTCTAGGCCTGTGTCGCCTACTGTTTCATCACCATCCCCTCCCTGGCAGGCATCTTCACGAGGCTCAACCTCTATCTGCATTCCGGTCAGGTGGCCTTGGCCAACCAGTGCCTCTCCCAAGGTAAGGCTGTCCTTGTCTTGGGCACTCCTGCCCTGCTTAGGGAAGCTGGCTTGGCTGTGTGCGCATGGGGAGAGAGAGAGAATGAAAGGATATTTTTACTTTTTTTAAGATTTCTTTATTTTTATTGGGAAGTCAGATATACAGAGAGGAGGAGAGTCAGAGAGGAAGATCTTTTGTCCAGTGACTCACTCCCCAAGTGATCGCAATGGCAGGAACTGAGCTGATCGAAGCCAGGAGCCTGGAGCTTCTTCCAGGTCCTGCATGGGTGCAGGGTCACAAAGCTTTGGGCCATCTTCGACTGCTTTCCCAGGCCACAGGCAGGGAGCTGGATGGGAAGCAGGGCTGCTGGGATATGAACCAATGCCCATATGGAATCCTGGCACAAATAAGGCGAGGACCTTAACCACTATGCTACCACGACCCGATGAATGCGCATCTTTAAAGATGAAAGGGAAGAAGACCCCCATCAGGGATGTTTTAAATGGGTTGCTCCAGGACGAAGCACGTGACACCTATACCCATTTATAGTGAATTGTAGAGCACAGTTTCATAGGTGATGCTCTGGACAGGCTAGGGAGCTCACCTGGCCTGGAGACTCTGGAAGCTGGGACTGGCTGACTGGAATAGGTTCATGTTGGGTAGGTTTGTATGTTGTATGCTGAAGCCTGTTTGTGTGTTTGAAACCTCAGACACACAGGTGGAGTCTGGTGGGTGTATAAGAAGCACTGTAGTTTGCTGCTTCCAAGAAGAATTCTCTTCAAGACTTAGCTGATGTGGCCAGACGAGGCGCAGACGTTGTCCTTGAGGCCGTCTCAGGGAGTCACTGCGGGTGATGGAGGAGTGGAATCCAGGAGTAGGAGCACTAGGGAGGGTCTTACTGCTGTGTGGGCCCTGGAGGTTCCTGTACCTTTGTGTCGCCCCCTCCTGGGGCCCAAGGAAAACGAATTATTGTCTCTTTGCCCTCACAACCCTGCCACTTGTCATTCTACAACATCATCACTCACTTTGCACGTCCCACCAGCTAGTGCTGTCATTACTGTGTGTGTTCACTGGGCTGTTGTCTGGGACTCACCCTCTGCCCATAGGGCAGGTGCTTAATCTCTGTGCCTTGGTCAATCTGGAACTTTCTCCCAGTACTTTCTCTGGTAAGAATGATGGGTTAGCAAGAAGCAAAGTGCCGTGTAACCATGTTTTGGTTCCTGACAGAGTGCATATCAACGTCTCATGGTTTGGGCGATGCTGCCTGCCCGTCATATGAAAGTAAAGCATGTACAACTGTGTATCTGAGGGTGGTGCTCAGCTGGGAACCCTGAGTTCGATTTCATTGGCAACCCCAGGAGCATTGGTGAGTCCCAGGTTGAGGAGTGGGAAGCTGCAAGTGGAGGTTCCAGAAGCCTAGATCGTAAGCAGGACCACTTCCCTTGTGGGGCTTCATGCTGTTAGATGAAAATGAAAAACACAACCAAGAGTCTCAGACTAAATAAAAGCTTCCCTCCTTACCAGATTTGCCATTCAAGGACAGCCGTTAACCTTCGTCTCCCTGCTGTACTGTCCTGTCCTGTAGGTCCTCAGTCTTCATCCAAGGACCCACAGGGTGAGAGCAGCCAGTCCGCTACCCACACCCCGATTCTGTGCATGGACAGGGCTAGGACGTTAGTGTTAAAACATTGGGCTTCTCACGCTGGGCTCCTGCAGGAAGCAGGAATATGGTGCCCACTCCACGTTTAAAAATTCATCTGATGGTTTCTAGGCAAGTCTCTAAATACTGTGACACCAAACTTTTAAAAGCCTATTATTGCTGTTCTGAAAGCCACATGCAGCCATGGCTGGCCAAAATAAATAATGCATTCAATTACCGAGAAACAGAAGGCTAAATATAAATTAAGTGAAATTGGTAGAAATGGGCTGCTTTTGTCCCCTTAAACATTCTCCTTTTCAGTTGCTTGTGAAATAGTTCATTTTCTGGCCTCTCTTCATCCAGCTTTGTGGCTTAATCAGATTGTGGCTTAACCATTGTGAGTGCCAGCCCAACAAGTAGGCCACTGGACCCTCAGGCTGGCTGCTGGGGGAGGCCTAGTTCTCCTCCTCTGTAGGCTGTGGCACTGCTGGGCTTTGGGGGTACATGCCTTTGGCTCCAGGGTACCCAGGGAGAGAAAGGCCTGGACAATTGACATGTGGGCCGAAGAGATGCTGGAAAAGTTCTTACCCCAGTTTGTCAGTGGATGCAGCAGCGGATGATTGTTGGATTCTTTTGCCTTTTATCTTTTCCTCTCTTCTTTTATCGTTCTAGTTTCTAATCCCAAAGTAGGAGTGGGAGGGGTGTACAATCATCCTTTATCCTGGGGCCTTCAGTCAACTAAAAATGAAAAATTACTCAAAAAAAAAAAACCCAAGTCATGTCTGTGCTGAATATGCTATGCACAGAGCTTTTTTGTTCTTTCCCTGCCATTTCCTGAACAACACAGGAACCAACTGTATCATAGTAAACATTGAAACTAATTGGGAGATATCAGTATACGGGAAGGTGGACATGTGTCTATGCAAAACCTACACCACTGAACATAATGGGTGTTTCCTCAAAGATCTTGGCACCAGGATCCAAGGCCGACTGTGTTTTGCAATGGAAGTGCTGTTTAAGATAGATCACTTTCCAAAAGTTTATGCATATGATGAAAATGAAAAAAACCCATGCATAGCTTTCAGAAGATGGGCACCAAAATAAGTGCATCTCTGCATGTCACTTTTCTGCAAGTTTCCTGAAGTACCTGAGTGGACGGTCTCTGAGCAAGATGTGGGAACAGGAGACAGCAAAGTGGACCTAGAGGGGGAGCACCTGCCTGAGCAGGGGCCTGGTGGAGTGGGAGGTGCGTGGGGTGGTGACCAACAGTAGATATTCGAACCAAGCTCAAGTGAGTCTTTTGAGTGTCCAATCCAGGGAGGCCAGGCACCCTGAGACAAGTATATCTTCCTGGGCCTTGGCTTCTTCCTAGTCTATCAGGAGGAGGTGACAACAGGGACACTTCTGGGAGAGTTAATTGAGGCCACTTGAGGGGGTGAACCAGACCTTTCTCTTTGTGTCTCCTCCTCTCTGTAAATCTGACTTTCCAATAAGGATAAGTTAGTAAATGAATCTTTAAAAACAAAACAAAACAAAACAAAATGCCATCTTGGAAGGTGTGCTGGGTTGTCACATCTCCACTGTGTCTTAGGATTCATGTCCTGTTGAAAATACAATCTCAGTATTTGAAATCTTAATTTTCATTTTAAAGATCTTGGAATGTTCATTGGGAAAAATAATGGTAGAGAAGTAGAAAGCTTCTAAAAATGGTTTGAATAATTTTTCTTGATTTTTTTTCCATGTTTTAAGGATTTATGTTTTATCGCTTCTCGGCCTTTTGGCTAAGACCAAGTATAAGGATTTATGTTTTAAAACATATTTATTTGAAAGGTGGAGTCACATAGAGGGAAGGGGAGGGGGACAGAGAGACCTTCCACCTGTTGATTATTCACTTCCCAAGTGGCTGCAACGACTAGAGCCGGCTGGCCTAAAGGAGTTTGTTGGGGTTTCCCACGTGGTTGTAAGGTCCCAAGCACTCAGTCTGTCTTTCACTGCTTTCCCAGGCACATTAGCAGGAAGGTGAATCATAAGCAGAGTGACTGGGACACGAACCAGTGCCCACGTGGGATGCTGGTGTTGAATGTGGCAACCTCACCACACCACAATGCCAGCCAGGCCCAGATAGATCCATTTTAAAAAGCTCTGCTTAGCTTCTCTTGCTTCCTATTGTGCCTGCCTTCTCTCCCCACTTTCCACTCTGTGTGATGTTGTCTCACATGTACGTGGAGTTTGCCCTTCCTCTGTTAGAAATGAGATGAGGCTGGTCTTCTGCAGTGACTTGCCCATGCCCTTATAGCCTCCAATACGTTCTGTGTTCATCCTGAATAACCTGGCAGGACACACAGATCCACCCCTTTTTTTGGAATGACTGATCGGTGTTCCATTTCCTTTTTGTTTTCTTTGGTTGATGGTTTTAAAATGGATAAATTTTGGATAAATGTTGTTTTGAAATGTGATAAATCTTCCCCCCGACCCCCAAACTCCTTACAGAAAAATACTTGGACTTCTCTCAAACTGTGACTCTTGTGGCCAAGGAGCAGCTTACATCTCAAGCCAGGCCTCTGGAAGCTTCCTTGCAGGCTGTCCCGTTGACTGATGTCTCAGTGTCTCACCGTGGTGTTGGGACGGAGGCCTGTTGAGAGTCGTGGTACGTGCCCACAGGAGGCCGCTGCCCTGAGTTGCCTCCGGGGCCAGAACAGGCCTCAGATGCCTGTGACGCCTTCTGGCTCCTTGAGGAGGTGAACACAGCAGTGTGGAAGCCGTGCTTCCAGGACGAGGTGATCATAGTCCTATTTGTAACTGTTGTAAAGATTTATGTGTTTGTTTATTTTTAAAGATTTTTATTGCAAAGTCAGATATGCAGAGAGGAGAGACAGAGAGGAACATCTTCTGTCTGATGATTCAGTCCCCAAGTGGTTACAATGGCCAGAGCTGAGCCAATACAAAGCCAAGAGCCAGGAGCCTCTTCTGGGTCTCCCACATGGGTGCAGGATCCCAAGGCTTTGGGCTGTCCTTGACTGCTTTCCCAGGCCACAAGCTGGGAACTGTATGGGAAGCTGGGCTGCCAGGACGTGAACTAACACCTATATGGGATCCTGGCGCATGCATGGTGAGGACTTTAGCTGCTAGGCTTTCGTGCCAGGCCAAAGATTTATGTATTTATTTGAAAATGCAGTTTAGAGATACAGAAAATTTATAGATATCTTGAGAGGGTCTGAGAGATAGAGATCTTCTGACCGCTGGTTCACTCCCCGGATAACCTCAGTGGCCAGAGCTGGGTTACTTCAAAGCAAGGAGCCAGGAGCTTCTTCCATGTCTTCAACATGGATGCAGGGGCCCAGGTGCTTGGACCATGTTCTGCTGCTTTCCCAGGTGCATTAGCAGGGAGCTGGATGGGAAGGGGAGGATCCAACTCAAACCAGCCCAGGTGGGAGTACCAGCACTGCAGATGGAGGCTTTCCTTGCTGTAACAAAGTATGCACAGGGCGTCTGCTCTCCCCACATCTCCACCTGCTGTTGGTGACTGGTGTGTTTGGCAAATGGTCAGGGTCCACACGTAGAAGGTGGCTTCTCAGTCCTGGCATGGTAGCCTAGCCTAGTGGTGCCTTGAATGCACCGGGATCCCATATGGGCGCCGATTCTAATCCTGGCAGGCCCGCTTCCCATCCAGCTCCCTGCTTGTGGCCTGGGAAGGCAGTTGAGGAATGGCCCAAGGCCTTGGGACCCTGCACCCATGTGAGAGACTAGGAGGAAGCTCCTGGCTTCAGACTGGCATAGCTCTAGACATTGCGGCCATTGGGGAGTGAATCAGTGAACAGAAGATCTTCCTCTCTGTCTCTCCTCCTCCCTGTATATCTGACTTTGTAATAAAAGTAAATAAATCTTTAAGAAGAAAAAGAAGGTGGCTTCTCACTGGGGCTTTGGTTCATGTTTTCTTTCACGCCCAGGAGCTGGGCTTGAGTAAGATCACGTGGGTCTCATGGGCACTGTTCCCTTGTCACCTCTCTCTCTCTCCCATTTACATCCACAGTGCCCACGAGGGTGCCCTACTTCCAGCTGGCACTCATTGCACCAGCTGAGGGGAGAAGCAGGGTTGGGGAGAACAGCCTGCAAGGAGGCGTCCAGCTCAGAGCACTGCACCAAGTGTCTTCTGGTGGTTGGTTTTGTTTGTTTTCTTTTGAAGGCAGAGAAGGCAAAAGGCCACCCGCCGGCTTCAGACACACACTCTGCTCCTCACAGGAGGCCTTGTCCCCAGGCTGCCTGATGTGTGCCAGCTGGGGTTCTAGCTGCTGCCTTATTTACACATTACTGGAAGTCGTCATGCAGTGTATCTGGACTGGAAACATATTGGATGTTGTCAGGGAGATAAAAATCTTGTGTGTTGAGTCGGTCATCTGTGGGGTTTGACCCTGGGGTTTTTTCTCATGGGTGACACTGGCAATTCTAGAAAGAATCCTCTCCTTCTTGTTGCTCTCCTCCCTGTTATCTTCCCTTTATTTCTTTTTCCCATCCTTTGATGTAATCTTCTGTTTGGGATTTTCTTGTTACTCAAGAGACAAAGATACGAACTCCCATCCACTGTGCCACTCCCCACGTATCTCCCACGACTATGGCTGGACTAGGCTGAACCTGGGAGCTCGGGAACTTAATCCGGGTCTCCCACAGGGGGACTCAACCACTTGGGCCATCACCTGCTCCCTGTCCCCTTTTGTACTGGCAGGAAGCTAAGATTGGGAGCTGAAGCCAGGATTCAAACCACAGTATTGAGGGTGTGGCGTCCCAACCACTGGGCCCTTGCCCACCGGGACAGTCATCTTATTTTTCACATGATCTGAATACCTCCTCACTTGGGAAGGCCGAGTTCTCAGCCCAAGCAACTGTCATTTCTATGCTTGCCTTGAAAATCTTTCTCCTGCTTTCTTCTTCACTTAATAACTGTTTAACTGACGTTCTCAGAGCTAACCCGCTGCTGGCGACAGCAGTGCCCTCTCGTTCAGGGACCCCTCCAAGTCCATCACGGTCATCAGGGACCTCTGTGGGGACCCACCTGCCGTGGTGGGCCTCGCGCATGGCTGGCAGCCATGAATGTATTACTTGGGTCTGGCAGTCGGGCCTGCTTGAGGGGAAAGCTAGCCAAAGTCTCACACTTGGACTTTGCACACCTGTCTTGCAGCTGATGCCTTCTTCAAAGCCGCCATCAGCCTCGTTCCGGAAGTGCCAAAGATGATCAACATCGATGGGAAGATGCGACCGGCCGAATCCTTCCTCCTGGAGTTCCTCTGCAACTTCTTCTCTACTTTGTTGATCGTTCCGGTATGTTCCCCCCTGAGAGCCAGCAGGGGTGTCTATTTTTGCCCTCCCTTGTGTGGACTCTTAGCCCTAAAAGTACAGGAGCTTCCATTGTGAGCGTGTGTGCATGTGTGTGTTGGTTTTCTGGCTAGATATTCAGACGGCTCCGTGCATGCTCTCCCTTCCTGCAGTTCAGGGCGGCTTGGTTGAGGTCCTTGGTGTTTAGTCCAGCATGGCACATGGGAGCGTGGCCCCTCAGCTGGGAAGCTCAGGTCAGAGTCAGGGCTACAGCATGTTGGTGCTTACAGGCTGTGCTGGTGAGGACCCTATCCCCACTAGGGGGCGCTGTCATCTCATTGGGTACTGCCTGGCAGAGGAGGGAGCCGGGGCAAGCTGGCTGACCTTCTGGGCAGTTAGTTCTCTAGGACCTGATTAACTACCCAGGCCCCGCCTCTAAATGCTATCACATCTGGATCAGGGTACTGCTGGGCATTTGGGGCGGGGAGGATTTGGGAGAAGGGACGCCAACCTACATCCATTACATGCTGCAGATGGCCATGGGGGGGTGGCACCTGGTAGTTAGGACCGCAGACCTCTGCAGCAAAACACCTGGTTGGATTCCCAGCTTCTTCTCTGGGCAGCTCTGCTGGTCTTGGGCAACTATGTCAGATCACTGGGCCACAGTTGGCCTGGCTATAAAATGAGACAATTGTAGCATCAACCCCTCTGGGTTGTGACAAGAGTTCAGTGTGTGTTACGGTCAGGGCTCTTCGAGGGTTTTGTGCAGGACAAACCCCGAATGACAAGTGCTGGTGGCCAGTGCCCACAGGGCCTTGGTTAGAAGGAGGCTGTATTTCTTGTGGAATGTAGGAGGTGAATGAGCAGGCCTGGGTTGGAAGGGATCAAGCCAGGAAGGGCTGTTGATGGTGTTGGTGGCACAGCAGGTTAAGCTGCTGGTTGGCGGCTCCAGTGTCCCCTATCAGAGTGCCCATTTGAACCCCAGATGCTTGACTTCTCATCCAGCTCTCTGCTCGTGTGCCTGGGAAGGCAGTGCAAGATGGACCAAGTGGTTGGGCCCATGCCACTTCTGTGAGAAACCCAAGTGGGACCCCACTTCCAGCCATTGCTGCCATTTGTGGAGTGAACCAGAAGATGGGGCTGTCCATTCCCTCCCCCGCATGTCAGATAAATAAATGAACCTCTAGAAACAACTTGTTCACAATTGGAGTGCACTCTCTGCTCTCTGGGATCCTTAACCTGGGGGCTGGCTGAGTGACCTGGGAAAGAAGTGTCACTTTTATTCTCACAAACCTGAATCCAGTTCAGCTTTTGCTTACTTGCTAAGTCCTAGTAGTTGTGGCCGCAGCTGGGACTTGGATAGCAAAGGGAGTGAGCACACGTGTGCGTGTGACAGCCTGGGGACAAAGGGCTTTCAGCAGTATTGTCTGCTCTCCTTCACTGACCCTCCCTGCTGTAACTGTCTGGCCTCTTGCTGTCCGTCTTAATGCTTTGGCAGAGAACAGCAAATGACAATATCAAGTGCATTGGAAAACATGTCAATACCTATATCAGGATAAATGGTTTCCTTTTATAGTCTAATGCTTTTTATTTAAAAAAGAAATAGTATTCCAGAGAGTGCACAGCTTGTTTTGGCTGCCACAGGGCTCTTGGCAGGCATCATTGAGCCCCTGGGAGGGGCGGGGCAGGTGTTTGGTGCAATAGTTTAGCCACTGCTTAAAGTGCGCACATCACATCTCAGGGTGCCTGAGTTTGAATCCTAACTCCGCTTCTGGTTCTAGCTTCCTGCGCACCCTAGGAGGCTGCAGGTGATGGCTCAAGCCCTTGGGTGCTTCCTACCTACGCAGCAGGCCTGAGCTGAGTTTTTGGTTTCTGGCCACTGCCTTGTCCAGCCCCAGCTGTTACAGGCATTAGGTGGGTGAGCCAGCAGATAGGAACTTGTTATCTCTCCATCTTTCAAAGAATTAAAAAAAAAATTATAAAAGGTTTTAAGAGCCCCAGGTATACCCAAGTGTACGTAGTCCTTGCAGGACATATGTTAAAATGCAGATTCCCAGGGACTCCTCCCAGCGTCTCAGTCTATTGAAACAGGTCGCTAGGTTGACATTTATGAAACACACGGGATGTTTGGGAGGAGGCGGTTCTGGGACCACACTTTGGCATTCTATGACCTAGACAGGTGGCCGCAACATGGGAGCAGCCACCCTGTGCAGGTGGATGCGTGCCCCACTCCAGCTGAGAACTTCCACAGCCACTCACCCCGTTGGCATTGCCCACCTTGCCCCTTGGCACTGTGGGGTAGGTTTGAAAAGTGCCGATTTGTTTAGAAAACATTACAGCCATTTTGGACCAGGTAAAGTGCCTGGCCCAATTGGTGTGTGTTTATAAATACAGAAGTAAATGCTCCCTGTGCAGCCCTCTGCCCCTGCAGGTCGTGAACTTCTATAACATCCAGAAACACTTTCTTTTTTTTTTGCCTTCATTTTATTTGGAAGTTGGAAAGGCAGACGCAGAAAGAGAAAGGTCTTCTATCTGCTGGTTCACTCGCCACGTGCCCACAATACACATGGCTTGGCCAGGCCGACGCCGGGAGTCAGAACTGCCTAGAACTCAGTCCAGGTCTCCCACATGGGGGCAGGGGCCCAAGCACTTGAGTCACTACCTGTTGCCTCCTAGGATGCAAATGTGAATGGAGAATGGAGCTGGTACAGCATGCCAAAGGCTGGTATATGGTTTGTGGGCATCCCAAGCAGTAATGAAGCTGCTGTTCCAATACCTGCCCCCATGCTGAAGCATTCTGCCATGGAGTCAGAGACTGTCAGCTTCCTGTGGGCCATAGATGGCCTTCGCTACATGTGAGTTAGCTCATTTCATCTCCCAGCATCTGGGAGGACAGGAAAACTTCAGTTTGCAGGAGACAGGGGTGCCGTCATCCCCAGTTTCCTGGCACGTATCTCCAAGGGCACAACAGAGTGTCATTTGTGGTTTTTAGCTTTGGTGACAGGTCCAGCCGTAAGCAGAGCAAGTGAGCCAAGTGCTGCCGTTTGTGCAGTCTATGTCAGCATGCTTGTTGATGTGGGACTAGGGAGGTCACAGGGTCAGTGAAGCCATGGCACACTCCACTGCAACCACTGGAAGTACCTTGGGAGTAGCTGCATGAGCCCCACGTCCAAGGTCAGGAGAACTCTCCAAGGAAGTCCTGTTGAGCGTGCATTAAGACCTTGAAGGGGGATGGAGCACCTATCCCAAGAGATGGAAATGAGGTCGCAGTAAGGGTGCCTGGGGAGGTGCAGCGCCAGCCTGGGAGGGCCCCATCAGGAACCAATTATCTGGTCTACACAGCTGTCTGCTACACAGCTGTCCGCTAGAAGGCGCTGTGTCTCCTTGCACACCATCCCTGCCCTCTGCCCTGCCCTAGACACCTGCTGTCCCTCGCTGCTCTTCTCCCATCCTACTCATCTTCTGGCTCTTTTTCCCTGGGGAGATACGCAGGGATGGGGTGGCTTTGTTATTCATCTGCTCATTTAACATCTTTCACAATGAACCAGTGAACTGTCCTTCGCTGCTCAGCACAGCTTGTTCTGAGACATGGAAACCAAGGCAGAGAGGTGAAGGGTTGGTGAGTTAGAGTCCACAACCTGCACTGGTGCCGCCTCTTGTCCAGGTTGCCCTGGGAAGCCGGGTATGTTTCAGGGCCACAGTCCCAAGGAGTGGGGCAGAGGAGGATTCCTGCACACCAGAGGCCCAGAGGGATGTGGCTGGGAGTGGAAGCCAGGCCCCTGGCATTTGGGAACGGAGCGGCTCAGAGCCCTTGCCAGCTACTCCCCACCCCCAGCGCCTGTGCGCTCTGCCTGGGGAGCACCCCACCAGGGGACTTGGGGGAACTGACCTTCTTCTATCAGAAGTGCCATCTTGAATCCAGGAACTTTTTCTTCTGAAAGAATCCGTGTCTGCTCTGCCTCACTTGTTGGCACTGATCCATTGGAGTAGAGATTTTCTTTGAAAAATGTCACGGCTACTGAAGCGAGAATATCGCATGCTGCAATCTCTTCCCGGAACGGGAGTTTGGGAGCTGGGAGCCAAATGCTTCCAAAAGTGGCTCATGGCAAACCTGGACAGCCCCACCACACCTCGCTGTAGCTGCTTCCAGCCGTGCTGAGCACTCGCCCGCAAGAGCCAGTGTCTGAGCAGAGGTGAAGTGACTGGAATGTTAGGATGGTCGCCTGTTCCCACGTGGATCCCTCCACATGCACATCCATGTAGCAGACCCAGTGGCCATGTTAGAAATTGCTCCTGGCACAAGTAAGCACCAGCCGGCATGCAGCAGGCTGACTGAGGCCCGGACACTGCTGACATGTGACAGCCTGGGCCACATCTGGTCTCCGTTCTTACTGTCAGCCTGGGAGCAGTTCCTGCGGGTGTTCACAGTTCATACGACACCCGTTGTGTGACTCCTCCTGGGTTCCCAGCCTAGTGGCCGCATTCGCCTGGTGTTAGCCCCTGCCCCCTCGGCCACCACACCTGTCACACTCTGGGCTTGTGTTAGAAGCAGAAAATTCCATATGTGCATCCCTCAAGTCACAGGCTCCTTAAAGTGAGCCACCGGCCTTGGTCATCTGTACAAATGCACCTGTTAACTGTTGCTGATGATATGTTGGAGCTTCTAATTGATCGAGGTGACGCTCTGCTGGCTCTGCCTTCAAACCTGAGAGGGCCTCCCTAAGAGGCCGTTGAACTTGACAATAGGATGCTGGACTCTGTATGGTGTGAGCTTGTAATTAGGGAATCCCAACGGAACCTGAGCTGTGGTTATGCATCAAGGTGAAGGAATTCACCATGGGGGAAGGGTTTGGGGTAAAGGGGGGAGAATCCCAGTACCTATGAAATTGTGTCATGTAATACAATGTAATTAATGAATAAAAAAAATGGTAAAAAAAAAAAATGAACAAATGCACCTGTTAGAGATGAGCCCAGGCTGTGGGGCTGACTCTTGGGTCTCCCCTCCTGCCCCTACCCTGTACCAGCAGCATGACCTTGGGCCACTTAACCTTCTGTGACTCATTTACCATCTGTGAAATGGACGTTTGTGGTCATAGTATCTTCCCAGAACACACAAAAGCTGTGGTCGCTCCTACCTGGTCATTCTGGCTGCTTGTTGTTGTCACCAGCTTCAGCTCCTGGCACAGGGAAGGTACTCAGCACCATGAAGGGTCACCTCCCACCCCATGCTGGCTGAGTACCCACATGCTTCCTGGAGGTGATTGTCTCCAGGGCCCGCCCCCTACCCAGAGCACATCCTCAATTCAGCTGTTTCCTGTGTAGGTTGTCCTGAAGGACTCAGCTCTGTTGAAATCAGTGCCCTGAGTGGTGACAGTGACCTTGAGCGTGGGACATGTCCAGAGTGGGCGGTGGCAGCAGCAGCTCTGGCTCCATCTGCTACGGAACCTGCAATCTTGCTGCTCTCATTGGAGGGGCAGGATGTGGCTATGCTTTTTTTGTTGTTGTCTTGTCTTTAACTGTTCCATGCAGAAAAGCAAGAGGCTAATTGTGGAAACCAACTATTAGAGCTGACAGAGTGAGTGTGTTTTTGCATCCGAGGACAGCTCCCACAGCTGGCGTCCCAGGCCGGAGCATGTTGAAGAGTGGGACCAACAACCAGGCTTTGTCCCCGGCTCTGACCATCCTCCTCAGGCTGTGGGCGGGCCCTGCCTTCAAACCAGAGTCAGCACCTGCTTGCTTTTCTCTCCAGCTTCCAAGGCAGGGATCTGAGTTTCCATGTTGGTGTTTTGTTTTTTTCACTCCCTGCGTTCTGGCCAGCCTTTCTTCATGTCCTCTTTTGGTTTTCCACTAGGATCATCCCGAACACGGGGTCCTGTTTCTTGTCCGTGAGCTGCTCAACGTGATCCAGGACTATACCTGGGATGACAACAGCGATGACAGGGTCCGCATCTACACCTGCGTCCTGCACCTGCTCTCGGCCATGAGCCAGGAGACCTACCTCTACCACATAGACAAAGGTAGCACACCCCCTCCTGCCAGACCTCGCCAACGGGGTGGACAGAGAGCATTGTGGGTTTTCTCTTGTCTGACTTTGTGCCCACTGTCTTAGCTGCCATGGGCGCTTTACTCAAGGTTCCACTGGGTTCACCTGTTCCAAGATGTACCCGGAGGGATCCTTGGGTGTGGGGTGCCTGAGTTCCATTTGAAATCAAGATGCCCAGAAGAAGACCTGAGGATACTTGTCATTATCAGGCACCTGATGGTCACTTTGCCCATCAGATGAGTTTGGAGCAGCATCCCTCAGAATTAGCGCACTACAGAATCACCCAGAACCACATGTGTTAGTTTCATCCCAGACATGGCTTAGCCACAGTCTGAGGCAGACCCTGCCATGGGTACTGCAACCTGTTCCTCAGGCAATGTGCAAGGCCCAAGTAAGGTGTGCTGCTGGAAGGAAGCATGCTTGTCCCCACCTTCCCACACGCACCTGCTGTGGCCATTTCTAACTCACGAGTATGTGAAGAGTGGTCTTGTATCCTGGACATGACACAGCACTGTTCCACTTTGGGGCTTTCTCCCGCGGAGTCTCGGTGTCTCCCTGCTTGTCAGACACCTGGTTTTGGTCTCCTGTGGTGACAAGTGATTTGGCAGTGTCTCTATCCCTTGGGTTTTAGAAACCATCTCTACCTTTGGAGATTGCAGAGCCTGTCTGACACGCGGAGCCGTTCTCCATCCAGGACGGGGATGCTGTCAAGGTGGAGCCCAGTGCAGGGGATGATGGTGACCATGACCTGTGCACCTGCTACATGGTGGTGCCAGACCAGCCTTCATGAGCCCCTCTGTCCTTTAATCCTGATGGCGCCTCAGGAGGAAAGGCACTGAGGCCCCCGTTTCACTTCTGAACAAGGAGAGACCCAGAAACACAGCGGGATTCACTCCACGGCCTCCAGCTAGCTGCGTGACAGAAGTGGCCTTCATGCCCAGAACCATCAGATGTGTCATGTTGCTCCCAGGCTACACATCACAATGGGCGTGTCTATTAACCATTTTTCTTGATTGTTACTGATCTGCAAGGCGGAGAGAAAGAGAAATCTTCGCTCTGCTGACTGACTGATTCCTCAAATACCTGCAGCAATCTGGGCTGGGCCAGGCTAAAGCCAGCAAGCCCAGTACTCAGTCCCGGTCTCCCTTATAAGTTGCTGGGACCTGAATACTTGAGCCATTCCTGCTGCCTCCAGGGTATACATTAGCAGGAAGCTGAAATTGGAAGCTGAATAGCCAGGATTTGAATCCAGGCACTCCAGTATGGGACGTTGGCATCACACTGTGCCACTCAAATACTTTCCTTGGTATATTCTGTTGAGTATAAGCCCACAGGTGGAGCCCAAAAAATGTGCTTTTGCCTGGCCTTGGCAGGCACTGCTTCACAGTTCTCCAAAACAGTTACACTGATGAGCACTCTGAAATCTGAAAGGCAAAGTGATAGAGAAAAAGGGAGAGATTGCGCCTTGGCTGGCTCACTTCCCAGATGCCTGCAGCAGCCAGTGCTGGGCCAGGCCAAAGCTAGGAGCCAGGAATTCCATCCGGGTCTCCCACACAGGCTTTGGAACCCAAGTACATGGATGTCATCTTCTGCCCCCCAAGCACATTAGCAGGAAGCTGGAGCGGGGGCAGAGGCAGGACCCGATCCCGGGCACTCTGATCCGGGCACCCTAAGTGGCCCTCGTTTTTGCCATCTTAATGAGTGGCGTTTACCTTTCTCTGTCCTTGCTTATGTGTTTATTTCTCTTGTTGTGGCATCAAGGGTTCTGAATCAAATGACGTTGCCACGGGGCCATGGAAGCTTGGAAAGTGGAGCAGGGAGGGAAGGGGCTGTTCCTTCCTCCCTCGCTGCTCTCTGTCTCCCCTGAGCGCAGTCAGTGGATCCTCTCTGTAAAGGACACCGCCAGGGCAGGTGCCAGAGGATCACTGTCGCCAGGTGGAGTCTGCTAAAGACGGGACCAGGCGGTGGATTTTCCCTCCCCCCAGTGGCCCGGCTGTGTTGGCTTTGGCTGCGTGGGCATGGCCTGGCAGAGGTCTTGATAGAGAGGGGCTCTGCAGGCTTGGGGGCTCCCTGCTCCCTCTGTTCCAGGCAGCCTCTCACGCACTGTTGACACAGCTTGCTAGACTTCCTAGAAGAGGCATATTGAATGCTTGCTGCATTTAGGAAGGGTGCTTTGTCTCTCAGTGAACAGAAAGCGTTGGCATGTGCCTCGGGCAGGCACTGCAGTACCATGACGGAGCTTGCAAAAGTGTGGTGCTGGCTGCACAGGGGCTGGTCCTGGGAACCGAATACAGATCTCGTATGTAGGTGGAGTGGCCCTTTGTTGGAAGAGCAACACAGCCCTCACAGCCCCCTCCCTTCCTCCCAGTCACCTGCCAGGCCCCTGAAGTCTTCGGGGCCGTGACCTTGGTTCACACAGATGCAGAGGTCGGGAGCTATTTTTGGTGGCCATTTGCCAGGCACAGCATTTTTCCCCCGGCGAGAGCCTGCTCTACACTCACAGGCCCGCTCTGTGCCCTGAACCTGGCCAAGTCCCTTCTGCTCTAGCTTCTTCCCTTATCCACCATGACCACCAAGTGTAAGCATGAAGAATTCACTTCTCCACCCCCATTTCCCACTTTGTCTACAGAATCCAGCCTCTCGCTGATGGTAGAATTCTCCCAGATTTCCCCCAATCTTAGATTTGGGGAATATGATACTTGTCTGCCCTCTAGCGCCCCCTCCTGGCACTCAGCCCCTTGCTGTTGCCATTGAGGGCAGGACCTGGTCCGACTTGGCCCCCCAGTGCCTCCCAGGACCCAGCACAGAGTGGGCCCTCAACACACTTCTGCTCACCCTGGGCGTCTGGCCCCTTGTCCTCCAGTGCTGGGCTGAGCAGAGTATGAGTAGGCTCCAGTCCCAAAGACAACTGGAAATTTAAGTCAAGGACTATTCTGGTCCCCAGCAGTGGATGCGAGAAATCCCTCCATCAGCTACAGTTTGACTGCCCCGCCAGATGAGGTGGTGGGAAATGGCTGAATCAAATTCTTGCACGTCTTACCAGAATAACCGTCGTCATCCTGGAGACAGCAGTCGCTATGCCATCCCAGCAGTGCTGCAGCCAGTCGTTCAGTGCCCCCACCCCAGTGTGAGAGCAGCAGTCGCAAAGGACGTGACAGGCCTGGGAATGGCCCCCCAGACGTCTCCTTAATCAGTCAGCTTAGGGTTGGACTAGAGGTCAGTCACCTGCAGAGATGCTGGAGGAGCCTGGGAGCAGGCAGTACTCTAAGGCGATGTGTCTGCTTCCATTTGGTGACTCAGAAAAACTTAGAATGGCCAGGAACAGGGAGAGGAGGCCCGAGAGGCGCCCGCATGTGGCCAGGTGTTAGCAACGGCTGGTCCCAGGTGAGACATGGACACATGTTAGCGCCTCTGTCCGTTTTCTAGTTTGGCCTTGACAGGTTTCACGGTAAGAGCTTGGAGCAGCAGGAGAGTGAGAGGTGGGGTGGACAGAGAGTTATTGTTCCCAAAGTCTCAACAGGAAGTGAACATGGAGTTCCTGGAAGTGTTTTCTCAGTTGCTTACTCTGTGCTTACACCTGCCTGTTTCCAGGCAGATTACAGGAAATATATAAAGGAGTGAAATGATTCTTTGTTTTTAAAAAAAAAAGGGTTGTTAGGATGTTACAAACTTGGGAAGCCGTAGGGATGTATGTGCTAGATAGTGTACGCTGGTTGGCTTCTATGTTCCTAACAAAATAGTAGGGACAGGTGTGGTGGCGCAGCACACTAACCCTCCGCCTGCATGTGCCAGATTCCTACATAGGTGCCGTTTCATGTCCTGGTTGCTCTGTTTCCAATCTAGCTCTCTGCTTATGGTCTGCTTATGGTTGAGGGTGGCTCAACTCTGTGTGGCCCTTTCTCTCTCTGTAAAAATCTGCCTTTTGAATAAAAATAAATCTTGTTTATAAAAAATAGTGGTAGTCTAGCTAGAGATCATCCACATTGTTGTGTTCCTGGCACATGATGTGGTGCTGTCCCACAGTGTATTTAAGCAGTGTGCTCCGAGGGGCCCTGGGGTCACTGTGCGTCACCCCATTCCAGGCAGATGCCCTTCACTTAGACAGCCATCTCTGAACACCTGTCGGATGATTTGTCCGAAAGAGCAGGATGTGTCTGGTACCTTTTTCTAAGATTTGTTTTATTGTTATTTGAAAGGCGAAGTGACAGAAGGCCTTACTACGACTTTTTTTTTTTTTAATATTGTGATAAAATGTACATACATAGCATAAAATTTGCCATGAAGTGCACTGTTCCATTTCATCAGGTGTACTCGTTCAACTTTCTCAACCACTCTCACAGCGACTCTGTGTCCAGTCCGCAGTCCCCAGTGACCCCTGGATCTCTCCTGTCAATTACCTATCCTAGGAACCTTGTGGGTAGAATCGTATAGTGTTGGCCTATTGTGTCTGGCATGTTTCTCGCCAGTATAATATCTTCCAGGTTGATCCATTTTATATCACGTGTCAAAATTTCCTTTCTTTTAAGATTTATTTTTATCATAAAGTCATATTTATAGAGTGAAAGAGAGAAAGATCTTCCATCCAATGGTTCACTCCCCAAGTGGCCACAATGGCTGGAGCTGAGCCGATCCAAAACCAGGAGCCAGGAGCTTCTTTCGGGTCTCCCATGGATGCACGGTCCCAAGATTTTGGGCTGACCTCAGTTGCTTTCCCAGGTCACAAGCAGGGAGCTGGATGGGAAGCAGGGCCACCGGGATTAGAACCGGTGCCCATATGGGATCCCGGTGTGTGCAAAATGAGGACTTTAGCCACTAGGCTACTGTGCCACCCCCACCCTTTTTAGATTTATTTCTTATTGGATAGACAGAGGTCTTCTATCTTCTGGTTTGCTTCCCAAATGGCCTCAATGGTCTAATGCTTGCAGCCAGGAGTGTCTTTCAGGCCTACCATGTGGGTTCAGGGGCCCAGGGACTTGGGTCAGCTTCCACTGCTTTCCCAGGCCACAAACAGGAAGTTGGAATAGAAGTGGAGCAATCTGGACTCCAACTGGTGCCCATATGGAATGCCAGTGCAAGGCCCAGCAGTGTGGCCTAGCAGCTAAAGTCCTCACCTTGAACACGCCAGGATCCCATATGGGCGCCAGTTCTAATCTCAGCTGCTCCACTTCCCATCCAGCTCCTTGCTTGTGGCCTAGGAAAGCAGTCAAGGATGGCCCAAAGCTTTGGGACACTGCACCCACGTGGGAGACCCTGAAGAGGTTCCTGGTTCCTGGCTTTGGATCGACACAGCGCCGGCCTTTTT